>NC_040078.1:32637310-32940341 GCF_003369695.1 Bos indicus x Bos taurus
GGTTACAGATGGCAAGTGGACCACATAGGCTTTTGCCTGTGTCAGAAGGGTATAAATATGCCCTTACCTGTGCTGACACAGCCTCTGGGTTGGTGCTAGCCTTTGCTAGTAGGAAAGCCAATCAGACTGCTATTAATACAATCAAAGGCAAAATTGTCAAACTACCAAAACTGGAAGTTATGTGTGGAACACCAGCCCAAATTGGCAGTGATCAGGTGACTGGACATGAAAGATAAGAGTGAGCAGAAGCCCAAGAAATTCCCTGGACTTTCAATCTACCATATAACCCCACCATTGTTCAGTCACTCAGTTGTGTCTGACTCTTTATGACCCCATGGACTGCAGCATGCCAGGCTTCCCTGTCCTTCACTATCTCTGAGGGTTTGCTCAAACTCATGTCCGTTGAATTGATGATGTCATCCAGCCATCTCATCCTCTGTCGTCCCCTTCTCTGCCTGCCCTCAATCTTTCCCAGCATCAGGATATTTTCAAATGAGTCAGCTCTTCACAGCAGGTGGCTAACGTATTGGAGTTTCAGCTTCAGCATCAGTCCTTCCAATGAATATTCAGGATTGATTTCCTTTAGGATTGACTGGTTTGATCTCTTTGCTGTTCAAGGGACTCTCAAGAATCTTCTCCAACACCTTAGTTCAAAAGCATCAATTCTTTGTCACTCAGCCGTCTTATAGTACAACTCTCATATTTGTACATGACTACCAGAAAAATCATAGCTTTGACTATAGCTTTGTCTGCAGAATGATGTCTCTGCTTCTTAATATGCCAAGTTTGTCACAGCTTTTCTTCCAAGGAGCAAGAGTCTTTTAATTTCATGGCTGCAGTCACTGTAGCTGGCTTTATAAAATGTGTCAACCAGATAGATGTTAAAAGCCTTATTTCCTGCTGCTGCTGCTAAGCTGCTAAGCCGCTTCAGTCGTGTCCAACTCTGTGCGACCCCATAGATGGCAGCCCACGAGGCTCCGTCATCCCTGGGATTCTCCAGGCAAGAACACTGGAGTGGGTTGCCATTTCCTTCTCCTATTTCCTGAGGGCACATTAAAAGTTTGGTCCTGAGGGCTGTCTGAAGCTATCAGACTATTAAATGCCTGGGGCCAACAATCTGCATATGAATGGCTGGATGGATGGACAATAAAACGGAGGCTGAGAGTGCAGGTTCAAAAGGGAGGTCTTGTCCTAACATATAGCACAGGGACTCTGCTCAATGTTATGTGGCAGCCTGGGTAGGAGGGGAGTTTGGGAGAGATTGAATATGTGTATATGTATGGTTGAATCTCTTTGCTGTTCACCTGAAATTATCACAACATTGTTAATCAGCCATGTTGTTATTCAGTCATTAAGGCATATCTGACTCTTTGCAACCCCTTGGACTGCAGCATGCCAGACTTCACTGTCTCCACTGTCTCCTGGAGTTTGCTTGAATTCATGTCCATTTGAGTCAGTGATGCTATCTAACAATTTCATCTTCTGCCACCCCCTTCTCTTTTGCCTTCAATCTTTCCCAACATCAGAGTATACACCCCAAAATAAATTTAAAAGTTTTAAAAAAAGGAAGCCTTGGGCCTGTCAGGTGGGATGAAGATCTTGTGGGTTTTTTGTTTGTTTGTTTGATTTTTAGGGGGAAGCTACGGGACATCCCACCTGGTGTTACTAAAATTCATTGGTGTTTAAATTGTTCTCTCCATTCCAAGTGGCTTGGTATCCTAACCCCTTGGGAGACAGGATTTGCTTCCAGTATCACCTTCAGTCCAGATGGACAATAAAAAAGTTTTATAGAAAACTTTTATATAGAAAGTTTATATAGAAATGGGACCCCTTCGGGCCCAAATCACCTCTCCAGAAGCATTAGTACAGTGAGCTAAACCCACAAGAAGTAGGTTTACTCAGGTGGATTCCCACTGAGCCCCATCTGCAAATGGTGGCGGCCGGGAGGAGCTACTCCACGCCCCCACGCCCCCACGCCCCCACGCCCAAGGCCAGGGGTGGCGGCCGGGAGGAGCAATCCCCACATCCAAGGAGTGGTGGCTGCCCGGGCACAGGAGGGCCTAGAGGAGCTATCCCACGTTGAACGTCAGAAAGGGGGGCCGTGAGGAGATACCCCTTGTGCAAGGTAAGAGAAACCCAAGTAAGATGGTAGATGTTGCAAGAGGGCATCAGAGAGCAGACACAATGAAACCATATTCAAACTAGTCAATCTAATCACACTAGGACCACAGCCTTGTCTAACTCAATGAAACTAAGCCATGCCCATGGGGCAACCAAAGACAGGCGGGTCATGGTGGAGCGATCTGACAGAATGTGGCCCACTGGAGAAGGGAATGTCAACCAATTCTTGCCTTGAGAACCCCATGAACAGTATGAAAAGGCAAAATGATAGGATACTGAAAGAGGAACTCCCCAGGTCAGTAGGTGCCCAATATGCTACTGAAGATCAGTGGAGAAATAACTCCAGAAAGAATGAAGGAATGGAGCCAAAGCAAAAACAATACCCAGCTGTGGGTGTGACTGGTGATAGAAGCAAGGCCCGATGCTGTAAAGAGCAATACTGTATAGGAACCTGGAATGTCAGGTCCATGAATCAAGGCAAATAGGAAGTGGTCAAAGGAGAGATGGCAAGAGTGAATGTCGACATTCTAAGAATCAGAGAACTAATATGGACTGGAATGGGTGAATTTAACTCAGATGACCATTATATCTACTACTGTGGGCAGGAATCCCTGAGAAGAAATGGAGTAGCCATCATGGTTAGCAACAGAGTCCGAAATGCAGTACTTGGATGCAATCTCAAAAACGACAGAATGATCTCTGTTCATTTCCAAGGCAAACCATTCAATATCACAGTAATCCAAGTCTATGCCCCAACCAGTAATGCTGAAGAAGCTGAAGTTGAACGGTTCTATGAAGACCTACAAGACCTTTTAGAACTAACACCCCCAAAAGATGTCCTTTTCATTATAGGGGACTGGAATGCAAAAGTAGGAAGTCAAGAAACATCAGGCAAATTTGGCCTTGGAATACGGAATGAAACAGGGCAAAGGCTAATAGAGTTTTGCCAAGAAAATGCACTGGTCATAGCAAACACCCTCTTCCAACAACACAAGAGAAGACTCTACACATGGACATCACCAGATGGTCAACACCGAAATCAGATTGATTATATTCTTTGCAGCCAAAGATGGAGAAGCTCTATACAGTCAACAAAAACAAGACCAGGAGCTGACTGTGGCTCAGATCATGAACTCCTTATTACCAAATTCAGACTTAAATTGAAGAAAGTAGGGGAAACCACTAGACCATTCAGGTATGACTTAAATCAAATCCCTTATGATTATACAGTGGAAGTGAGAAATAGATTTAAGGGCCTAGATCTGATAGACAGAGTGCCTGATGAACTATGGACAGAGGTTCGTGACATTGCACAGGAGACAGGGATTAAGACCATCCTCATGGAAAAGAAATGCAAAAAAGCAAAATGGCTGTCTGGGGAGGCTTTACAAATAGCTGTGAAAAGAAGAGAAGCGAAAAGCAAAGGAGAAAAGGCAAGATATAAGCATTTGAATGCAGAGTTCCAAACAATAGCAAGAGATAAGAAAGCCTTCCTCAGCAATCAATGCAAAGAAATAGAGGAAAACAATAGAATGGAAAAGACTAGAGATCTCTTCAAGAAAATTACAGATACCAAGGGAACATTTCATGCAAAGATGGGCTCGATAAAGGACAGAAATGGTGTGGACCTAACAGAAGCAGAAGATATTAAGAAGAGATGGCAAGAATACACAGAAAAACCGTACAAAAAAAAATCTTCACAACCCAGATAATCACGAAGGTGTGATCACTCATCTAGAGTCAGACATCCTGGAATGTGAAGTCAAGTGTGCTTTAGAAAGCATCACTATGAACAAAGCTAGTGGAGGTGATAGAATTCCAGTGTAGCTATTTCAAATCCTGAAAGATGATGCTGTTAAAGTACTGCACTCAATATGCCAGCAAATTTGGAAAACTCAGCAGTGGCCACAGGACTGGAAAAGGTCAGTTTTCATTCCAATCCTAAAGAAAGGCAATGCCAAAGAATGTTCAAACTACCACACAATTGCACTCATCTCACATGCTAGTAAAGGAATGCTCAAAATTCTCCAAGCCAGGCTTCACCAATTCGTGAACCGTGAACTTCCTGATGTTCAAGCTGGTTTTAGAAAAGGCAGAGGAACCAGAGATCAAATTGCCAACATCTGCTGGATCATGGAAAAAGCAAGAGAGTTCCAGAAAAACATCTATTTCTGCTTTATTCACTATGCCAAAGCCTTTGACTGTGTGGATCACAATAAACTGTGGAAAATTCTTTAAGAGATGGGAATACCAGACCACCTGACCTGCCTCCTGAGAAATCTGTGTGCAGGTCAGGAAGCAACAGTTAGAACTGGACAAGGAACAACAGACTGGTTCCAAATAGGAAATGGAGTACATCAGGCTGTATATTGTCACCCTGCTTATTTAACTTATATGCAGAGTACATCATGAGAAATGCTGGACTGGGAGAAACACAAGCTGGAATCAAGATTGCTGGGAGAAATATCAATAACCTCAGATATGCAGATGACACCACCCTTATGGCAGAAAGTGAAGAGGAACTCAAAAGCCTCTTGATGAAAGTGAAAGTGGAGAGTGAAAAAGTTGGCTTAAAACTCAACATTCAGAAAACGAAGATCATGGCATCTGGTCCCATCACTTCGTGGGAAATAGATGGGGAAACAGTGGAAACAGTGTCAGACTTTATTTTTGGGGGCTCCAAAATCACTGCAGATGGTGACTGCAGCCATGAAATTAAAAGGCGCTTACTCCTTGGAAGGAAAGTTATGACCAACCTAGATAGCATATTCAAAAGCAGAGACATTACTTTGCCAACAAAGGTCCATCTAGTCAAGGCTATGGTTTTTCCATTGGTCATGTATGGATGTGAGAGTTGGACTGTGAAGAAGGCTGAGTGCCAAAGAATTGATGCTTTTGAACTGTGGTGTTGGAGAAGACTCTTGAGAGTCCCTTGGACTGCAAGGAGATCCAACCAGTCCATTCTGAAGGAGATCAGCCGTGGGATATCTTTGGAAGGAATAATGCTAAAGCTGAAACTCCAATACTTTGGCCACCTGATGCGAAGACTTGACTCATTGGAAAAGACTCTGATGCTGGGAGGGATTGGAGGCAGGAGGAGAAGGGGACGACAGAGGATGAGATGGCTGGATGGCATCACTGACTCGATGGACATGAGTCTGAGTGAACTCGGGAAGTTGGTGATGACAGGGAGGCCTGGCATGCTGCGATCATGAGGTCGCAAAGAGTTGCACACAACTGAGCTGAACTGAACCTGGAGATATTAAAGGACAATTTGTGTAGTGTTGTTAGGTAGTTAGAATAGGAAAAAAGAGTCCAAAATGGCAGTAGCTAAAAGACAAAGAAACGAAGAAGCCTGAGAAAATGGAACAAAAGAAAATCCGAGGACTGGCGTGAGAACCTGAGGTGAAACAAACAGCCTTCCTGGCTATCCCAGTTTACATATGGCAGGTTCATGGGGAGGAGACAAAACATATAAAAAGAGGAGCCAGGATTGATCCTCCCTTTTTGGGTTGGCCCCTCCTCATGCCTCAAGGATGTACTATCCTTCGCTTGCCAAATAAAACTAAACTGTAACAGAGCTGTAACACTTGTCCATTGTTTCAAATCTTTGCTGCAATGAGACAGAACCAAGGAAATTACACACTCCCCTGACAGTATCACCCACTGGGAAAAAAGCCAAAATTGGGGATAGTTTTCTCCAATGCTACTCATGAATGAGATTTTGTCTTATCTTTTACCCCTAAAACATCTCTGTTGTCACCCACAGTGTTTGCCTCATGGACTATTTGGCTCTAGTTACTGGAAATATGTTCCTCTCCTGTGGCCCAAACATACGCAGAGGTCCACAACTATCCTTACTTCTGGGTCTGTGGCCTATCTCCAGTACCAAGGGGATTCTGTGAAAACTTCAGCCACTCATCTGCACCAAATGTATACAGTGGCTTGGGCTGGTGACCAAAAATCCCCTTGCTATGTGACTCCTGTTTATGGAACCTCTATGTTTAACTATAGTGACTCTAAATAGTATGTTTTTCCCCTGCTGTGAAGTAGATCAAATAATCTCCAGATTCCCAAGGTTTGTCAAATTTGGGATGGCTTAGGGTAGATGAGAGGTGCGTATGGAGTCTTGATGTCCATAGCCCCCATCTATATAGAAAGGAGCAATCATACCCAAACAAGGGCTTCCCTAGTGGCTCAGATGGCAAAGAGTCTGCCTACAATGCAGGAGACCTGGGTTCAATCTCTGGATTAGGAAGATCACCTGGAGAAGAGAATGGGAACCCACTCCAGTATTCTTGCCTGGAGAATCCCATGGACAGAGGAGCCTGGTGGGCCATGGACCATGGGGTCACAAAGAGTTGGACACAACTGAGTGACTTTCACTTTCAAACTTTCATACCCAAGCAAATCATAGACACATGGAGGTGGCGGGGGTGGGCACTTTCCCTACTGTCTGTCAAGTAACTCACAAGATATTGCATTCTAAATGGACAGGAAAAGAAGAAGCTCCCTACAGAGCAGGTGCCTCTCTGGTTCACAAACAAGAGATCTGAATATGTGGAGTCTCTGTGGGCTTTTCCGCCCTATGAGTGGACAGGTTGATGCACCTTGAGATTTCTTTCCCTCTGGGCTGGTATAAAGTTCCCCATAACCTTCTTGCTATTAAGTTCAGGTGGTAGGCCTGTGGTAGTATGTCACGGTGGGAATGGCCAACATTTATTTTCCTTCCCTAAAATGTAGGTATAAGTGCTAAACTAGAAATCCAGGAGTTAGCATACCTCACCTCCCCTCAGAAACACATCAAAATTACATCTACATGTGGAACAATTCTCACTGAAAACTAACTAAAAAAGCGCAGAAGGACTCCTGTACAACTAAGGCTGTAAGAAAGATACACATGTAATCAGGAGTTCAGGACCTGTGACCCTGGGAGGGGACTCAGAGTAAAAAGGGGTGTACATGGGTGGGACACCACCCACTCTGGGGAGTGAGAAGTTGAGAGCCACAAATCTGGAGCCCCAGTCCTGGGGTCCTACACTGGGGAGACAGGGTCCCTTTGTTGATTGGCAGACTGTTTGAATTAACAAGAGAGCTGTAGAAACCTGGACTCCACCATGAGGACCACAGGCATGCTGTCTTTCCTCTAAGGCAAGGTGGAGAGAGGTCTGCTTTAGTGGGTGCCAGGTTGCTTGCAACTACCTGTGGGCATGCCCCAACCCGAGTCGAGCAAATGCTCTTTCCCCACTCATTCCATGTCACACTGCAGCAAGTGATCTGGGGTGGCCATGACCAAAGAAATGATTCAAACCTTAGAATACAAAGGTGACCCAGGGCCTGGGTGGGGCAGCAGGTATTGGTGAAAGAACAGACAAATAGATATAGAGAGCCCAGAAGCAGGCCTGCGTAAATACAGTCAACTGATCTTTGACAAAGAAGCAATACAATGCAAAAAAGATAACTCAACAAATGGTGCTGGAAAAATTAGACATTCATATACCAAAAACAAAAACACAAAAACGAACAAACAAAAATAAACAAACAGAGACAGAGAACCCAAACCACTCACAAAAGTTAACTCAAAATAGATTATAGATCTAAGAGTAAAATACAACACTACAAAAATCTTAGAAGATAATACGGGAGAAAACCTACATGACCTTGGTTATGATTATATCTTTTTAGAAATCACACCAAAAGTATGATTCATGAAAGAAATAATGGATAAGTTGGACTTGGCTAAAATTAAAAACTTCTATTCTGCAAGAGACAGTATCTGGAGAAATAGAAGACAAGCCACAGACTTGGAGAAAATATTTGCAAAAGACACATATGATAAATGACTGTTAGCTAAAAATCTATATATAAAAGAGAGAGACAACCCTCTTAAAACTGAGCAATAAGATAACAACTAACCTGATTAAAAAATGAACCAACAAACTTAACAGACACCTCACCAAAGAAGATATAGAAATGCAAAATAAACATATGAAAATCTACATCATATGTCATCAAGGAAATGAAAATTAAAGTAATGAGCTACCAGTACACACTTATGAGGATGGTCAAAATCTGGAACACTGACGCTAAATACTGGTGAGGATGTGGAGCGACAGGAACTTTCATACATTGCTGGTGGGAATGAGAAGTGGTACAGATGCTTCAGAAGACCATTTGGAGGTTTCTTACAAATTATGCATACTTTTACTAAATGATCCATCAACCACACTCTGGTATTTATGCAAAGAAGTATAAAACTTATGTCCACAAACAAAAATGCTGCTCATTAATGATTATGGAAGCTTTATTCTTAATTGCCAAAACTTGGACACTATCAAGATGTCCTTCAATAAGTGAATGAGTAAGTAAGCTGTGGTATATCCAGACAATGGAATATTAACACTAAAAAGAATGGAGCTATCAAGTCATGAAAAGACAAGGAGGAATCTTAAATGCATATTACTAAGTGGAAGAAGGCAATTTGAAAAGCTTATAAACAGTATGACTTCAACTATATGACATTCTGAAAGAGGCAAAACTATTGAAAAATAACAAGATCAGTGGCTGTGAAGGATGAGGGGAGGAGGAGGAGGGAACACAGAGGGTTTTCAGGAGGGCAAAGCTATTCTGCATGATATTATAATGATGCATATATGTCATTATAAATTTTTTCAAACGCATAGAATGTGTAACACCAAGAGTGAACCCTAATGTAAACTATGGACCTTGGGTGATAATTATGTGTCAATGTAGGCTCAGCCTTTATTTTAAAAAAGTACCATTCTGGTGAGTGATGTGGATAATGGGGGAGACTATACATGTGTGGAAGTATATGGGATATCTCTGTACCTCCCTTTCAGATTTGTTGTAAACCTAAGACTGCTCTTGGACAATGGACATGAGTTTGAGCAGGCTCCAGGAGATGTTGAAGGACAGAGAGGCCTGGCATCCTGCAGTCCATGGGGTTGCAAAGAATCAGACACAACTGAGCAACTGAACAACAACAAGACTGCTCTTTAAAAATTGTGTTTTTTTTTAATTTATTTATTTTAATTGGAGGCTAATTACCTTACAATATTGTATTGGTTTTGCCATACATTGACCTGAATCTGCCACGGGTGTACATGCATGCAAATAAAGCTGCTAACTAAGCCACTAATCTCATTAGGTAAGAATTAAATCTTTACCATTATTTATGGTTTCAACAACTTAAGTCACTATTGGAAATTTGTCTTTTGACCAAAAATGATCAGTAAAGAGCTTACTTGTTATTATATTATTTTTAAAATGGATATACATATGTTTGTTAAATTCCATTTGCTAAATGTGTACTTAAATGCTATGTAACTTTTATTAAACCAGAGAAAAGGGAAAACATTTTTAAAATGCAAGGAGAAATGTGAGTTTAAGATAACAAAATGTTCTGTCTTATTTCAACACAGTTTCAAATTCTCACCTTCTTGAAAAAAATTGATTTTGATTACTTTGACTAGAATGCCAAAGTTGCTCTTTCCATATATGGAATCACCTAGGTGATTTTGCATCACTTTATGGTTTCTCAGAGCTTAAACACACACACACACACACACACAAATTGTTTTTTTTAAACAAAGTTATTATCTTCATATTTAATTTTGAAATGATATATCTATTATTTGCTTTAAAAAGTCCTAGCAAAAAATGCACAGAGGATTAGCTAAAATAATATTGCCAAAATGTTAACTGTTGAAGCTGGGTGATATGTACCCACAGATTCATTTTACTATTATTTGCTTTTCTCTTATATCAGCCTAGAAATTCTATAATAAAAGGTTTATAAACTGGATCTTTAAAAGAAAGAAGAATAGGGATCCAGAAAGTTAAGTGACTTTCCCAAAGCCACCCAATCCCGGTCTCTGGACTTTAATTCCTGTGCTATTTCTTTTACCCCACGCTAAGCAGGCATGGCAGGGCCACAGGTGGCTCCAAATGGTCATAATGGTATTGTCTGAGACACAAACTATGCCATTGTCAGACTGGCTCCCTGACCCCAGCACACCAAGGAAGGAATGCTGAGTTAAAATATATGTTTGTGGCGGGGAGGGGCATGAGAAATGGGGTTCTGGTGAGCTAGGTAAAAAGAATGTGTTGGGCTACTCAGGAATTCAAAAGAGATTTTCTATATTAAATAATTTCTGTTTTCAGAAAAAAAAATTGGAAAATACATAAACTAATCTAGTATGACATGTTTGGGTCTTTCTTACATCTTACTAGGGCTGAAACAATGAGCCAGAGTGGGTAAAGGGTAAAAGAGAGAATGTATTAATAGACACCTTTGTACCAACCAGGCTGATTCTCATGCTCTCCTGTTTCTGACAGCCAAGCATTATTCTGAACTTAGAGGCTGTGGACCTTAGATTTTGAAGGTTTCATGAAAGAGAGACCCTTCCAGTGCCCAGGGACTGGGGCTGGGAAATTACATCTGGGCTGAGCTAAGGAGGATTTTGTACTCACAAATGACTGGATGGAGTCCCACGCTGCCTTGGTGCTGTTGTCTGAGTTGTATCGCTGGATGCTCTCGGTCAAACCCTCAGCCACGTATTCTTTCAACTGTATGGGGCACATTCCAGCAGAGGAGGCATTGTAAAAAGCAGGTGAGTTCAAGGAACAGGGAATTTCTAATGCAGGCTAATAAAATAGTTCCATTTGCTCATCCCTTCCAAACGATCTCTTCAGAACTAAGTCAGGGGAGGGAGCTTATATATAGGAAGAAATGCTGAGGATGGGATGGCAATGAAGGAAGAAACATACAGCATTTTCTTGACCTTCCAAAACCCTGGGTTTACAAAGGATGCAAAGGGGCAAACCAAACATGGGTTCTCCTAGGCACTTAGACACTTTAGACACTTAGACACTGAGGCACTGGAGACTTTACTTCCAGATAGATGGAGAAAAGTAAATAGGTAAATAAGGGGAAGATAAACTTGATTTTTACTGTTCTTCCCATTCATCCTTCAAAGCACCACTCAAATACAATCACCTTCATAATTTTTTTTCTCCCTAATTACAATCTCTTTTTCCTTCATCCTTCCACTTTGACTCTAGCTCTATCATAGGACTTACTTGTGCCAACTTCTCCTCCCCACACCCCCTGTCCACTCTTAGCAATCCAACAATGAATTGTGTTTTTTATAACTTACCTTCTGTTCGTACACAAACAGCAGGATGGCCAAGGTCACCTCAGCAAGGAGGATAATCAGCAGCAGGACAAAGAACTGGGGCAAAGCAAAGAGATGCTCACAGCACTGAGCCCAGCTACTCCCCCACTCCCACTCTACCCTGGGAGCATAAAGGCAGATCTCTGTACATGGGCAGAAGTTCCCACCTACTCGAGCTTTCATAGGCTTTTTCATGTTTTGTGAGGAATATCTGTTCTTTTCCTACAACCAGACTTCAAGACTCTAGAGGGCAGATCAGCTGTCTTCCAGCTTCTCTCTCTTCTTCCCATTGCATCTACTGAGTTCCAGGTGCATAGTGAATATGGATTACCATTTGTTGAATCAGTGAAGCAGTTTTGACATTAGCTAACTGAAACAGTTGAGCAAAAGACTAGTAAACTAAATCCTGTGTCTTCTGCACATGGGGCCTGGTTCTTTCTGCAAGCAGAGGGCTATTTGGGGGTGGAGGAAGGTGATAATAGAGATTGAGAGGAGCCCTGTACAGACAGGGAGAAGAGGTGCTCCAGTCATGATCTTCACTCATATTCATCTCCAATTTTAGATGTTTGTGCTAATCACACTTAACAGCAAACACATTTTCACTTTTTCATTTTCTTTCATTGTTTTACCCCAACACAAACTTTGATTATTTAAAACCTTTTTCCCACGTCTATTATCTTCCATCTTTTGCTAATAGTCTGGGAACTATCTGAGAACAAGGACTTTCTTATTCTATCTTTTGGCTTCAGTTTAACACATAAAGGAAAGAAGATTAACCACATGACTTGAGGAAGAAGAAAAGTGATTGGGAACCTGTATTTATGGATAGAGTGGTGCTTTATTATCGAGCTCTGTGTGGGCACACCAGAGAAATGAGAAACTCTTCTTTCATAGAGCTTATAGGCAAAGCCTAAGTCTAAAGGTGCTCCTGAGGCTAGTTAGCCAACAGGGAGAAAGTGAAAAGCTCTAGTATCTCTCACGTTAGACCCCAATGGCCTCAGCCTAGGCTCTCACCCAGCTGGGCCACTCACACTGTGGTGTAGCTAGTATAGATCTGAGACACATACATATCCTCTGCCATCTTAGGAGGGTCACAATACTCAGAAGAATCTAGAGACTAGATTTTCCACCAGTGAGTGACTCTGAGTCAGATCCTGGGAATATACACTAATGTGAGGAAGATTTAGGTAGATGGATGATGCTTGATTTCAACCATATATAAAGAATAAATAAAAAGCTATGAATGCAAATTATACTGATAAGGGTCATCATTAACAGTGTAAAATGGATACTAAGGAGGACAGTGATATCTTCTCTTATTTATCCCTCTCAGAAACAAAATACTATGGGCCTAGACACACTGGACTGAGCTGAGGAGCCAACTTCATGTTCCAACAATTTCTTTGCACTAATAGATGAGCTACCAGAAAACGTCTTGCCTGTGGTTTAAGACATCATGCCCACCTCCCCCACTTAGGCGCATCAGCTGTGAGAGTCACTCACCGACATAAGCAGGCACTTATTCTCCTTGATGGATCCCATGCAGCCCAGGAAGGCAACCACCATGATGACGGAACCCACAATGACAAGCACATTGCCCAGCGTGAGAGAAGGGAGGTTATGGAAGAGTACTCCAAACTTGCTGTGGATCAGGAGGTAGATCCCAAGGCCCAAAATGCAGCAGCCACAGAACTGAAAAGAAGAATCACATAACATTCTGAAATGCAAGGTGGTTCTTAAATATCTCCTCATACCCCCTTACTTGACATTAGAATCATTTTTCCCCATTGGCCCTAGCCAACAAACTCTTCACCCAGATTTCTCCAAGTGCCTAAAAAATAGGTATCATCTCCTGTGATGTCCCACGCATACCTCATCCTATTCATATCAGATATCAAAAAGGTCATTCCTATGGATAACACAGTATTTTCATGATTCAGATTCCTACTTCTTTTTCTAGATCTTCATGATTCAGATACCTACTCCTTACTGGCTCAACTGCTTATATGTGGTCTTCCCTTTGTAAAGGGAATACACTGGTTGAGAAGTTCATCTTTCTTGGCAGAAGATTAGAGAAGCCAAACTTTTAAGAATCTTCTCATAGAAACATGAGTAACAACTCAACCTATGTCTGAAATTCAATTGCTAAATTTGATACAGTTAAAGTGTTAGCCTCTCAGTCCTGTCCAGCTTTTTGTGACCCCATGGATTATACACTGCTCCCCCCGACCTCCCCCAGGCTCCTCTATCTATCCACAGAATTCTCCAGACAAGAATACTGGAGTGGGTTGTCATTCCCTTCTCCAGAGGATCTTCACGGCACAAGGATTGAACCCTGGTCTCCTGCATTGCAGGCAGATTCTTTACTGTCTGCATCACCAGGGAAGCCTTAATATAGTTAAACCTCCCCAGAAAAGGGGACTTCCTTTTTGATCAGCTATTTTTTCCAAGGATTCAGGGTTGGGGTCTGGGGAGCAAGAAAAAAAGGGGCATTCAATACAGGGAGTGTAGAATCTTAGGTTTCTCACCCATAGATGTCAGCAGTGAGCAAAATAGCCTAAAGCTCCCAGAGAAACAGCCTCACCAGTCACACTGGTGTCTTTCATTTTTGCAGGCTTTTCTTACAGCAGGATGGGAATAGGAGAGAAAATTATCATTCCCTTCTTCTTAGGCTGGGTGTACTGCACATGACCTTTGCATGCATGAATTGCACTCCACATCAGGCTCTTCAGGAGAGGAGAGAGAAGTAGAGTGTAGCTAGGAAGAGGTGAGCTTAATCATGCTCAGAAAAGACACACTTACCCAAAAGATCAAATTGAAGAAAAACAGGACAAACTTCAGCAATTTCAAGCTACTCATGCCCATGCTTGAGATATTCTTGCCCTAAAAAGTAGAAGGAAGAAGAGAGGATGTGAGTAACCTGACTCTGCAAAGTGGCACCAGAGATCAGAGGACACAAATGTTCAGGGTTCAAGGGTCTCCAGCATCACTGTGAGTTTTAGCTGTGAATCTTCTCTGGAAAGTTTCCCCAAACTTCTTGCTCTTTTAGTCTCTGAATCGAGGTACCAATTAGCTCATCTTGGACATTCACTTTTGCTTCAGTTCAGCAAGCCAGAGTGCTTAACATTTAATTAAGCCCTCTAGAAGCACATAGTAAAGCCATTCTTAGAGGAGGGTGAATTACAGTGACACAAAGCAGGCATCTGGGGGATAAGGGATAATCTGGTCAATCATCTGGGGAGGTCAGTGACTTGATCCACCAGTTTCTTAAATACCCCGAGATGCATATACACTCTACATTTGGTCTACAAACTTCTCTACATGAAAGTGGAGGGAGCATACCTATGCCTCAGTCATTCTTTTACCAAAGAAACATATATGATGTTTTCTGTTCTAGGTGCTGTGGGAGATATAACCATTACTAAGCAATAACTATCTTCCAGAGAATGTCAGTCTTACAGCAGAGATAAAACTGACCAACAAATATCCAATGAAGAAATGAAAAGAGATTAGCAATGAGAGCTTGAATTTTTAAAAAATAGAATTTCATTTTTCAGTAGAGGACATCAATATTCAAAGTCTGGTCCTCAATTCTAGAGATCCAGATACACAATTTTTAATTTTCTTTCAGAATTAATGAGGTTATATAGAAGGACTCATATTTTAAAACTGCACATAAGACTGATATATAAAGCAGAATGTCAATTTGTTGTTTTTCTCCCAATATAACTATGCCTTTTCTAGTTCATGGATTGCTTTTATAATCCATTATACTGTCCTTGCAGTATCAAGATGCCCAGAAATGAGATGATCTTAAGGGATAGTTCATTTAGGGTATAAATAAGCCTAAGGGTTTTATATTACCTGGTCTCACATTCAGGGCTTCCCTTGGGGCTCAGCTGGTAAAGAATCAGCCTGCAATGCAGGATACCTGGGTTTGATCCCTAGGTCAGGAAGATCCCCTGGAGAAGGGAAAGGCTACCCACTCCAGTATTCTGGCCTGGAGAGTTTCATGGACTACAGTCCATGGGGTCGCAAAGAGTTGGACAAGACTGAGCAACTTTCACTTTTTTTCTTATATTCAGGCCTTTAATCTATTTTGCGCTTATTTTTGTGTGTGGTGTTAGGGAGTACGGAGATTCCTTTAAAAACTAAAATAGAACTGTCATATAACCCAGCAATCCCGCTACTGGCATATACCCAGAAAAAATCATAATTCCAAAAGACACATGCACCCCAATGTTCACTGCTGTAGTATTACAATAGTCAGAATATGGTAGCAACCTAAATGTCCATCAACAGAGGAATGAATAAAAAAGTTGTAGTACATATACACAACAGAATATTACTCAGCCACAAAAAAGAATAAAACCAGGTCACTTGTAGAGACGTGGATGGACCTAGAGACTGTCAAACAGAATGAAGTAAGTCAGAAAAACAAATATCGTATATTAATGCATATATGTGGAATCTAGAAAAATGGTATAGATGATCTTATTTGCAAAGCAGAAACAGAGACACAGATGTAGGGGGCAAACATATGGGGACCAAGAGGGGAAAGGTGAGGGTGGGATGAATTGGGAGATTGGGACTGACATATGAACACTATTTTTTTGCTTTTTTAAAATTTATTTTTAATATGTATACACTATTAATACTATGTATAAAATAGACAACTAATGAGAGCCTACTGTATACCTTGGATAACTCTACTCAGAGCCTTGTGGTGACCTAAATGGGAAGGAAATCCAAAAAAGAGAAGCTATATATATATATATATATATATACAGGTATAGCTCATTCATCTTGCTGTACAGTAGAAACTAATACAACATTTTAAAGTAACTATATTACAATAAAAATTAATTTTAAAGAAGTGTGATGATTTACTACACAAACTTTGAAGTCACATTTGATTTCAACTCTCACATATACCACCAAACAAGTATGTGAGATTTGGAAACTTGCTTAACATTTCTAGTCACAATTTATTCCTATGTAAAATGGGATAATACTTATACCTCACAGGGTAGAAGTGAATATTAAATCATCTTATCACAGAGACTGATATACAACCAGTACTCGGTAAATGGAATCCATGCTTATTAACATGAATTTGAGTGTTTTCCAGGCCTCATAATCAAGGGTTAGCTGCCCAAAAGGACTACACTCATTTGAATGTGTCCACTGAAATGTTACCTCCTTTATCAATACAGCTGAAAATCTTTGAATTTCCATAGCATTTAGTGCTGTTCTTTGGGATTTGATAGCCACACACTGGAAACAACCTGTGATATTGTGACTTATAAGAAACATATTATGATGACTAAAATATATTTCTCAGAAACATTTGATCTTCATCCATAGTTCCTGGCTCACAGCTCCCAAAACTCTTGGGAATACACTGAGCAATAAGAACAATCAGAACATTTTTTGATATATAGTATTTGGTCTCTCATCCTCAACTCCTGAAAATAATTCAGAACCATAAAGGTATCTTGTTATTCATAACAAGCCCTTACCACCACAACTGGGTTAATGCTAATGAAGGTGACTTATTTTTTATTGACATATAGTTAATTTACAACATTGTTTTAGTTTTACATGTACAGCAAACTGATTCAGTTATGATATATATATTTTTTTCAGTTTCTTTTCCATTATTATAAGATATTGAGTAGAGTTTCCTATGCTAATAGTAAGTTCTTGTTGTTTACCTATTCTATATATAGTAGTGTATATATGTTAATCCCAAACTACTAATTATCTCTCTCCTTTCCCTGACTGTATCATATTAAGTGAAGTAAGTAAGACAAAGACAAATAACATAGATATCACTCTTACATGAAATATTAAAAAAATGACATAAACTAACTTATTTACAAAGGAGAACAGATTCATAGACAGAGAAAACAAACTTTCCAAAGGATGTTCAAACTACCACACAATTGCACGCATCTCACATGCTAGCAAAGTAATGCTCAAAATTCTCCAAGCCAGGCTTCAACAGTATGTGAACTGTGAACTTCCAGATGTTCAGGCTGGATTTAGAAAAGGCAGAGGAACCAGAGAGCAAATTGCTAACATCTGTTGAATCATTGAAAAAGCAAGAGAGCTCCAGAAAAAACATCTACTTTTGCTTTATTGACTTCACCAAAGCCTTTGGCTGTATGGATCACAACAAACTGTGGAAAATTCTGAAAGAGATAAGAATACCAGACCACCTTACCTGCCTCCTGAGAAATCTATATGCAGGTCAAAAAGCAACAGTTAGAACTTGACATGGAACAAGAGACTGGTTCCAAATAGGGAAAGGAGTACATCAAGGCTGTATATTGTCACCCTGCTTATTTAACTTATATGCAGAGTATATCATGCAAAATGCCAGGCTGAATGAAACACAAGCTGGAATCAAGATTGCTGGGAGAAATATCAATAACCTCAGATATGCAGATGACACTGTCCATATGGCAGAAAGCAAAAAAGAACTAAAGAGCCTATTGATGAAAGTGAAGGAGGAGAGTGAAAAAAGTTGGCTTAAAGCTCAACATTCAGAAAACTAAGATCATGGCATCCGGTCCTATCACTTCGTGGCAAATAGATGGGGAAACAATGGAAATAGTGACAGACTTTATTTTCTTGAGCTCCAAAATCACTGCATATGGTGACTGCAGCCATGAAATTAAAAGATGCTTGCTCCTTGGAAGAAAAGCTATGACCATATGAAGCTATGAGCATATGAAAAAGCAGAGACTTTAACAACAAAGGTCTGTCTAGTCAAAGCTATGGTTTTTCCAGTAGTCATGTATGGATGTGAGAATTGGACTATAAAGAAAGTGGAGCACTGAAGAATTGATGCTTTTGAACTGTGGTGTTGGAAAAGACTCTTGAGAGTCCCTTGGACTGCATGGAAATCAAACCAGTCCATCCTCAAGGAAATCAGTACTGAATATTCATTGGAAAGACTGATGCTAAAGCTGAAACTCCAATACTTTGGCCACCTGATGCAAAGAACTGACTCATTGGAAGAGACCCTGATGCTGGGAAAGATTAAAGGTGGGAGGAGAAGGGGGGGCAACAGAGGATGATAGGGTTGGAGACGGACATGAGTTTGAGCAAGCTCCAGGAGTTTTATTGACATATAGTTTTGTGTATAGTGATGGACATCGAAGCCTAGCATGCTGTAGTCCATGGGGTCGCAAAGAGTCGGACATGACTGAATGACTGAACTGAACTGAGGTCCATTCAAGTTGCCACAGATGGCATTATTTCATTCTTTTTGTGGCTGAGTAATATTACATTGTATCCATGTGCCATATCTTCTTTATCCATTCGTCTGTTGATGGACATTTAGGTTGCTTCCATGTCCTGACTATCCTAAATGGTACTGCTAAGATCATTGAAGGGCATGTATCTTTTATGAAGGTGAACTTTGCAAAGCACCAAAGGATAGAGCCTAGTTGCCAGGAGAACCAACTGTGAATAGAAGATCGAAACTTAGTCTCATTCCTTGATTTTCAAGGAGGGGAGAGGGGAATAGAGGTTGAATCAATCACCAAGTGAATTAGTCAATCATACCTCCACAAAAAAAAAAAAAAAAAAAAGGGAGGAGTTCAGAAAGCTTCCACTTGGGGGAGAACCAGAACATTTTTATGTGCTATCATTCTGGTTCCAAGCTTCATACAGACATAAAGACCTTTTGTTAGGACTTCATCCTATGTATCTCTTCATCTGACATTACATATTGTTTGTATTAAAGCAGTAGTCTAGTGAGTAAATGGATTCTCCTGAGTTCTGTGAGCTTTTTTGGTAAATAAGTTGCACCCAAGGATGGGGTTATGGGAACCTCTGACTTATAGGAAGTAGGTGGGTCAGAAGCTTGGGTAACACTTGGACTTGGGGCTGGTATTTTAAATGGACAAGCAGCCTTGTGAGACTGAGCCCTTTGCTTGTGGAATCTGATTCTATTTCTGGGTAGACATTGTTAGAATTGAGTTGAATTATTGGACACTCTGCTGGTATCCAAGAATTGCTTGCTGGTTTGGAAAAGCTGCCACCCACATATATATTGGAATCAGGTCCAGGAAGCTAATCTATAGCCTAAAGCTCTAACAATAGGTGAATGGATGAATAAATGGTGGTAAAACTATATAATGGTATACTTCTTGGGAATAAAAAGAAGGAACTGTTGCTACATGTTAGAATGTAGGTGAATCTCCAAATGATTAAGGTGAGTGAAAGAAGTTAGCCAAAAAGGAGTACCTAATGTGTGGTTAGACTATATAAAATTTTAGAAAATGAAAAGTATAAGAGCAGAAAGCAAATGAGTGATTCCCTAGGGTAGAGGAGTGTGAGAGTGGGGGTAAATAGAGCAGGGAAGAACAAGAGGCAGGGATCACAAAAGACCATGCACAATCTTTTGTGAGTGGTGAACATATTTGTTACTTTGATTGTAGTGATGGTCTTTTTTTTTTTTAATTTTGAGGAAAACTTACAACTTCATTTTTCTCTATCTGTTTGGGTTTTTTTTTAATTGAAATATATTTGCTTTACAATGTTTGTAGTCATGGTTTTATGTGTGTATTCAGTTCAGTTCAGTCACTCAGTCGTGTCCGACTCTTCGCGACCCCATGAATCGCAGCACGCCAGGCCTCCCTGTCCATCACCAACTCCTGGAGTTCACTCAGACTCAAGTCCATTGAGTCGGTGATGCCATCCAGCCATCTCATCCTCTGTGTGTATATGCATGTCAAAAGGCCCTTCTTAATTTTCTCCTCTCCATCTCTCCAAATTCATAGTAACATTCCGAGGCTTATACTTTAAAATCTAGCAAGTAATGTTGGATACTTTTCTCCGTGCTTCCTTTCTTTCAATTGTTCAGTGGCACTTTCCTGGAATTTGCCCCTTTATTTTCCTCTGACCCCATAATTTGATTAGTTACTCATCATTCCAAGACTCGGTTGACTAGAATGTCAGCTCCTTGAGGGTAGGAGGTAGTTTATTCATCCTTGAATTCTTGAGTCTTAACACAGTAACTGATTACACTAAAAAAGTGAGATTGTTGAAAGAACAAATGACTGGAACTTTGCTTGTTAATTCTGAATAATCTGATGGAGTGGAATGAACACGACACTATAGAGTGAGGAGCTTTGGACTTGAGATTTACTGTGCCACTAAACTAATCTTCTGGACGTGAGAAAATAACTGACCCAGAAGGAGATTGGGCCAGGTGCCTCCTAGAGTCACCTCATGTCCAATATCCTCAGAGCCTGTGACAACTGCTTCAGGCCCTGTAATCTAATTGTCCACAGAGCACCCACTAATGAGATGCCCACAAACCGGGGGATGTCCCCACTGATCCTTTCCTTCACAGACAGGAAAGAGAATCTCTTTCTCCTTCCCTGATTTTCCACGTAGTCTTGCACTGAATTAAGGGAGAAAAACTGCCCATTTTGTGAAGATTTTTAACACTTTTACTGTATTCAATGATGATCCCAGTTTTCACAGAGAGAGTGCCACCTCTTCCCTCTTTCCTTTTATCACTGTGGCTGGTCAGTTATGGAGTTACCACCCCTGCCAACCCCACTGGAAAAACTGACACACTTCTGCAGTCAAAATCTGTCACTCATGTGGTCCTGTGAAAAAAATCCCCGACATCAGCTTCCAGGAAACCTCTGTGACTAAACTGCCGTTAGGTGTGGTACCTCCCACACCCCACTGTGGAGGCCAGAAAGGAAGTTCACCCTTTAGTTTTCTTCAAGAAAAGAGCTCTTGGGCTGATAAACGGTCCCATTAATTTCTAGTTCAATCTGTTTTTCTCTGACCCATACTTATGGGTCATTGAATATAGTCTTGAATCTAATCAAGCCTAGAAGTGGCTAAGGTCAGACAGGAGTCCCAAGAAAGTATCACTTCTTGCTCTCCAGCCTTAACTGATTCAAGTTCAATCAGAACTTTGGATACACCCAAAAAACTTTGGTGTTAGACTACTATATTTATGAGATGTTAGTAAGTATTCCTAAAACAAAAACAAGCAAAACCATAGGGAGTGAGAGGAATCTATGGTTAATCATTTCAGAAGTGAGATCAAATAAAATAAAACATAAACAATGAAGTTTTTTTTTTTCTGATCAACTTCTGAGAAAACTGTTATATACTAATGTACATTGTGAGTCTCTAAGAGAAACGTCTACTTATATAACTACAAACCTATTCATGTATTACAGATTACTTATTAACAGCTTATAGTATTTCACAGCTCAGAGAATATTGCATTCCATGGAACATAGTTTGGCAAACTCTAGTACTGGACTTGGGTAGGTTTAGTTTTGAATTCTAACATTTGTGCTTACCAGAAGTATGGTCCTGGGCAATTTCCTTAACCTCTCTGACTTTCCCAATTTCTTCTTCTTTAAAGTGGTGATACAATAATTCATACCTTATTAGCTAAAGGACAAAATATTTCCTGGGTGGCTCAGTACCAGACTGCCGGGTTCAACGAAAACTGAAAGATCAAATCTAGAACTTCCCTAACAGTCCATTCTTAAGGGTGACTCTGAAATTTCTGCTAGATTTTTTTTTTAATTTTTTTTAAATTAATTACTTAATTAATTTTACTTTACAATATTGTATTGGTTTTGCCATACATTGACATGAATCCACCATGAGTATACATGTGTTCCCCATACTGAACCCCCTCCCACCTCCCTCCCCATACCATCCCTCTGGGTCATCCCAGTGCCCCAGTCCAAAGCACCCTGTATCATGCATCAAACCTGGACTGGTGATTCATTTCACATATGATATTTTGTATGTTTCAATGCCATTCTCCCAAATCATCCCACCCTCGCCCTCTCCCACAGAGTCCAAAAGACTGTTCAATACCTCTGTGTCTCTTTTGCTGTCCCACATACAGGGTTATCATTACCTTCTTCCTAAGTTCCATATATATGTGTTAGTATATTGTATTGGTGTTTTTCTTTCTGGCTTACTTCACTCTGTATAATAGGCTCCAGTTTCATCCACCTCATTAGAACTGATTCAAATGTATTCTTTTTAATGGCTGAGTAATATTCCATTGTGGATATGTACCACAGATTTCTTATCCATTCATCTGCTGATGGACATCTAGGTTGCTTCCATGCCCTGGCTATTATAAACAGTGCTGCAATGAACATTTAGGTACACGTATCTTTCAATTCTGGTTTCCTCAGTGTGTATGCCCAGCAGTGGGATTTCTGGGTTGTATGGCAGTTCTATTTCTAGTTTTTAAAGGAATCTCCACACTGTTCTCCATAGTGACTGTACTAGTTTGCATTCCCACCAAGAGTGTAAGAGGGTTCCCTTTTCTCCACACCCTCTCCAGCATTTATTGTTTGTAGACTTTTGGATCGCAGCCATTCTGACTGGTGTGAAATGGTACCTCATTGTGATTTTGATTTGCATCTCTCTGATAACGAGTGATGTTGAGCATCTTTTCATGTGTTTGTTAGCCATCTGTATGTATTCTTTGGAGAAATGTCTGTTTAGTTCTTTGGCCCACTTTTTGACTGGGTCTTTTATTATCTGGAATTCAACTGCAGGAGTTGCTTGTATATTTTTGAGATTAATTCTTTGTCCGTTGCTTCATTTGCTATTATTTTCTCCCATTCTGAAGGCTGTCTTTTCACCTTGCTTAGAGTTTCCTTTGTTGTGCAGAAGCTTTTAATTTTAATTAGGTCCCATTTGTTTATTTTTGCTTTTATTTCCAATATTCTGGCAGGTGGGTCATAGAGGATTCTGCTGTGATTTATGTCAGAGAGTGTTTTGCCTATGTTCTCCTCTAGGAGTTTAATAGTTTTTGGTGTTACATTTAGATCTTTAATCCATTTTGAGTTTATTTTTGTGTATGGTGTTAGAAAGTGTTCTAGTTTCATTCTTTTACAAGTGGTTGACCAGTTTTCCCAGCACCACTTGTTAAAGAGATTGTCTTTTCTCCATTGTATATTCTGCTAGATCTTGAGGAATAAAATACATTAGGTGCCAGAAGTCCTTTTAGTAATCCTTTGCCCGTTTCATTTTTTGTAATATCTTTAAGTTTTGTGTGCTCTTGTTAAAAAAAAATTTAAACAATATAGAGAATACAAAAAAGGAAACAAAATCTCTGCAACCCCACATCCCAGAGATAACCACCTTTAACATTTTTGGTGAACATCTTCCCAGACATTTTTTTAATATACAGATCTATTTGACAATTTACATAGAAGAACATGGTATCCAGCAAGTAGTTATTGGTTTCCCATTTATTCCTACACAGAGTCTGTGGAGGTCTTAGATTCATCACTGGGGCCATAACTAACACAAGTTTTTTTTCTAAATAAGAGAAGAAATCTGTTCTCTATAAGTGCTCCCAAATTATGGCCCTCATGACAAAATAAATTTAGATAAATAATATAGTTCATCAAACTCTGCAAAAGGCCGAGCTCTTCATAAATAAATTTTATCTATAAATTTAGCCCCACTTTTCAAACAGGAAGTCCAAGGCTCAGACAGCCTATGTAACCAGCATAAGATCACCCAGCTAATAATCAACAAAGACAGGGCATAGGCCAAGGTCTTTCATCCTCCCAAGCCTACGTTCCTTCCATTGTCCCATGGCCTGGGTACTCATCTCCCACTTCATCATTCAACTCCCTCCCTACAATGTGATGAACCTCCAGGAGGACTCTTTCCATTTTTCACAGTTTGAACCCCTGTGAACAGTGGCTGAGGTAGGATGTGGGTTTGCAAGTATGTCTATTTATGGAGTAATAAGCAGTTATGGGTGGAGGGGTGTTACTAAAATCAAACAAAACCATCAACCTTTATGCATTAATTTCTTCTCATGTCTACATCACTTCATCAAAAGAATGTGTCTGTCAGTTTATTCTTTCCTTAAATCGTGTTCTGGTGAAAATTTCCTTTCAAGGCTGCTCTCCAGGGAGAGGAATCAGTGATTCATAAAAGAAAGAAGAAAGAAGCAAAGAGAAGAGAAACAAATGAGGAACACAAATCCAGATGATCCTGGGGTCTCATTTTCCTCCATTTGGGAGCTTAGCAAAGTCATCACTCAACAGAAAAACCACAGATGATCCTAGTGGCTGAGCTGAGACAGGACCTATATAACAAGGTGGCTCTCAAAACCGGAACAGTTACATAAAACAGCTACAACTTCTCCAGAGTCAATGGACTAGTAATTCTCTTTCCTTAGCATAAAATATGTAGAATTTTGATGCAGAAGGTCCCTGTCCTAGAGACTTGTCCATGGTGTGTTCAGCAAGCTATGTCCACAGTGGGCAAGACTCTCTGTGAAATAATGAAAGCTATTTCTATAAGTATCCCTGTCAAAAGTTGGAATAGCCTGAATCTAGTCATGAGGAAACATCAGACAAACCAAAATAGAGAGACAATCTAGAAAATATTTGCCAGTAGTCTTTACTCTTGCATGGAAAATCCCATGGACAGAGGAACCTGGTAGGCTGCAGTCCATGGGGTCACTAAGAGTCGGACACGACTGAGCGACTTCACTTTGACTTTTCACTTTCCTGCATTGGAGAAGGAAATGGCAACCCACTCCGGTGTTCTTGCCTGGAGAATCCCAGGGACGGGGGAGCCTGGTGGGCTGCCGTCTATGGGGTCACACAGAGTCGGACACGACTGAAGTGACTTAGCAGCAGCAGTCTTCAAGAATATCAATGTCATGAAACAAAGAAAGACTCAGGAACCATTCCAGATAGGAGAAAATTACATAGACAACACTTAAAAGCAATATATGATCAGAGATTCTAATAGCCAAGAACAGCAATGCCAAAGAATGTTCAAACTACTGCACAATTGCACTCATTTCATGTGCTAGCAAGATAATGCTCAAAATTCTTCAAGTTAAGCTTCAGCAGTACATGAACCAAGAATTTCCAGACGTATAAGCTGGATTTAGAAAAGGCAGAGGAACCAGAGATCAAATTGCTAACATTTATCGGATCATAGAGAAAGCAAGGGAATTCCAGAAAAGCATCTACTTCTGCTTCCCTGCCTATGCTAAAGCCTTTGACTGTATGGATCACAACCAACTGTGGAAAATTCTTAAAGACCACCTGACCTGTCTCCTGAGAAATCTGTAAGCAGCTCAAGAAGCAACAGTTAGAACAGGACATGGAACAATAGACTGGTTCCAAATTGGGAAAGGAGTACGTCAAGGCTGTGTATTGTCAGCCTACTTATTTAACTTATGTGCAGAGTAAATCATGCGAAATGCCAAGCTGGATGAAGCACATGCTGGAATCAAGATTGCCGGGAAAAATATCAATAACCTCAGATACGCAGATGACACTACCCTTATGGAAGAAATCAAAGAGGAACTAAAGAGCTTATTTATGAATGTGAAAGGAGAGCAAAAAATCTAGCTTAAAACTCAACATTCAAAAAAACAAGATCATGGTATCCAGCCCCATCACTTAATGGCAAACAGATGGGGAAAAAGTGGAAGCAGTTACAGATTTTTTTCTTAGACTCCAAAATCACTGTGGATGGTGACTGCAGCCATGAAATTAAAAGACTCTTGCTCCTTGGAAGGAAAGCTGTGACAAACCTAGACAGCATATTAAGAAGCAGAGATACCACTTTGCCAACAAAGTTCCATATAGTCAAAGCTATGATTTTTCTAATAGTCATGTACAGATGTGAGAGTTGGATCATAAAGAAGGTTGAGCACAGAAGAACTGATGCTTTCAAATTGCATTGCTGGAGAAGACGCTGGAGAGTCCTTTGGACTGCAAGGAGATTGAACCAGTCAATCTTAAAGGAAATCAACCCTGAATATTCACTGGAAGGACTGATGCTGAAGCTGAAGCTCTGATACCTTGACCAACATCTTTTGGCCATAACTATGATGTATTTTCATTGGAAAAGACCCTGATGCTGGGAAAGATTGAGGGCAGGAGGAGAAGAGGGCGACAGAGGATAAAATAGTTGGATGGCAACACCAGCTCAATGGACATGAGTTTGAGCAAACTCTGGGAGATAGTGAAGGACAGGGAAGCCTGGTGTGCTGCAGCTTAAGGCTGCAACTCTCATAAACAGTTGGACACAACTTAGCAACCAAACATCAACAATATAGAATATTAGTGGGCCAAAAGGGAAAGGATAAATGTGTACATATAGCTGATTCACTTCATTGTACAGCAGAAGCTAACACATCATTGTAAAACAATTGAACTCCAACAGGAAAAAATAAAAAGAAAGAAAGAAAGAATATTAGTGGGGCAATTGGGAGAATCTAATAAAATCTATGGAGTGGTAATAGTATTATATCAGTGTTAAAATCCTGATTTTGATCATTGTAAAGTGGATATATAAGAAAAGGATTTTGTTTTTATACACCCTAAACACTTAAGGGGGAAAGATATCACGTCAGCAATAGCTCTCAAATGAGAAAACTGGGAAAACATAAAGAAAATGTGATAAAATGTTAATATTTGAGAAATGTGAATGAAGAAGGTTCAGAAATTTTGGGTATTGTTTTTGCAATCTTTCTGTAAGTACAAATTTTTGTCAAAATAAAAAGTGAAAAAAAATTGAATGTAAGTAAATACCTAAGGAATTCTGATCTTGAAATCATTATAATTTAAGCTCCTCATGGTATAAATATTGAGATTCTACAATAGTTAATTTCAGAAGAATAAACCATGGGTTGTTCCTGATATAGAATAAATATGAAGCTATGAGATCAAATTTGCCTGAGAAAATTTTAAAACATACACAATATTAAAATCATTTCTCACCTTTATTTCTCCATCAAGTTCTGAAATATAAAATGTCAAAAAAGTTTGGCAAATTAAATATTTGACTTGCTAGCCTATTGATTCAGAGAAGGCAATGGCACCCCACTCCAGTACTCTTGCCTGGAAAATCCCATGGACGGAGGAGCCTGGTAGGCTGCAGTCCATGGGATCGCAAAGAGTTGGACACGACTGAGCGACTTCAGTTTCACTTTTCACTTTCATGCATTGGAGAAGGAAATGGCAACCCACTCCAGTGTTCTTGCCTGGAGAATCCCAGGGATGGAGGAGCCTGGTGGGCTGCCGTCTATGGGGTCGAACAGAGTCGGACACAACTGAAGCGACTTAGCAGCAGTAGCAGCAGCAGCCTATTGATTTCAGATATTTAGGATTTATAGTTAAGTTGTATTCTCATATCTGCTTATGTTAAAACACACTGGAAATTTCTTTATGTGAACAAATAACACAGTTCAGTGATGCCTATTTAATATGTCTGAAAGAAAAGGATGTAGTGTGGAGAAAAAAACATTTCTTAGAGAATCAAGAAACATTCTATATAACTAGTTAAGTAATTTTGTGATTTTGAACAAGTTGCCTGACCTAAAAAATATGCAGATTGGAGTGTTATGGTAGCAAAACTGGGCTCTCACTATGAATTGACATTTTATTTGAACATTTATATAATCTCTAAGTTCCCTTTAAGTATCAACATTCTAACACTTAGAATATATCACATTTATTTTAAATTGTTATAGAAATGTATCGCTGTGGCGAAACAACTTTTGGCCATAGCTATGATGTACTGATGCTACTGCTGCAGTGGGAACTCTACCGTGAAGCAGGAAATGAAGAGAAGACTTGCCTCTGTATTCCAACACAGAGATGCATGGCCTCCCCTCTGAGTGCCCACACACTCGCTTTGTAAATGCATTGTCTTCCTCTTTCTGAAAGCCTACTTCCAGACAACTTTCCCAAACTGACCACCCAGCCTCCAGTTGCAATCCTTTCATTCTGTGCCCCAGAGACCACCCTGGAGGCCCATTCTGTCTAATATCTCTGCATTTGTTTCAGTGTTCTGCACCTGATGTGGCAGCTGGGTCCTGGACCTTCCTGAAGCCAGGTGTCCAACCTCTAGGCCCAGGGTGATCTGCTCACACTGAACGCTCACGTGGTACACAGGAAGTACTGTGTGCTGACTAATTCAGGAAAGTAAACGAAACCACTGTAAGTAAATCAACACAGCATTTTCGGAAACAGAAGCTGAAAGAAAATGGCTGTAACCTTGCAGAAAAGCTCCAGCCTTCACTAAAATCTAAGGGGGAAACCTAGGTCAAGGAGAAAGAAATTTGCCTCTCATTCTCATTTCAACCCATATTCCATCAAGTCTGTTAAGTGGATATTTCAGGCATAGCTCTGTCCGTGGCTAGCTTGGAACTTGCCTAATTAGTGAGCTTGCCTTCCATTTTAGGTTCTGGAGTTCTAGAACCAAGTAGAAAGAATTTCCTACTTCTTGTGGTCCTGCAACCATGGCTTGTTATACTCCAGTCTCATTTGCTTACTCTCATTTCCAACATGCCTGGGTGTTCACATTTCTTTAAGTTTGCATATTCTGTTTGAAATGCTGTTACCCCTAGTCCCCATACCAAATTCATCCTTCCCTGAAAATGAACCTGAGCAATCATCTCTCCCAGGGAGTCTTGGGCACACTCCTAAACTCCTCCTACATTTTGTGCACAGGACTGTTCCATTATAGAAAAGATTATATTGTATTGCTGTGTATATTGCTGTGACTGTCCTCATGCTACTCTACAAATACCACATCAGTTATCCTTGTGTCTCCTGTGCTTAGCACATGCCTAGCTCCTGGTCTGTTGCAAGGTAGGATTGAGGAAGGTGAACAGACTTCACATGCTAGTCTGAAGCCCCCTGGACAGTCAAAAATCAATCTGAAGTCGTAAGAAGCTAAAGACCAACAGAGTGAGGTTTCCAGTGTGTGCCTCTTGTCCATTACCAAGTGTGAGGTCACTTCGGTAGTAGTAGATGTGAAAGGTGAAAGGCTGGGCTTTGACTAATTCCTTGCTGGTTTAAATGTGTCAAATCCTTTTATTTCAAGGCTAAATACTCTTAATTGGCCCACAGAGGAAATCATGCTACAGTTCAGCCTCTGCTCTAATTTAACCACAGTTTCGAAACAGTGCAGATTCTAGTGGAGATTGAGAAAGCAAAACTTTGTTTAGCCAGCAGCTACGATTCTGTTTTGTTCAGTTCTGTTCCCTGGCAAGCATATCTGATATTTCTTATCTCCCAAGGGAGTTCCTTAAGGGCAAGACTGTTTGCAGGACAAATACGTTCCTTCTATTATCCCCCCACACCCCCACCTCCCACCCTTACCAGGCATAGTACCTGGCCCTGCTGCTGCTGCTAAGTCGCTTCAGTCATGTCCAACTCTGTGCAACCCCACAGACGGCAGCCTACCAGGCTCTGCCATCCCTGGGATTCTCCAGGCAAGAACACTGGAGTGGGTTGCCATTTCCTTCTCCAATGCATGAAAGTGAAAGTGAAGTCACTCAGTCGTGTCTGACTCTCCGTGACCTCATGGACCGCAGCCTACCTTCGTCCATGGGACTTTCCAGGCCCTAGGATGTGCTTAACATCTGATTATTAAATGAATGCATTACAAAGTCTGATCTTTATTTTGAAATTCAAAGGTCAATAGCCCCTGAGATGCTTATAGAATCTATAGCCCTTTGCCCCATTCCCGTGTCTCATTATTAGGTGGATGAGTGTGGTTCTACAGAAATTTCCTTTCCATTCCCTGTATGATTCTTGCAGATCTTGGAAGGAGAAAGCTTTCATCTAGAGTTCCTTGTGGTAATCTGAACCCCAACGACTATAGTGGTTACAGAAAGCCAGGACCAAAGCTTGGCTATCACTTTCTGAGTCCATAATACTGCAGTTATTAGTTATGGGGCCCAAATTAGAAATCCTTGCAATATTGTTTTGTTTTCCAAGTCATCCAGATTTGGTACATGTCATATTATATTTATCAATATTCTTGTTTTGAATACTAAGGGAAAGCGTTAGTTGCTCAGTCATGTCCGACTCTTTGAGACTCCATGGACTGTAGCCCGCCAGGCTCCTCTGTCCATGGAATTCTCCAGGCAAGAACACTGGAGTGGGTAGCCATTCCCTTCTCCAGGGGATCTTCCTGACCAAGGGATCAAACCCAGGTTTCTCACACTGCAGGTAGATTCTTTACTGTCTGAGTCACCAGGGAAGCCCATTGAATACTAAGGATAAGTTTATTTGGGGGAATCCTGAGGATCACAGTGCTCTTCCTGCTCTTTTAAAACAACTAATCTATGCAGCTCTTAGCAATGTCTATCTTTTACCTCTTTTTTTTTTTGTATAATAAAGTTTCATTAAAGTATAAAGGAGATAGAGAAAGCTTCTGACATAGGCATCAGAAGGGGGTAGAAAGAGTACCCCTATCTTTTACCTCTTGAAACACAGGTTCTGAACATGTCCTGTGTCCTTGACTCTGAGCTGGGTGTTAAGATTAATCACAGTCCTTCTGTTTAGTGTCTCTGAGGAGTCACTAACTTTACTTTTGAAAATTTCTCAAATTAAGAAGATCTGCATCTCCCAGTTGCCTTTTAGAATAGTTCTAGCTGTTGGTTCTCTGCTCACTTTAAAATTACAAGACCAATCTTCTAAAAACCAGATCAAGTAGGAAATCTTCCAGTTTCATTTCACATAAATGGCTCTGGTCATCGGTAATGGCCAGACAGAGAAGTTCAAGTTCTGAAGCAATTTAAGCACATGAAAACCATGACCCATCAAATAATTGGAACCCAGTTAACTGAAACTCTTTCTGGGCAGATTGCCTTTTGAAGGCCACTAGAATCTTGCTTATAATTTTACTACCTGCAGTAAACATTTGCAAAAGCTTCAGGAAAGTTTACAGTCTACTAGAGAGATACACAGAGACTCCTAAGAAGATACCTTAGCCCACATAATATGGTTCAGTTCTCTGCTTTCAAGCCAAATTAAAATGTCACCAATCTTACCTTTAAGCAGGCACTTTTCCTCTCACCTTTAGACAGAATTGGTGATTATCAATGAAGCGCCAAAACAAGACTGGTAACACAGATGTCAGGGCTATTTGTGTAAAAGGAGAAGTGAAGGGGGAATAAATGTGATCACACTCTGACGACAGGAAGCCCAGATGAGGAGAGGGAGGAAGTGAGGCTGGGCCCACCCTCTTTAACCACAGAAATGCAATCCTTCCCCTGTGGCTTTTCAGACACCTATCTCACAACTCACCCAAATATCTACACCAGTTTCCATGAAAAACAGGAAAACTCGAAGACCAAGTTGATTCAGGCAGGAATCTGTGAGAATTGGTGGGTTGTGGAGTGATCTGACATTGATTTTTGCCTAGAAAAGGACAACGTTTCTTAATCAAAATGACATCTCAGAATTACCTGTGGATCTGATCAAGAATAAATATACCTGACCCCACCATACTGATTCAGTCCCAGTTAGGTAGATAGACAGGAATGGAACCCAAGAATCAATATTTTGAGAAGTTTCTAGGAATGAAAATTAGGAATGTCTCCTAAGCCACTTCACCTTCTCCTCATTCTTCCTCTGGCCACCTTCTGGAAGCTTTGTAGTCTCCAGTTTGATTGAGTCACTACTTTCAGACTTCCATGTCTCAGAAGCTAGACTGCCCTTACGGAAGTGTATTGTCAGGGGCAGACTCCAAGGCACAGTCCAAGGGCACTAGTAGAATTGATTTGATTAGTAGAGAGAGCCCCAGATTCAGAGTCCCAAGATCTGGGTTTCAGTCCCAGCTTTATTAGTGTTAACTGTGAGATACTGAGGAAATCTCAACCTCTCTACTTCAGCTTATTAACAGTAACATCCAATAATTACTGTCTTCCTTCACCCTAAGACTTTAAAATTCTAGTATAACTTCTGAGCGGGGTTGGCTTATGGGGAAAACTGAGTTAGAAGAAAAGAAGAAAAGATTCTTTACTGCAGACTGTGTCTTATCAGTCTTTAATATTCTGTGTGTGTACATGTGCTTAGACCCGTGTGTCTGATTCTTTGTGACCCCAAGGAGCCCACCAGCCTCCTCTGTCCATAGGGATTCTCCAGGAAAGAACAGTGGACTGCGTTGCTATACCCTCCTTCAGGGGATCTTCCCAACCCAGGGATTGAGCCCAGGTCTCCTGCATTGCAGGTGGATTCTTTACCATCTGAGCCACCAGGGAAGCCCAAGAATGCTGGAGTTGGTAGCCTATCCATTCTCCAGGGGATCTCCCCAACCCAGGAATCAAACTGGGGTCTCCTCCATTGCAGGCAGATTCTTTACCAGCTGAGCTACCATGGAAGCCCAATATTCTCTTAACATTCTCTAAATATGTAGATTTCCCCAAATTTGCTTGATCATATAACAGTGTGTGTGTATGTGGGAGAGAGAAAGAGGGAGAGAGAGATTTCTCAGGAAACTGTTTTTCAGTGTAACTATACTTCAGGAAATGCTGTTACAAACTTTCCTCTCTTCAGCTGGCATCGCTCTGAGAAATCACTGCCCCTCACCTGGGACTGCTGTCATACTGACAGGCCACTGTAGTGGAGTAATTGAGGAAAGACCTCTTGATGGCTTTCATTACTATCTCTCTGTGTCAAAGATGCACATCCCTATGTACAACCTGGTCTCTCATTTGAGTGCCACATAGGCACCTCAAGTACAGATCCAAAAATCAGCTTAGTAAACTCAGCAACCTCCCACTCAGCCTGCTCTACACCCCCACCACCCCCATTACCATCTCATGGAAAGCTTGACTAAACTCTCAGTTGCCCAAGTCAGAAACAAGGCATCCTTTTAGGTTACTGTCTGTCACATACCACCACATGTCATTGTTAATAATGATTAAGGAATACAATTTCGGTGACAAGGACAAACTTTATCTAACACTTCATAAAGTAGACTGTCTCCATTCAGAGAACTGCAAAGTCGGACAGAAGGCAGGAAGTTTTTATAGAACAGAAAATAAAAAGGAAGGAAGATAAAAAAAGAAAATGTCTGATTGACCATGGCCACATAGTCAACTTGATTGCAGTGAGAAGGAACAAGGAAATAATTATGGTGCCTACAGTTGATGTGTTGACTGCTCAAGCAAAGCATTTACAAGAATACAAAGTTATAAAAAACTTCAGTGTGCTGATGTGGTGCTTGGAGCAAGAGCAGCTCTATCCTGGGCCTTAAGAACTATGTCAAAATTATCAACCACTCAGTCCTTTAAATTATTGTTTTTGTTCTTTAGTCACTAAGTTGTATCCAACTCTTTTGTGACTCCATGGACTATAACCCACCAGGCTCGTCTGTCCATGAGATTTCCCAGGCAAGAATACAGAAAAGGGTTGTCATTTCCTCCCCCTGGGGATCTTTCAAACCCAGGGACTGAACCCATGTCTCCTGCATTGCAGGTGGATTCTTACCACTGAGCAATGGGGGAAGCCCAAAAAATACCCCATAAAAAAGGATTATGCAGCAGAAAAAAAGATAGAACTTTAGGAATATCAGGAGACTAGAGCATAGAGTCTAGTCAAGACTAGAGTTCTGCACAGCAGAAATAATGATCATTTTAAGTGAGAAAACATTTTCTTTAATGTACTCCTCTCTGTCATCCTACTGTGAAAGGCTAATCCAACTGTTCCACCACCAGAGGCAACTGTCCCTGGTAGTCAGAAAAGGACAGGGAATTGTAAACCCACTCAGACCCAAACCTACAAGATTTCATTGAGAACTAATGTTGTTTCCAACCATTAGATGTTTACTATCCATTTGGAGAAACAAGGGGAAAATTGGAGAACAAAACAATGTCAGGGCAGACCATGTTGTTAAATAATCCAGAAAAATGCTCAAAAACTTAAAAAAGAAAAAAAAAAAAACCTAAATTAGAGAAGGGATTTAGCAGAAGGTCAGACTCATGCCTTTGTTTTCTCAGTGCATGATATTGATCAAGCATCATAGGTGATAATGGAATCCAGGAATTTAGGAGACTTACAGTTGGCCAGACAAGGAGTTGGAATACAAAATATGGATGCTTCGTTATCAAGCAGTAGTGCCTTTCAAAATGCTTCCTGAGTGAACAAAGCCTCACATAAACATGGAGAAATCATTGAGTTCTCATTTAGGCTTTTTTTTTTTTTTAGTGAGTTAGTCTGTTTTTATTATTAGAAAATAAATACTATAGAGATATGAGGTGAATACAGATAGAATCCTCAAGCTGAGGGTAGACAGTATTTTTTTTTTTTTTTTACGGCTACAATAACCAACAGTTATATGCCTTTCCTTTGAGACTTAATCCATTGTGGCCTGGATTGGCAAACTTTCATCTACAGCAGCCCCCTACTGGCATCATTGTCCCAGATACTACACTGCCAAAAAGTTTGACACTTTTTAACATAATGTCTGTGATATATTGTGGCTACTTGATTTAGGCCCTAGGAAAAATAGGGGCTGTAGAAGTAGAAATACATTGTTGTACACACAAAAATTATGTAGTATTATAAACCAATGTTGGTGCTTCCTAGGTGGCATTAGTGATAAAGAACCCACCTGCCAATGCAGAAGACATAATGAGATGCTGGTTCAATCTCTGGGTCAGGAAGATTCCCTGGAGGAGGGCATGGCAACCCACTCTACTATTCCTACCCGGAAAATCCCAGGGACAGAGGAACCTGGTGGGCTATAGTCCATAGGATTACAAAGAGTCAGACGGGACTAAAATGACTTAGCACATAAACCAATGTTAACTCAATAAAAAATAAATTTAAAAATTAAAAAAAAAAAACTGTCTTAGGACATTCAGTATGCTATAACAAAAATACCATGGATTCAGTAGCTTATTAGCAACAGAAATTAATTTCTCATGATTCTAGAGGCTGGGAAGTCTAAGATCAAGGCACTAGTAGGTTTGGTATCTGGTGAGAACCTGCTTCCTGATTGATAGGTGCTCATTTCCTCCCTGTGTCCTTACAAGGCTCAAGGGAGAGATGGAGAGCCCTGGGGTCTCTTTCATAAGGGCACTAATCCCATTCATGAGTGCCCCACCCTCATGACCTAATTACTTCCCAAAGTCCCCATCTACTAATACCATCACATTGGGGATTATGTTTCAATGTATGAATTTAGGGAACACTTTCAGTTTATAGCAGTAAAGGAAATAAACAGGGTTGGAAACTAGAAGGCACTCAGAGAGAGACTTTAAGTCATTTAACATCTTTGAATCTTACTTTCTTCATCTATGCTGTGGGGATCGTTTCTACTTCATGGCCAAATGAAAACCAAATAAGAAACTATGTGGAAGAGCTTTATAAAATTTAAAGTATGATATGAATGTTAGTTGTTATCCTCAGCATATTCCTTAGATCACTCCTGGTCTATCTTCCAGATATTTCAGATTTAGAGCATAAGACCTAATGTGCTGAAGAGACTTCCTCAGGTCTCTCAGCTAGGGAAGAGCTCAGCAGATACCACAACCATCCACTCCTTCAGTCATTAGGGGGATGGTCAGACCCCAGAAGGTTGCACAAAAATAGGCCATGTGTGCTAAAGACTCTTGATTTTTGCCTGAAAGTTGTGACTCTTATTAAGGTCCCATCTTCTTTAAGCTCATGCAAATATGGACCAGGGAGAAACCACCAAGATTATATGACTGTAAACCATGCTAGATGGACTTGTCCTTCTGCCTGAGCTCAGAGAGAGCGAGGTGATAGGTCTCTGTGAAAACGCAGTTACTCCCTGTGCTTCCAAGAGTAGCTATCTTCTCTCCTAATTCCATCTGGTCTTGGCTGTACATCTATATCCCTCCTATTCATCAATAAAAGCCTGCACAGCTCTGGGACAAGAATCAGAAACTTAAAGTTCATTGTGTAGCCTTCCCTTCATTTCTTCTCAGAAGGAATATAAGTCTGCAGGTGAAAGAGGCTCTTTTTGCAGAACAGCCCACTCCTGAGTCTAAAGGTACAAATATGACAGGGTGTGGTCATGCTACCTGGAGGTTTCCAGTGTCCCACAAAGATGGGCCTCCCTCATAAACCTAGGAAAGTCACTGGCAAGAGTTGCTTTGAGACTCAGCCTTGTAAGGGGCAGTTATGAAGATTCAGAGGCTTAAGAATACAGTGCAGGTAACTGACACATAAAATTTCCTGCAGAAGCCCATCATCCTAGAAGGTGTAGTCTCCTCTAAATGTATTCTCCATCTTGTCCTCTCAGTCAGTGATACCAAGTGTCCTTGACTTTACAGGACATAAAACTAATCCAAATATGAACTTCATCTTTTTGTAAATTTTTTCCAGCAGGGAAAATAAAGGAAGCTATAAGATAGGAAAGGTCTTGTTAAAAAAAAAAAAATTGTGTGTGTATGTGTGAACACATATTTAGCAGCAGAAGCCTTTATTCAAATGAAGCTTTAAATGGAACAGCAATAAATAAGATACATAAAAACAGAGCTGCTCGGTAAGCACAAGGGTGGGTCTCAGAGACTGCTCATCTTCTTCCTTCCTATTGTGGCTTCTCAGGCACCTTTGTCCAACTCTAAGGTCAGAAAACCACTGGTCCGAGTGAGACCAGACCCCTGGGTTCCTCACCAGTGTAGGGGCTCATTTTCAGCGGAGGGACCAGGGCTGTGGCTGCCTTGAGTCCTGCAGTCCTCACTAACTTGGAGACTCTTCAGGTTTCGTGTTTCATTGCCATGTCTCAGTAGAAAAAAGAAGCCAGTTCTGCCATTAATATCTCCCCTTCCCCGTCTGAGAGGTTGGGAGCTATGGCTTCCTGCAGAAGGAACGGTGGGGAAGTTTCTAGTGCTGGCCACAAACATCCTGAGGTTTTGTTACCTGATTGGAGTTGCAGGCTTATGGTAGGTGCAATGTGGGGCTTGGGGCTGGAGGAGTTCCATGGTTCTGGCATGTGCTGTGATACACTACATGCTCTTCTGGCTGAATATAACCAAACAGTAATGCTGGCATATACAGGAGTGCTCCTTATGTGTCCCCAGGCAAGAAGAAAAGTCACTGAGTCAGTAGGTAGTGTGGTACAGGGGAGAGAGGCCTGGAATCAGATATAGAAGTGCTGGATTCTAGTCTGTGTTGCCCAGGGAAAGTCCACTTAATCCACTGGGGGATCATGTTTTGTTTAAAAAAAAAAAGTGTTGGATAATTCATACATTCTCTCTGGGCCTTAAACTTTCTGAATATTTATTACTTCATAATATAAAAAATGAATTTCTACTACATAATAATTTTGTCTGAGATTGGGTACAGAATCTAGAGGAAGAGTTACGAGAACTACCATTTACTGAGCACTTGCTATGGGCCAAACAGTGCACTTAGGGACAGTGTGAGATGGGCATGGCATTTCCTCCTTTACAGATGAGAAAGGCTAAAATCAGTGAATTTAGGTGACTTGATGAAAGCACACTGCAAGAAAGTGGCAGAGCTAGAATTAAAAACTTTTCCATGACACAAGTACCTGCTCTCCTACTCAACTTCCTGCAGAGCTAATCTGATGTTAACACCTGCTGCAGGTGAGTCACCTGTGGATAAATGAAAGCTGATGATACTTTCACCAGGAGTACCCTCAGATGATCTCACAATATTTTCTTAGTTTACAAGAGGAGCAAGAAGAGGGAAATTCTCTCTTTATAAAGCAAAACCTGAGAATGTTTGGAGATACCCAGTCTTGTATCTGTTGTTTCCCAACTACAGTTTTGAGTAACTCCCATGCATAGTGAACATAATCTCTTTGCTTAAAAAAAGAAGAATTCTTAAAAAGAAAGTTTAGACAAGAGATAATCCTATCCTCAATTGGGCTTCCCTGGTGGCTCAGAGGGTAAAGCGTCTGCCTACAATGTGGGATTGTATCCCTAGGTTTTGATCCCTAGGTTGGGAAGATCCCCTGGAGAAGGAAATGGCAACCCACTCTAGTACTCTAATCCTCAATTAGAGGAGCCTAATTTGCAGGAGCCAGAAAAGAAGGCAGGCAGCAACTGAGTGTGCAATGCTGATCTCAGCTTTTCTACTCTGAAGTCAACTCAGCTCTTTAGAGTTGCACAGGACAAGGAACACATGCCCACCATACCCTATGTTTCTAACTACTGAGAACGTGTGTCAGCAAGAGGAGGAGCAAGTACAGACAGGAGCATGACAGGAAGAGTTGGAACTCAAATACAAAGCTCCAGCTCCAACTGAGTCTGCCACCATAATAGCAGAGGAGATGGAGCACCACAGATTCATCATGGGTCTTCTACAGAGCCCTAATTTCCCCAAATCTTTATTTCCCACTTCTAAATCTTGAGTGCAAAGGATTAGAAAATGCTTTGCTTATGCCAAATTATTCCAGAGAAAGGAATTAAAGTTCCATATTCTTGATATATAATTAACACCTTATAATTATTATTATTATTTTTATTAAATGTATTTTTAGAGTAATTTTAGGTTCTGAGCAAAATTGAGTGGAAAATACAGAGATTTCTCATTCACCTCCTTCCCCCACACTTTCATAGCCACCCCCACTCCTATCAACATCCCACGAAGTGTAGTACATGTACCACAATCAATGAATATACATCAGTACATCATGATCACTCAAGGTCTATAATTTACATTAGGATTCATTCTTGTTATTGTACATTCTACTGGTTTTGACAAACATATAATGACATATATCCACCACTGAAGTAGCACAAAGAACAGTTCCACTACCCTAAAAACCCTCTGTGCTTGCCTATTTATTCCTCCCTAAAACCCTAAGCTCTGGCAGCCACTGATTTTTTTTACTGTATCCAAAGTTGTGCCTTTTTCACATCATACAATTGGGATAAAATGCCATATAGCCTTTTCAGATTGACTTCTTTTACTTAGAAATATGCATTTAAGTTTCCTCCATGTATTATATTTTTATGGCTTGATAACTCATTTCTTTTTAGCACTAAATAATATTCCATTGTCTATATACCACAGTTTATTTTTCCATTCATCTGTTGAAGGACATCCTGGATGCTTCCAAGTTTTGGCAATTATAAATAAAATTGCCATAAACGTGCAGGTTTTTTTGTGTGTGAATACAAGCTTTCAACTCATTTGGGTAAATACCAAGGAGTATGATTGCTGAATCATATCAAAAGTACGTTCAGTTTTGTAAGAAACTTCCAAACTGTCTTTCAAAGCATTTGTACTATTCTGTATTCCCACCAACAAGGAATGAGAGTTCTTGTTGCTTCATATCCACATTGGTGTTGTCCATGTTCTGGACATTGGTCATTCTAATAGATAAGTAGTGGTCATTTTATTATTATTTTAATTATTTTATTTATTTAGGCTGCCCCAAGTCTGAATTGTGGTACATGAGATCTTCAATCTTTATTTGTGGCATGAAGAATCTAGTTCCCTAACCAGGGATCAAATCTTGGCCCCCTGCATTGATAGCTCAGAGTCTTAGACACAGAGAAGTCCCTTATAAAAAATCATTTATTTTATTTAAAATTTTGAATCATAAGTGTAATTTTATATTTATATATGTAGTTTTACATTGGTTATTTGATTAATGTTTGCCTTTCCCCTAGAGGCTGTGAGTTTAGTGAGAGAAGGGACTGATTCTATTTTTGTTTATTTTGTACTTACATTTCATACAATACCTTGAATATAGTAGACCCTCAGTGAATATTTGAATGAATTGTGACCAGTCTTATCAGCTCATCTTGGAGATAAGTTTTTACACAAGGATCCAGGTCTACTGAAGATAATAAAGAAGAATCTGACCTGTTTAAACCATTCCCAGGATACCAGCTCACATGAGGCTTTCAGAATTTAGCAGTGGCCTCAGCTGTACTCACAGGTGTCTGATAATTAGTCTTTGGTAGTTATTGATTTAGGCTGTTGCTGTTCATGTAGAAACCAAATTACTCAGTCTAGTTAATAAACCATTAGACAAATATAGCTATTTTTCTTTTTGCATCATCTAAGGAAACCTGGCTTCTTACTCAAGCACTTCTTCAGGGCTTCATGGATGTCTCTGTTTCTCAGGCTGTAGATGATGGGGTTGATAATGAGCAATGTTGAGAATCTTTTCACATGTTTGTTGATCATCTGTATGTCTTCTTTGGAGAAATGTCTGTTTAGATCTTCTACCCATTTTTTGTTTGGGTTCTTTGTGTTTTTTGGTATTGAATGCTATGAGCTGCTTTTATATTTTGATGATTAATCGATTCTTAGTTGTTTCACTTTGCATTGGAGAAGGAAATGTCAACCCACTCCAGTGTTCTTGCCTGGAGAATCCCAGGGATGGGGGAGCCTGGTGGGCTGCCGTCTATGGGGTCACAGAGAATTGGACATGACTGAAGTAACTTAGCAGCAGCAGCAGCGGTTGTTTCACTGCAATGATTTTTTCCCATTCTGAGGGTTGTCTTTTCATCCTGTTTATAGTTTCCTTCACATTGCAAAAGGTTTTAAGTTTAATTAGGTCCCACCTGTTTATTTTTTTAAATTTCCATTACTCTAAAAGATAGGTCAATGAGGATCTTGTCTATGTTTCCAAAGAGTGTTCTGTTTGTGTTTCCTCTAAGAGTTTTATAGTTGCAGTCTTACATTTAGGTCTTTAATTCATTTTGAATTTATTTTTGTGTATGGTATTAGGAAGTGTCTTTAATAATGATTCTGTATATGTAAGATCTTTGCAAAGAACTTTAAATTTAATGATTGAAAATGTATGATTATGTTATATTTTGGTTCAGTTCAGTTGCTCAGTTGTGTCTGACGCTTTGCGACCCCATGAATCATGGAAAAAGCAAGAGAGTTTCAGAAAAGCATCTATTTCTGCTTTATTGACTACGGCAAAGCTTTTGACTGTGTGGATCACAATAAACTGTGGGAAATTCTGAAAGAGATGGGAATACCAGATCACCTGATCTGCCTCTTGGGAAATTTGTATGCAGGTCAGGAAGCAACAGTTAGAATTGGACATGGAACAACAGACTGGTTAAATAGGAAAAGGACTACGTCAAGGCTGTATATTGTCACCCTGTTTATTTAACTTATATGCAGAGTACATCATGAGAAACGCTGGACTGGAAGAAACACAAGCTGGAATCAAGATTGCCGGGAGAAATATCAATAACCTCAGATATGCAGATGACACCACCCTTATGGCAGAAAGTGAAGAAGAACTAAAGAGCCTCTTGATGAAAGTGAAAGTGGAGAGTGAAAAAGTTGGCTTAAAGCTCAACATTCAGAAAACGAAGATCATGGTATCCGGTCCCATCACTTCATGGGAAATAGATGGGGAAACAGTGGAAACAGTGTCAGAATTTATTTTTCTGGGCTCCAAAATCACTGCAGATGGTGAATGCAGCCATGAAATTAAAAGACGCTTACTCCTTGGAAGGAAAGTTATGACCAACCTAGATAGCATATTCAAAAGCAGAGACATTACTTTGCCAACAAAGGTTCGTCTAGTCAAGGCTATGGTTTTTCCTGTGGTCATGTATGGATGTGAGAGTTGGACTGTGAAGAAGGCTGAGTGCCAAAGAATTGATGCTTTTGAACTGTGGTGTTGGAGAAGACTCTTGAGAGTCTCTTGGATTGCAAGGAGGTCCAACCAGTCCATTCTGAAGGAGATCAGCCCTGGGATTTCTTTGGAAGGAATGATGCTAAAGCTGAAACTCCAGTACTTTGGCCACCTCATGCGAAGAGTTGACTCATTGTTAAAGACTCTGATGCTGGGAGGGATTGGGGGCAAGAAGAGAAGGGGACGACAGAGGATGAGATAGCTGGATGGCATCACTGACTCGATGGACGTGAGTCTGAGTGAACTCCGGGAGTTGGTAATGGACAGGGAGGCCTGGCGTGCTGTGATTCATGGGGTCGCAAAGAGTCGCACACGACTGAGCGAATGATCTGATCTGATCTGATCTGATCTAAACTGCAGCATGCCAGGCCTCCCTGTCCATCACCAACTCCCGGAGTTTATCCAAACTCATCTCCATTGAGTCGGTGATGCCATCCAACCATCTCATCCTCTGTCATCCCCTTCTCCGTCTGCCCTCAATCTTTCCCAGCCTCAGGGTCTTTTCAATGAGTCAGCTCTTCACATCAGGTGGCCAAAGTATTGCAGTTTCAGCTTCAGCATGAGTCCTTCCAATGAACACCCAGGACTGATCTCCTTTAGGATAGACTGGTTGGATCTCCTTGCAGTCCAAGGGACTCTCAAGAGTCTTCTCCAACACCACAGTTCAAAAGCATCAATTCGAAGGCAGTCCTAAGATGGTGGAGGAATAGGATGGGGAGACCGCTTTCTCCCCCACAAATTCATCAAAAGAACATCTGAACGCTGAGCAAATTCCACAGAACAACCTCTGAATGCTGGCAGAGGATATCAGGCACCCAGAAAGGGTGCATAATGATCAAAGGATCAATCCAAGGAGAAGATATAACAATTATAAATATATATGCACCCAACATAGGAGCACCACAATATGTAAGACAAATGTTAGCAAATGTGAAAGGGGAAATTAATAATAACATGTTAATAGTGGGAGACTTTAATACCCCACTCACATCTATGGATAGATCAACTAAACAGAAAATTAACAAGGAAACACAAACTGTAGATGATACAATAGACCAGTTAGACCTAATTGATATCTATAGGACATTTCACACCCAAACAATAAATTTCACCTTTTTCTCAAGCACACACGGAACCTTCTCCAGGATAGATCACATCCTGGGCCATAAATCTAGCCTTGGTAAATTTAAAAAAAATTGAAATCATTCCAAGCATCTTTTCTGACCACAATGCAGTAAGTGAAGTGAAGTCGCTCAGTCATGTCCAACTCTTTGCGACCCCATGGACTGTAGCCTACCAGGCTCCTCCCTCCATGGGATTCTCCAGGCAAGAGCACTTGAGTGGGTTGCCATTTTCCTTCTCCAGGGGATCTTTCTGACCCAGGAATCCAACCCGGGTCTCCCTCATTCCAGGAAAACGCTTTAACCTCTGACTATATGTCAATATAGACTTCCCTGGTGGCTCAGACAGTAAAACATCTGTCTACAATGCGGGAGACCCGGGTTTGAGCCCTGGGTTGGGAAGATCCCCTGGAGAAGGAAATGGCAATCCACTCCAGTACTATTGCCTGGAAAATCCCATGGACAGAGGAGCCTGGTAGGTTAGAGTCTATGGGGTTGCAAAGAGTCGGACACGACTGAGCGACTTCACTTATATGTCAATTAGAGGAGAAAAACTATTAAAAATTCCAACATATAGAGGCTGAACAACATGCTGCTGAATAACCAACAAATTACAGAAGAAATCAAAATATGCATAGAAACGAATGCAAATGAAAATACAACAACCCAAAACCTGTGGGACACTGTAAGAGCAGTGCTAAGGGGAAGGTTCATAGCCAATACAGGCTTACCTCAAGAAACAAGAAAAAAGTCAAATAAATAACCTAACTCTACACCTAAAGCAACTAGAAAAGGAAGAAATGAAGAACCCCAGGGTTAGTAGAAGGAAAGAAATCTTAAAAATTAGGGCAGAAATAAATGCAAAAGAAACAAAAGAGACCATAGCAAAAATCAACAAAGCCAAAAGCTGGTTCTTTGAGAAGTTGAATCAAATTGACAAGCCATTAGCCAGACTCATCAAGAAACAAAGGGAGAAAAATCAAATCAACAAAATTAGAAATGAATATGGGAGATCACAACAGACAACACAGAAATACAAAGGACCATAAGAGACTACTATCAGCAACTATATGCCAATAAAATGGAAAACTTGAAAGAAATGGACAAATTCTTAGAAAAGTACAACTTTCCAAAAATCTTAACAGACCCATCACAAGCAGGGAAATTGAAACTGTAATCAGAAATCTTCCAGCAAACAAAAGGCCAGGACCAGATGGCTTCACAGTTGAATTCTACCAAAAATTTAGAGAAAAGCTAATACCTATCCTACTCAAACTCTTCCAGAAAATTGCAGAGGAAGGTAAACTTCCAAACTCATTCTATGAGGCCACCATCACCCTAATATCAAAACCTGACAAAGATGCCATAAAAAAAGAAAACTACTTGCCAATATCACTGATGAACTTAGATGCAAAAATCCTTAACAAAATTCTAGCAAACAGAATCCAACAACATATTGAAAAGATCATACATCATGACCAAGTGGGCTTTATCCCAGGGACACAAGGATTCTTCAATATCTGAAAATCAATCAATGTAATACACCACATTAACAAGTTGAAAAATAAAAACCTATGATTACCTTAATAGATGCAGAGAAAACCTTTGACAAAATCCAACATCCATTTATGATAAAAACCCTCCAGAAAGCAGGAATAGAAGGAACATAACTCATTATAAGAAAAGCTATATATGACAAATCCACAGCAAACGTTATCCTCAATGGTGAAAAATTGAAAGCATTTCCTCTAAAGTCAGGAACAAGATAAGTGTGCCCACTCTCACTACTACTATTCAACATAATTTTGGAAGTTTTTGAAACAGCAATCAAAGCAGAAAAAGAAATAAAAGGAATCCAGATTGGAAAAGAAGATAGAAAACTCTCACTGTTTGCAGATGACATGACATCCTCTACATAGAAAACCCTAAAGATGTCACCAGAAAATTACTAGAACTAATTAATGAATATAGTAAAGTTGCAGGATATAAAATCAACACACAGAAATCCCTTGCATTCCTATACACTAACAATGAGAAAACAGAAAGAGAAATTAAGGAAACAATTCCATTCACCATGGCAATGAAAAGAATAAAATGCTTAGGAATATATCTACCTAAAGAAACAAAAGACCTATATATAGAAAACTATAAAACACTGATGAAAGAAATCAAAGATGACACAAATAGATGGAGAAATATACCATGTTCATGGATCAGAAGAATCAGTATAGTGAAAATGAGTATACTACCCAAAGCAATCTATAGATTCAATGCAATCCCTATCAAGCTACCAACGGTATTTTTCACAGAGGTAGAACAAATAATTTCACAATTTGTATGGAAATACTAAAAACCTTGAATAGCCAAAGCAATCTTGAGAAAGAAGAATGGAACTGGAGGAATTAACCTGACTTCAGGCTCTACTACAAAGCCACAGTCATCAAGACAGTATGGTACTGGCACAAAGACAGAAATATAGATCAATGGAACAAAATAGAAAGCCCAGAGATAAATCCTCGCATCTATGGTCACCTTATTTCCGACAAAGGAGGCAAGAATATACAATGGAGAAAAGACAATCTCTTTAACAAGTGGTGCTGGGAAAACTGGTCAACCACTTGTAAAGAAATGAAACTAGAACACTTTGTAACACCATACACAAAAATAAACTCAAAATGGATTAAAGATCTAAATGTAAGGCCAAAAACTATGAAACTCCTAGAGGAAGACATAAGCAAAACACTCTCCGACGTAAATCGCAGCAGGATCCTAAGACCCACCTCCCAGAATATTGGAAATGAAAGCAAAAATAAACAAATGGGACCTACTTAAAATTAAAAGCTTCTGTACAACAGAGGAAACTCTAAGCAAGGTGAAAAGACAGCCTTCAGAGCGGAAGAAAATAATAGCAAATGAAGCAACGGACAAAGAATTAATCTCAAAAATATACAAGCAACTCCTGCAGCTCAATTCCAGATAATAAAAGACCCAGTCAAAAAGTGGGCCAAAGTACTAAACAGACATTTCTCAAAAGAAGACATACAGATGGCTAACAAACACATGAAAAGATGCTCAACATCACTCATTATCAGAGAAATGTACATCAAAACCACAATGAGAAACCATTTCACGCCAGTCAGAATGGCTGCTACCCAAAAGTCTACAAGTAATAAATGCTGGAAAGGGTGTGGAGAAAAGGGAACCCCCTTACACTGTTGGTGGGAATGCAAACTAGTACAGTCACTATGGAGAACAGTGTGGAGATTCCTTAAAAAACTGGAAATAGAACTGCCATATGACCCAGCAATCCCACTGCTGGTCATACACACCGAGGAAACAAGAATTGAAAGAGACACGTGTACCTCAGTGTTCATCGCAGCACTGTTTGTAATAGGCAGGACATGGAAGCAACCTAGATGTCCATCAGCAGAATAATGGATAAGAAAGCTGTAGTACATATACACAATGGAATATTACTCAGCCATTAAAAAGAATACATTTGAATCAGTTCTAATAAGTTGGACGAAACTGGAGCTTATTATACAGAGTGAAGTAAGCCAGAAAGAAAAACATCAATACTGTACACTAATGCATATATATTGAATTTAGAAAGATGGTAAATATAACCCTGTATGTGAGACAGCAAAAGAGACACAGCTGTATAAAACAGTCTTTTGGACTCTGTGAGAGAGGGTGAGGGTGGGATGATGTGTGAGAATGGCATTGAAACATGTAAATTATCATATGTGAAATGAATTGCCAGTCCAGGTTTGATGCATGATACAGGGTGTTGGGGCTGGTGCACTGGGATGACCCAGAGGGATGGGATGGGGAAGGAGGTGGGAGAGGGGTTCACAATGGGGAACACATGTACACCCACGGTGGATTCAAGTCAATGTATGGCAAAACCAATACAATATTTTAAAGCAAAATAAATAAGTAAACAAACAGAAAAAAAAAGCATCAATTCTTCAGTACTCAGCTTTCATTATAGTCCAACTCTTACATCCATACATGACTACTGGAAAAACCATAGCCTTGACTATATTTTGGTAGAATGGATTAAAATAACTTTTTGAAGGAAATATTCATGGTTTTTTTATCCTCAGGAAGAAAAATTACTGTCCCTGTCCTGAATGTGTAGTTTTGGTAGACTCTGAAACAAGCATTGGTAGTAGTAAACATTTATTGCCAAAGCCATTCATTAGGATTCTAAGGAACATATGTAATCTTGGGTTCTTGTTATTGATTAAAAATAGTAACCAATGTTAGTCCTGTTCTAGGAAATGAACATTTGTGAGTGGCAACCTTATGGAATTAAAGTTATCATTTATTTATAGGTATTAACAAACTGGAAATAATAGCTCAAACTAAAAAATTAATACAGCTGTCCAATAAGTATAACAAATCAAACAATAATAATCAATGAATTGAAACTACCTTATTTGTTCTTTAGAACTAAAATACTTTTCTATGAGTTAATACCTAGACTTCCTGAAACCCTGGTCTTTGCCACTATTTCAACTCACAAATAAATATCTGAATATATGGAGTCTCTGAGACTGTGAAGAAAGCTGAGCACCGAAGAATTGATGCTTTTGAACTGTGGTGTTGGAGAAGACTCTTGAGAGTCCCTTGGACTGCAAGGAGATTCAACCAGTCCATTCTGAAGGAGATCAGCCCTGGGATTTCTTTGGAAGGAATGATGCTGAAGCTGAAACTCCAGTACTTTGGCCACCTCATACGAAGAGTTGACTCATTGGAAAAGACTCTGATGCTGGGAGGGATTGGGGGCAGGAGGAGAAGGGGATGACAGAGGATGAGATGGCTGGATGGCATCATGGACTCAATGGACGTGAGTCTGAGTGAACTCCGGGAGTTGGTGATGGACAGGGAGGCCTGGCGTGCTGTGATTCATGGGGTCACAAAGAATAGGACACAACTGAGCGACTGAACTGAACTGAACTGGGTAGGATGTCCTTATTGAAATCTATGAAGTAACCACTGTGTGCTAAGCCTAGTATCTGAAATTCTTGCAACCCTTCTACATATTGCTAATTTTGTCACGAGGAAATCCTGGCTTTTAGAGGTGAAATGACTTGTTCAGAATTACTCACGCAGAATATTAGAAAACTGGAATTGGACTAAAAGCTTCCTGATGACACAGCATATCTCTTTTAGCCACTACTCTACCTCAGAGCCCAGCATGTATAAGATTTTTAATAAATATTCATATATTAATGAATGAATAAATATATAAGCAAATGTCTGACTTCATATAAAATGTTCTTTCTGTTTGTCAAGCCCCTTCCTCCAATCTTCAAAAAATGATACTGTGGCCCTGTTAAGTGAAAGGTGGGGCCCTAGAATCTGAATTGAGGCTGTCTAGGTAATGGGAGTAGTTGAGAAAAGTGAAAGTGTCCAACTCTTTGCAACCCCATGGACTGTGGCCCTCCAGGCTCCTCTGTTCATGGAATTCTCCAGACAAAATTACTGGAGTGGGTATCCATTCCCTTCTCCAAGGGATCTTCCCAACCCAAGGATTGAGCCTGGGGCTCCTGCATTGTGGGCAGATTCTTTACCATCTGAGCCACCAAAGATGGAAGAAGTTACTGATGCTAAAAAAATTTCAATTTCATTTTTTTATACCTAAAAATGTCAAAGGCCACTGCAAAAAAAAAAAAAAAGCAAAGACTATTTTACTTAGAGAAAAGTTGTTTAGGAGAAACATGATTCAGTATTTAAGCTAGCTAGTTATTTTTCAGAGACCACTTCTCAATTTCTAAGAGGTTGTGAAACCATTTTCTACTTTTAAAAAGTACAGATATTTATTTTTGAAAAACATGCCAATGATGCAAATTTATTCAAGAATGCAAGCTTCAGATATGCTCTGCTGCTGGTACAGATTAGTCAAAGCTAAACGCTTTGGGCACTCAAGCCATATACCACAGCACAATGAGCAATTACAAGGCTGATCCTTTGACTTCAAGAAGACTTTAAAGTATAATGTCTACATACTGTAAGTCTAAAAAAGGTGAAAATTTCTAAAAGGAAAATAAAAAGTTTTAAAATAATAGCATGTTTGAGCCTACTTGTTAAGTTCAGTTATTCAACACAATTGGGAAGGTGACATGGTGGACATAATGGTGGATAAAGCTAATTATGTATTTGGCTACCTATTACTTATTCTCTTTTACTATCTTGTCCCCATCCCTTTGGAACCCCAAGGCCCCTTCTGTCTCAACGACTGTGATTGTTGACTGTATCTAGACTATGCCTTGTTTTTATTTCTTTGTGTCAGGTATCACTACTTCATTTCATTTTTCTTGTTTATTTGGTTGTTGACCATCTCCCTCTTAAGACTATAATCCTACAAGAGCAGAAACGTTTTCTATCTTGTCTTCTACTGTATCTAGTGTAAATACTATGTATATCTCCACACAGGAGATAATAACTGGCACAAAGAAGATAATAACTGTTGTAGGAAATGATGAAAACAAAATCCTATAGTGTTACCATGAAGTTTGCAGTTATTCTAAGTGATTGGATTTTTAAGGCCAGCTCTTTAGGGGCTGGTTATTTTCTTTAAGAACTTTGCCCATGGGGAGAAAATGGTACTTGTGTGACTGTTGTGACTTTGTTAAATGGATATTTGTTAAGTAGAGCCCTGGGTGTCTGATTGCTGAGCCACACTTCAAGAAAGACCACAAGAGAATTGAAATAGAGAAGTTTATTGCTCACAGGTCCTGGAAGGGTGCACTGTATACCTCAATGGGCCATTCGAGCAGGGCAAGGCAAGATTCAGGCAGAGAGAACGTGGCATGACCTGGGGCACATGTCTTTATCAGGGTCTACAGGTGGAGGGCCTAGAGAATCTATCCCACATTGAAGGTCAGGAAGGGCGGCAGGGAGGAGATACCCCTCATCCAAGGTAAGGAGCAGTGGCTTCGCTTTGCTGGAGCAGCCATGAAGAGATACCCCACGCCCAAGGTAAGAGAAGACCAAGTAAGATGGTAGGTGTTGCAAGAGGGCATCAGAGGGCAGACACACTGAAACCATACTCACAGAAAACTAGTCAATCTAATCACACTAGGACCACAGCCTTGTCTAACTCAAAGAAACTAAGCCATGCCCATGGGGCAACCCAAGATGGGCGGGTCATGGTGGAGAGATCTGACAGAATGTGGCCCACTGGAGAAGGGAATGGCAAACCACTTCAGTATTCTTGCCTTGAGAACCCCATGAACAGTATGAAAAGGCAAAATGATAGGATACTGAAAGAGGAACTCCCCAGGTTAGTAGGTGCCCAATATGCTACTGGAGATCAGTGGAGAAATAACTCCAGAAAGAATGAAGGGATGGAGCCAAAGCAAAAAGAATACCCAGCTGTGGATGTGACTGGTGATAAAAGCAAGGTCCAATGCTGTAAAGAGCAATATTGCATAGGACTCTGGAATGTCAGGTCCATGAATCAAGGCAAATTGGAAGTGGTCAAACAAGAGATGGCAAGAGTGAATGTCGACATTCTAGGAATCAGCGAACTAAAATAGACTGGAATGGGTGAATTTAACTCAAATGACCATTATATCTACTACTGTGGGCAGGAATCCCTCAGAAGAAATGGAGTAGCCACGATGGTCAACAAAAGACTCTGAAATGCAGTATTTGGATGCAATCTCAAAAACGACAGAATGATCTCTGTTCGTTTCCAAGGCAAACCATGCAATATCACAGTAATCCAAGTCTATGCCCCAACCAGTAACGCTGAAGAAGCTGAAGTTGAACGGTTCTGTGAAGACCTAGATAGCATATTCAAAAGCAGAGACATTACTTTGCCAACAAAGGTTCGTCTAGTCAAGGCTATGGTTTTTCCTGTGGTCATGTATGGATGTGAGAGTTGGACTGTGAAGAAGGCTGAGAGCTGAAGAATTGATGCTTTTGAACTGTGGTGTTGGAGAAGACTCTTGAGAGTCCCTTGGATTGCAAGGAGATCCAACCAGTCCATTCTGAAGGAGATCAGCCCTGGGATTTCTTTGGAAGGAATGATGCTAAAGCTGAAACTCCAGTACTTTGGCCACCTCATGCGAAGAGTTGACTCATTGGAAAAGTCTCTGATGCTGGGAGGGATTGGGGGCAAGAGGAGAAGGGGACGACAGAGGATGAGATGGCTGGATGGCATCACTGACTCGATGGACGTGAGTCTGGGTGAACTCTGAGAGCTGGTGATGGACAGGGAGGCCTGGAGTGCTGTGATTCATGGGGTCGCAAAGAGTGGGACATGACTGAGCGACTGATTTGATCTGATCTGATCTGACCAACTGAAGTGATGTGAAGCCAGTTGGAAGAAAACAAAACAAAACTGTGTAAAGGCCAAGTTTCCTCTAATTTGCTCTTTCCCAGAGAACAGTACCTTTTGAAATCTTGACTCATTGAAAAGGGGGTATTTTTTTTTTTTTTTTTTTAGACTTCTTATTGATCTAACCCTGGAAATGGATTTCTGTATCCTCTTGCTTCATAAGACTCCTAAAATCAAAGTTTAAATTTTCCAGCATTGGCAAGTACTTGCAGGGTAAAAGAGGATTTCATTTTTTGCTTAATTGGATGAGTTCCTTTTCCCTTCACTTTTGGCTTAAAAAATTTTTTTTTAATATAATTTTTTTTAGTTGTCTTTATGAGAGAGTTTGATCCAAATAACCTAAACCACCACTATGAGAAACTAGCAGTCTTTATTCATATGTCATTGTGCACTTTGCCTGATTATGTAGTTTGGATGTGTGTGTGCTAAGTTGTTTCAGTCGTGTCCAACTCTTTGCCATCCTATGGACTGTAGCCAACCAGACACATATCTCCATAGGATTCTCCAGGAAAGAATACTGAAGTGGGTTGCCATGCTCACCTCCAAGGCAATCTTCCAGACCCAAGGATTCAACCCACATCTCTTAGATCTCCTGCATTGACAGGCAGGTTCTTTAGGTTCCTAATAAACTAAAATTTCTGGATGACAGGGAAAACATATTGTTAATGCTTTGGATACACATTAATAAATTTTGCCCTACATAGGTTATTTACTTTAGTTTTCCAACAATAGTACAAGAGAGCTATTTTCCCATATTTCAGCCAGTACTATTATTTTTTTCTTCTTTTTTTGTGTTCATTTTTTACATTTATTTTTTATTGAAGGATAATTGCTTTACAGAATTTTGCTGTTTTTCTGTCAAACCTCAACATGAATCAGCCAGAGGTATACATATGTCCCCTCCCTTTTGACACTCCCTTCCGTCTCCCTCCCCATCCCACCCCTCTAGATTGATACAGAGCCCCTGTTAGAGTTTCGAAAGCCATAGAGCAAATTCCCGTTAGCTATCTATTTTACATATGGTAATGTAAGTTTCCATGTTACTCTTTCCATACATCTCACCCTCTCCTCCCCTATCCCCATGTCCATAAGTCTATTTCTATGTATGTTTTTCCACTGTTGCCCTGTAAGTAAATTTTTCAGTACCGTTTTTCTAGATTCCGTATATATGTGTTAGAATACAGTATTTATTATTCTCTTTCTGACTGACTTCACTCTGTATAATAGGTTCTAGGTTCACCCACCTCATTAAAACTGTTTCAAATGTGTTTCAAATGTTTCAAATTACTCAACCTTTTTATGGTTGAGTAATATTTCATTGTATATATGTACCATAACTTCTTTATCCATTCATCTGTCACCGGACGTCTAGGTTGCTTCCATGTTCCAGCTATTGTAAATAGTGGTGCAATGAACAATGGGATACATGTGTCTCTTTCAATTTTGGTTTCCTCAGGTATATGCCTAGGAGTGGGATTGCTGGGTCATATGGTGGTTTTAGTCCTAGTTTTTAAGAATCTCTGTACTGTCTTCCGGAGAAGGCAATGGCACCCCACTCCAGGACTCTTGCCTGGAAAATCCCATGGACAGAGGAGCCTGGTAGGCTGCAGTCCATGGGGTAGCTAAGAGTCGGACACGACTGAGCAACTTCACTTTCGCTTTTCACTTTCATGCATTGGAGAAGGAAATGGCAACCCACTCCAGTATTCTTGCCTGGAGAATCCCAGGGATGCGGGAGCCTGGTGGGCTGCCGTCTATGGGCTCGCATAGAGTCGGACACGACTGAAGCAACTTAGCAGCAGCAGTAGTAGTACTGTCTTCCATAGTGGCTCTATCAATTTACATTCCCACTAACAGTGCAAGAGCATTCTCTTTTCTCACACCCTCTCCAGTATTTATTTATAGACTTTTTGATGAGGGCCCTTCTGACTGGTGTGAGGTGATATCTCATTGTAGCTTTGATTTGCATTTCTCTAATAATGAGTGGTGTTGAGCATCTTTTCATGTGTTTGTTAGCCATCTGTATGTCTTCTGTGGAGAAATCTCTGTTGAGGTCTTTTCCCCACTTTTTGATTGGGTTGTTTTTTCTGACATTGAGTTGTTTGTATATTTTGGAAATTAATCCTTTGTCAGTTGTTTCATTTGCTATTATTTTCTCCCATTCTAAGGGTTGTCTTTTCGCCTTGCTTATAGTTTCCTTTGTTGTGCAAAAACTTCTAAGTTTAATTAGGTCCCATGTGTTTACTTTTGTTTTTATTTCTGTTACTCTAGGAGGTGGGTCATTGAGGACTTTGCTTTGATTTATGTCATCGAGTGTTCTGCCTGTTTTCCTCCAAGAGTTTTTATAGTTTCTGGTCTTATATTTAGGTCTTTAATCCATTTTCAGTTTATCTTTGTGTATGGTGTTAGGAAGTGTTCCAATTTTATTCTTTTACACGTAGCTGTCTAGTTTTCCCAGCACCATTTATTGAAGAGGCTGTCTTTGTCCCATTGTATATTCTTGCCTCCTTTGTCAAAAAATAAACTACCAGGTACACAAAGGTGCATGGGTTTATTTCTGGGCTTTCTATCTTGTTTCATTGATCTATATTTCTGTTTTGGTGCCAGTACCTTACTGTCTTGATTACTGTAGCTTTGAAGTCAGGAAGTTGATTCATCCAGGTCCATTCTTCTTTCTCAAGACTGCTTTGGTTATTCAGGGTCTTTTGTGTTTCCATATGAATTGTGAAATTTTTTGTCTAGTTCTATGAAAAATACCATTGGTAATTTGATAGGGATTGCATTAAATCTGTAGATTGCATTTAGTAGTATAGTCATTTTCACAATATTGATTCTTCCTACCCAGGAACATGGAATACCTCTCCATCTATCTATGTCATCTTTGATTTCTTTCATTAGTGTCTTATAATTTGTGTGTACAGTTCTTTTGTTTCCTCAGGTAAGTTTATTCCTAGATATTTAATTCTTTTTGTTGCAGTGGTGAATGGGACTGATTCCTTAATTTCTCTTTCTGATTTTTCATTGTTAGTATATAGAAATGCAAGTGATTTCTGTGTATTGATTTTGTATCCTACAACTTTGCTAAATTCACTGATTAGCTCTAGTAAGTTTCTGATACTATATTTAGGATTTTCTATGTACAGTATCATGTCAGCTGCAAACAATGATACCTTTACTTCTTCTTTTCCGATCTGGATTCCTTTTGTTTCTTTTTCTTCTCTGACTGCTGTAGCTAGCACTTCCAGAACTATGTGGAATAATAGTGGTGAAAGTGGACACCCTTATATTATTCCTGATCTTAGAGGCAATGCTTTCACTTTTTCACCATTGAGAATAATGTTTACTGTAAGTTTATCATGTACGGCCTTTACTGTGTTGAGATAGGTTCCTTCTATACCCATTTTTTGAAAAGTTTTAATCACAAATGGTTGCCAAATTTTTCCAAAGGCTTTTTCTTCATCTATTGTGATTATCTTTCATTTTCTCCTTTCCTTTTCGCTTCTCTTCTTTTCACAGCTATTTGTAAGGCCTCCCCAGACAGCCATTTTGCTTTTTTGCATTTCTTTTCTATGGAGATGGTCTTGATCCCTGTCTCCTGATGTTATGAACCTCTGTCCACAGTTCATCAGGCACTCTATCTATCAGATCTAGCCCCTTAAATCTATTTCTCACTTCCACTGTATAATCATAAGGGATTTGACTTAGGTCATACCTGAATGGTCTAGTGGTTTTCCCTACTTTCTTCAATTTAAGTCTGAATTTGGCAATAAGGAGTTCATGATCTGAGCCACAGTCAGCTCCCAGTCTTATTTTTGCTGATGGTATAGAGCTTCTCCATCTTTGGCTGCAAAGAATATAATCAATCTGATTTAGGTGTTGACCATCTGGTGATGTCCACGTGTAAAGTCTTCTCTTGTGCTGTTGGAAGTGGGTGTTTGCTATGACCAGTCCGTTCTCTTGGCAAAACCCTATTAACCTTTGCCCTGCTTCATTCTGTATTCCAAGGCCAAATTGCCTGTTACTCCAGGTATTTCTTGACTTCCTACTTTTGCATTCCAGTCCCCTATAATGAAAAGGACATCTTTTTGGGGTGTTAGTTCTAAAAGGTCTTGTAGGTCTTCATAGAACTGTTCAACTTCAGCTTCTTCAGCATTACTGGTTGGGGCATAGACTTGGATTCCTGTGATATTGAATGGTTTGCCTTGGAAACGAACAGAGATCATTCTGTCATTTTTGAGATTGATCCAAGTACTGCATTTCAGACTTTTTTGTTGACTATGATGGTTACTCCATTTCTTCTAAGGGATTCCTGCCCGCAGTAGTAGATATAATGGTCATCTGAGTTAAATTCACCCATTCCAGTCCATTTTAGTTCGCTGATTCCTAGAATATTGACGTTCACTCTTGCCATCTCTTGTTTGACCACTTCCAATTTGCCTTGATTCATGGACCTAACATTCCAGAGTCCTATGCAATATTGCTCTTTATAGAATTGGACCTTGTTTCTATTACCATTCACATCCAAAACTGGGTATTGTTTTTGCTTTGGCTCACCCCTTCATTCTTTCTGGAGTTATTTCTCCACTGATCTCCAGTAACACATTGGGCCCCTACTGACCTGGGGAGTTCCTCTTTCAGTATCCTATCATTTTGCCTTTTCATACTGTTCATGGTGTTCTCAAGGCAAGAATACTGAAGTGGTTTGCCATCCCCTTCTCCAGTGGACCACATTCTGTCAGACCTCTCCACCATGACCCGCCCATCTTGGGTGGCCCCATATAGCATGGCTTGATTTCATTGAGTTAGACAAGGCTGTGATCAGTGTGATTAGATTGACTAGTTTTCTGTGATTATGGTTTCAGTGTGTCTGCCCTCTGATGCCCTCTCACAACACCTACCATCTTACTTGGGTTTCTCTTACCTTGGACGTGGGGTGTCTCTTTATGGCTGCTCCAGCAAAGCGCAGCTGCTACTCCTTACCTTAGACAAGGGGTATCTCCTCACCACCGCCCCTCCTGACCTTGAACATGGAGTAGTTCCTCTGTGCCCTCCCACACCCGTACAGCCACCGCTCCTTGGACGTGGGGTTGCTCCTCTCAGCCACCACCCCTGACCTCGCACGTGGGGTAGCTCCTCTCGGCCGCTCCTGTGCCCTCACAGCCTGGCACTCTTGGCCACCACCCTGACCTTGGACGTGGTGTAGCTCCTCTTGGGTGCCACCCCTGGCCTTGGGTGAGGGGTAGCTCCTCTCGGCCATGCTTCTGTGAGGTTCGTCACACCCGGTGCGCTTCTGCGCAGACCAGTGAAAAGAAGAGAAGTGAAAAGCAAAGGAGAAAAGGAAAGATATAAGCATCTGAATGCAGAGTTCCAAAGAATAGCAAGGAGAGATAAGAAATCCTTCTCAGTGATCAATGCAAAGAAATAGAGGAAAACAACAGAATGGGAAAGACTAGAGATCTCTTCAAGAAAATTAGAGATACCAAGGGTATATTTCATGCAAAGATGGGCTCGATAAAGGACAGAAATGGTATGGACCTAACAGAAGCAGAAGATATTAAGAAGAGGTGGCAAGAATACACAGAAGTACTGTACAAAAAGGATCTTCATGACCCAGATAATCACGATGGTGTGATCACTGACCTAGAGCCAGATATCCTGAAATGTGAAGTCAAGTGGGCCTTAGAAAGCATCACTACGAACAAAACCAGTGGAGGTGATAGAATTCCAGTGGATCTATTTCAAATCCTGAAAGCTGATGCTATGAAAGTGCTGCACTCAACATATCAGCAAATTTGGAAAACTCATCAGTAGCCACAGGACTGGAAAAGGTCAGTTTTCAATCCAAGCCCAAAGAAAGACAATGCCAAAGAATTCTCAGACTACCGCACAACTGCACTCATCTCATATGCTAGTAAAGTAATGCTCAAAATTCTCCAAGCCAGGCTTCAGCAATACGTGAACCACGAACTTCCAGATGTTCAAGCTGGTTTTAGAAAAGGCAGAGGAACCAGAGATCAAATTGTCAACATCTGCTGGATCATGGAAAAAGGAAGAGAGTTCCAGAAAAACATCTATTTCTGCTTTATTCACTATGCCAAAGCCTTTGACTGTGTGGATCACAATAAACTGTGGAAAATTCTGAAAGAGTTGGGCATACCAGACCACCTGACCTGCCTCTTGAGTAACCTGTATGCAGGTCAGGAAGCAACAGTTAGAACTGGACATGGAACAACAGACTGATTCCAAATAGGAAAAGGAGTACGTCAAGGCTGTATATTGTCACCCTGCGTATTTAACTTCTATGCAGAGTACATCATGAGAAACGCTGGGCTGGAGGAAGCACAGGCTGGAATCAAGATTTCCAGGAGAAATATCAATAACCTCAGATATGCAGATGACACTACCCTTATGGCAGAAAGTGAAGAGGAACTAAAAAGCCTCTTGATGAAAGTCAAAGAGGAGAGTGAAAAAGTTGGCTTAAAGCTCAATATTCAGAAAACTAAGATCATGGCATCCGGTCCCATCCCTTCATGGGAAATAGATGAGGAAACAGTGGAAATAGTGTCAGACTTTATTTTTTGGGGCTCCAAAATCACTGCAGATGGTGACTGCAGCCATGAAATTAAAAGATGCTTACTCCTTGGGAAGAAAGTTTTGACCAACCTAGATAGCATATTGAAAAGCAGAGACATTAATTGCCAACAAAGGTCTGTCTAGTCAAGGCTATGGTTTTTCCTGTGGTCATGTATGGATGTGAGAGTTGGACTGTGAAGAAAGCTGAGTACCGAAGAATTGATGCTTTTGAACTGTGGTGTTGGAGAAGACTCTTGAGAGTCCCTTGGACTGCAAGGAGATCCAACCAGTCCATTCTAAAGGAGATCAGTCCTGCTTGTTCTTTGGAAGGACTGATGCTGAAGCTGAAACTCCAGTACTCTGTCCACCTCATGTGAAGAGTTGACTCATTGGAAAAGACTGATGCTGGGAGGGATTGGGGGCAGGAGGAGAAGGGGACGACAGAGAATGAGATGGCTGGATGGCATCACTGACTCGATGGACATGAGTTTGAGTGAACTCCGGGAGTTGGTGATGGACAGGGAGGCCTGGTGTGCTGCAATTCATGGGGTCACAAGGAGTCAGACATGTCTGAGCGACTGAACTGAACTGAACTGATTGTGATTATCATATGGTTTTTATCTTTCAATTTGTTAATATGTTGTATAACATTGTTTGATTTATATATTTTGAAGAATCCTTGCATCCCTGGAATAAGCCCAACTTGATTATGGTGTATGAGCTTTTTGATGTGTTGCTGAATTCTGTTTACTAAAATTTTGTTGAGGATTTTTGCATCTATGTTCATCAGTGATATTGGCCTGTAGTTGTCCTTTTTGTGTGTTGTCTTTTTCTGGTTTTGGTATCAGGGTGATGGTGGCCTCATAGAATGATTTGGGAAGTGTTCCTTCCTCTGAAATTTTTTGAAAGAGTTTTAGAAGGATAGGCATTAACTATTCTCTAAATGTTTGATAGAATTCCCCTGTGAAGCCATCTGGTCCTGGGCTTTTGTTTTTTGGGGAGATTTTTGATCACGGCTTCAATTTCAGTGCTTTTAATTGGGTTGTTCATAATTTCTACTTCTTCCTGGTTCACTCTTGGAACATTGAACTTTTCTAAGAATCTGTCTATTTCTTCCAGTTTATATATTTTATTGCCATATAGTCATTCATAATAGTCTTTTATAATCCTTTTTATTTCTGCAATCTGTTGTAACCTCTCCTTTTTCATTTTTAACTTTGTTGATTTTATTCTTCTTTCTTTTTTTCTTGATGAGTCTGTCTAAATGTTTTCAATTTTGTTTATCTTCTCAACAAACCAGCTTTTAGTTTTATTAATCTTTACTATTGCTTCTTTCATTTCTTTTTCATTTATTTCTGCTTGGATCTTTATGATTTCTTTCCTTCTACTAATTTTTTCTTCTTTTTCCAGTTGTTTTAGGTGTAAAGTTAAGTTGTCTATTCGATGTTTTTCTTGTTTCTTGAGGTAGAATTGTATTGCTATAAACTTCCCTCTTAGAACTGCTTTTGCCCCATACCACAGGTTTTGATTTGTCGTGTTTTCATTGTCATTTGTTTCTAGAAATTTTTTGATTTCCCTTTTGATTTCTTCAGTAACCCATTGGTTATTTAGAAATGTGTTGTTTATTCTCCATGTGTTTGTGTTTCCTCCACTTTTTTTTTTTTTTTGTAACTGATATCTAGTCTCACAGCATTGTGGGATGATTGATATAATTTTAATTTTCTTAAATTTACTGAAGTTTGATTCGTGCCCCAAGATGTGGTCTCTTCTGGAGAATGTCCCATGTGCACTTGAGAAGAAGGTGTGTTCTGCATTTGGATGGGATATCCTGAAGGTATCAATGAGATCCATCTCGTCTAATGTATAATTTAAGAATTGTGCTTCCTCATTAATTTTATGTTTTGATGATCTGTTCTTTGGTGTGAGTAGGGTGTTAAAGTCTCCTACTATTATTGTGTTACTTTCAATTTCTCCTTTTATGTCTGTTAGTGTTTGTCTTATGTAAATTGAGGTGCTTCTATGTTGGGTGCATAGATATTTACAATTATTATGTCTTCCTCTTGGATTCATCCTTTGATCATTATGTAATGTCCTTCCTTATCTCTTGTAATCTTCTTTATTTTAAGGTCTATTTTGTCTGATATGAGGATTGCTACTCCAGCTTTCTTTTGCTTCTTATTTGCATGGAATATATGTTTCCATCCTCTCACTTTCAGTCTATATGTGTCTTGAGGTCTGAAGTGGGTTTCTTGTAGACAGCATATATATGGGTCTTGGTTTTGTATCCATTCAGCCAGTCTGTGTCTTTTGGTTGGAGCATTTAACCCATTTACATTTGAAGTAATTATTGATATATATGTTCCTATTGCCATTTTCTAATTGTTTGGGGTTGATTTTGTAGATCTTTTTTCTTCTGTTGTATTCCTTGGACTATACAATTCCATTTAGCATTTGTTGTAAAGCTGGTTTAGTGGTACTGAATTCTCTTAACTTTTGCTTGTCTGAAAAGTTTTTTATTTCTCCATAAATTTTGAATGAGATCCTTGCTGGGTACAGTAACCTTGGTTGTAGATTTTTCCCTTTTAGTACTTTAAATATATCCTGCCATTCCCTTCAGGCCTGCAGAGTTTCTGCTGAAAGATCAGCTGATAAGCGTATAGGGTTTCCCTTGTATGTTAATTGTCGCTTCTCCTTTGCTGCTTTTAATATTCTTTCTTTGTGTTTAGTCTTTGTTAAGTTCATTAGTATGTGTCCTGGCATGTTTCTCCTTGGTTTTGTCCTATATGGGACTCTTTGCATCGCTTGCATTGATTACCTATTTCCTTTTGGGAAAATTTCCATGTTGGGAAAATTTTCAACTATAAACTCTTCAAAAATTTTCCCATACCCTTTCTTTCTTCTTCTTCTGGGACCCCTATAATTTGAATGTTGGTGCATTTGGTATGGTCCTAGAGGTCTCTGAGACTGTCCTCAGCTCTTTTCATTCTTTTTACTTTATTCTGCTCTTCAGAAGTTATTTCCACTATTTTATCTTCCAGCTCACCGATTCGTTCTTCTGCTTCAGATATTCTACTATTGATTCCTTCCGGAGTATTTTTAATTTCAGTAATTGTGTTGTTTGTCTCTGTGTGTTTATTCTTTAATTCTTCTAGGTCTTTGTTAATTGATTCATGCATTTTCTCCATTTTGTTTTCAAGGTTTTTCATCATCTTTACTATCATTACATTGATCTTTACTATCATCTTTACTATCATTACATTCTTTTTCAAGTAATTTGCCTATTTCCTCTCCATTTATTTGGACTTCTGTGTTTTCAGTTTGTTCCTTCATTTGTGCAGTATTTCTCTGCCTTTTCATTATTTTTTTTAAGGTATTGTGTTTTAGGTCTCCTTTTCCCAGGTTTCAAGGAAAGTTGAATTCTTTCCTTGAAGAAGGTTGAATTCTTTCTTCTTTTTGGTTTCTCCCCTCCTAAGGTTGGCCCAGTGGCTTGTGTGAGCTTTATATAGGGTGAGATTTGTGCTGAGTTTGTTGTTTATTTGTTTCTTTTTCCTCTGATGGGCAAGGGTGAGTGAGGTGGTAGTCCTGTCTGCTGATGATTGGGTTTGTATTTTTGTTTTGTTTGTTGTTTAAATGAGGTGTCCTGAACAGGGTGCTACTGGTGGTTGGGTGATGCCGGGTCTTGTAGTCAAGGGGTTTCCTTGTGTGAGTTCTCACTATTTGATACTCCCTAGGGTTAGTTCTCTGGTAGTCTAGGGTCTTGGAGTCAGTGCTCGCACTCCAAAGGCTCAGGGCTTGATCTCTGGTCAGGAATGAAGATTCCACAAGTGGTTTGTTATGGCATTAAGTGAGATTAAAACAAATATCCAACAACAAGAAGCCAGAGATGAACCCCAGACAAATGGCAGTTAAAAAATCAGACAAATAATAATTAAAATAATGGAATATACACATATACATATACACCAATGAGTAAAGTGAAAATAACTCCACAAAAAAAAAGTACAGTAGGTTGACCTGGAAAACAAAGGAAATCAAAATTTATATTTACCAGTTAAGAACAAAACTAACTTAAATACAAACTGGAAAACAAAACTAAAGCGAGGTGCCAAGTGGGGAATAAAGCAATGAAAATAAAACTAACAAACATCTTGAGAAGAAAGGAAAGAAAGAAAGAATAGATATGCAAAGTTAAATAGAGATAGATGAAGAAGATTTATATACATTAAAGATTAACTTCAAGAGGGAAATAACAATAGGAAAGGCAAACAAAGAATAAATGTAGAAAAAATATAATAGGTTTAAAAAATGAAAATTATAAAAAACAGAAAAATTTAAAAAATGGAAGAAGAAAGAAAACAGGGGGGAAAAAAGAAAAACTCCACAGAACTGCAAAATCACAATGTAGAGGCAGAGTTTTATAACAACAATAGAAAGTGTTACTGAATATACACATATACATATACACCCATAAGCAAAATCAAAACAGTCCAACAAAAATAAAGTACAATAGTTTGACCTGGCAAACAAAGGAAACCAAAAATTATATATACCAGAATAAAACTAATTAAAGCACAAACTGGAAAACAAAACTAAAGCAAGGTGCCAATGGGGGAATAAAGCAATGAAAATAAAACTAACAAATATGTTGAGAGGAAATGAGAGAAAGAAAAGAAAGAAAGAATAAATATGCAAAGTTAAATAAAGGTAAATAAAGAAGATTTATATATGCTAAAGATGAACTGCAAGGGGAAAAGGACAGTTGGAAAAGCAAGCAAAGGAATACATGTAGAAAAAATAATAATAGGTTTAAAAAATTAAAATTAAAAAAAGAGAAAAAAAAAAAAAAAAAGAGGAAAACTCCACAGAACTGCAAAAGCCCAACACAGAGGCAGAGGTTTATGACAATAAAAAATGTGACTGAGGGGGGGAAAAAAACTCAAAGGCTTAATTGGATTTCTTAGTGCCAATAAAATTGACAACTACTACATGGTGAGGGGGGAGGGAAAAAGAAAAGAAAAAAAATCCAAAATAATCTACAGAACAAGTTAAAAAATAAGAATAACAAATGTCTTTCTTTAGTCAGTGCTGTCAGAGTCCTTTCCCTTGCTGGGAGTCACAATCCACCTTACCTCCCTAAGATGTCCTCCAACACAGTGCTGATCTCTAAATCTGCTGTGGGGGCATCTCAGATTCTAATCTGGTCCTACTCCTGTGTGTTCTTGCCTCCAATGTCCACAGCTGTCAGAGCTAGTGTGTTTTCTTTTGTGGGAGCGCTCAATGGCCTTTCATATATTTCATAGACACAGAGTCTGCTTAGTTGATCATGTGGACTTAATCTGCAGCTTATACAGCTGGTGGGGAGGTTTGGGGTCTTCTTCCTCAGCCAAACTGCCCCTGGGGTTTCAATTGTGGTTGTATTTCCATCTCTACATGTGGGTTGTCCACTGGGACTTAGCTCCTAAGGCTTCCCTGGAGGGCTTGGGTTTGTCCTCTGTGAGGGCCAGGTGTGGAGGTAGTGCAGCTGCTTGGGTCACAGGGGTTCTGGCAGCACCAGGTACTCAGGGGGGTTGGCTACTAGGGTATCAGAAAATATAATGCTCTTGAAGGTTATGGCAAACATTATTGGCCAATACGCTCCAGTATTATTGCCTGGAGAACCCCCTCTCTGACAGAGAAGCCTGGAAGGCCACAGTCTACAAGGTTATAAAGAGTTGGACACTACCGAAGCAACCTTGTGTGCATAGACACAAGACATCCCCCACCACCACCCCCCTGGCAGCTCTGCCCCAGTGAGAGTTGAACGTGAAGGTGGCACAGCTGCTTGGCTTGTGGGGACCCCGGCGGTGCCAAATGTGTAAGGACATGGACCACCTCTGCCGCAGGAGTTATGGCCCTATCAGAGTCTTTTTTTATTATCCTCTTGTAGCTGGCAATCAGAAGGCCTCTTTGGCCAGTCTTTCCCCGTAGCTCCACTCATTCAGTCACTTAGAGAGCTCCTTTGCCTGGAGTCCTTCTCTGTTGTTCAGCGCATCAGGCACATAGAGGGCCCTTCTTGACTGAGGTCCTACTCTGTGGATCGGCACATCAGGTACTTAAAGGGGCACCCCGGGCACCCCACCCATCAAAACAAGACCCAGTTTCCCCCTCAGTCAGTCTCTTCCATTAGGAAGCTTCCATAAACCTCTTATCCTTCTCCATCAGAGGGCACACAGAATGAAAACCATAATCAAAGGAAATTAACCAATCTGATCACATGGACGACAGCCTTGTCTAACTCAATGAAACTATAAGCCATGCTGTGTAGGGCCATCCAAGAGGGATGGGTCATGGTGGAGAGGTCTGACAGAACGTGGTTCACTGGAGAAGGGAATGGCAAATCACTTCAGTATTCTTGCCTTGAGAACCCCATGAACAGTATGAAAAGACAAAAAGATAGAACACTGAAAGATGAACTGCCCAGGTCGGTAGGTGCCCAACATGTTACTGGAGATCAGTGGAGAAATAATTCCAGAAAGAATGAAGAGATGGAGCCAAAGCAAAAACAACACCCATTGCAGATGTGATTGGTGATGGAAGTCAAGTCCGATGCTGTAAAGAACAATATTACATAGAAACCTGCAGTGTTAGGTTTATGAATCAAGGCATATTGGAGGTGGTCAAAAAGAAGATGGCAAGAATGAATATCGACATTTTAGGAATCAGTGAAATAAAGTGGACCTGGAATGGGTGAATTTAATTCAGATGACCATTATGTATTGTGGGCAAGAATCCCTTAGAAGAAATGGAGTAGCCATCATAGTCAATAAAAGAGTCCAGTATGCAGTACTCAGATGCAATTTCAAAACCGACAGAATGATCTGTTCATTTCCAAGGCAAACCATTCAATATCACAATAATCCAAGTCTATTCCCTGACCAGTAATACTGAAGAAGTTGAAGTTGAACAGTTCTATGAAGACCTACAAGACCGTCTAGAACTAACACCCAAAAAAAAAAAAAAAAAAGATGTTCCTTTTGATTATAGGAGACTGGAATGCAAGAGTAGGAAGTCAAGAAATACCTGGAATAACAGGTAAATTTGGCCTTGGAGTATAGAATGAAGCAGGGCAAAGGCTAATAGAGTTTTGCCAAGAGGCCGCACTGGTCATAGCAAACACCCTCTTCCAACAACACAAGAGAACACTCTACACATGGACATCACCAGATGGTCAATACCAAAATCAGATTGATTATATTCTTTGCAGCCAAAGATGGAGACGCTCTATATAGTCAGCAAAAACAAGGTGGGAGCTGGCTGTGGCTCAGATCATGAACTCCTTATTGCCAAATTCAGACTTAAATTGAAGAAAGTAGGGAAAACCACTAGACCATTCAGGTATGACCTAAGTCAAATCCCTTATGATTATACAGTGGAAGTGAGAAATAGATTTAAGGGCCTAGATCTGATAGACAGAGTGCCTGATGAACTATGGATGGAGGTTTGTGACATTGTACAGGAGTCAGTGACCAAGACCATCCCCAAGAAAAAGAATGCAAAACAGAAAAATGGCTGGCTGAGTAAGCCTTACAAATAGCTGTGAAAAGAAGAGAAGTGAAAGGCAAAGGAGAAAAGGAAATATATACTCATTTGAATGCAGAGTTCCAAAGAATAGCAAGGAGAGACAAGAAGGCCTTCCTCAATGATCAGTGCAAAGAAGCAGAGGAAAATAATAGAATGGGAAAGACTAGAGATCTCTTCAAGAAAATTAGAGACACCAAGGGAACATTTCATGTGAAGAAGGGCACAATAAAGGACAGAAATGGTATGAACCTAACAGAAGCAGAAGATATCAAGAAAAGGTGGCAAGAATACACAAAACTATACAAGAAAGATCTTCATGACCCAGATAATCACGATGGTAAAATCAGTCACCTAGAGCCAGACATCCTGGAATGTGAAGTCAAGTGGGCCTTAGTAAGCATCACTATGAACAAAGCTAGTGGAGGTGATGGAATTCCAGTTGAGCTATTTCAAATCCTAAAAATGATTCCATGAAAGTGCTTCACTCAATATGCCAGCAAATTTGGAAAACTCAGCAGTGGCCACAGGACTTAAAAAGTTCAGTTTTCATTCCAGTCCCAAGGAAAGTGATGTCGCTCTGTCATGTCCAACTCTTTGTGACCCCCTGTACTGCAGCCCACCAGGCTCCTCCATCCATGGGATTTTCAAGGCAAGAGTACTGGAGTGGGTTGCCATTGCCTTCTCCAGTCCCAAGGAAAGGCAGTGCCAAATAATGCTCAAACTACCACACAATTGCACTCATCTCACATGTGGTAAAGCATCTGCCTGCAATGCGGGAGACCCGGGTTCAATCCCTGGGTTGGGAAGATCTCCTGGAGAAGGAAACGGCAACCCACTCCAGTACTCTTGCCTGGAGAATCCCACGGACGGAGGAGCCTGGTAGGCTACAGTCCAAAGAGGGGTCGCAAAGAGTCGGACACGACTGAGCAACTTCATTTCAATGTCACATGCTAGTCAGTTCAGTTCAGTTTAGTCGCTCAGTCGTGTCCGACTCTGTGATCCCATGAATCGCCACACGCCAGGCCTCTCTGTCCATCATCATCTCCCGAGTTCACTAAAACTCATGTCCATCGAGTCGGTGATGCCATCCAGCCATCTCATCCTCTGTCATCCCCTTCTCCTCCTGCCCCCAATCCCTCCCAGCATCAGAGTCTTTTCCAATAAGTCAGCTCTTCGCATGAGGTGGCCAAAGTACTGGAATTTCAGCTTTAGCATCATTCCTCCAAAGAACACCCAGGGCTGATCTCCTCCAGAATGGACTGGTTAGATCTCCTTGCAGTGCAAGAGTCTTCTCCAACACCACAGTTCAAAAGCATCAATTCTTCGGCACTCAGCTTTCTTCACAGTTCAACTCTCACATCCATATATGACCACTGGAAAAACCATAGCCTTGACTAGGTGGACCTTTGTTGGCAAAGTAATGTCTCTGCTTTTCAATATGCTATCTAAGTTGGTCATAACTTTCCTTCCAAGGAATAAGCGTCTTTTAATTTCATGGCTGCAGTCACCATCTGCAGTGATTTTGGAGCCCAAAAAAATAAAATCTGACACTGTTTCCATTGTTTCACCATGCTAGTCAAGTAATGCTCAAAATTCTACAAACCAGGCTTCAACAGTATGTGAACTGGTGAACTTCCAGATGTTCAAGTTGGATGTGGCAAAGGCAGAGAAACCAGATATCAAATTGCCAATATCTGCTGGATCATCAAAAAAGCAAGAAAATTCCAGAAAAACATCTACTTCTGCTTTATTGACTATGCCAAAGCCTTTGACTGTGTGGATCACAAAAAACTGTGGAAAATTCTGAAAGAGATGGGAATACCAGGCCACCTGACATGCCTCCTGAGAAATTTGTATGCAGGTCAAGAAGCCATAGCTAGAACTGAACATGGAAAAATAGACTGGTTCCAAATCAGGAAAGGAGTATGTCAAGTCTGAATATTGTCACCCTGCTTATTTAACTTATGTGAAGACTACATCATGAGAAACGCTGGGCTGGATGAAGCACAAGCTGGAATAAAGATTGCCAGGAGAAATATCACGAACCTCAGATATACAGATGACACCAGCCACATGGCAGAAAGTGAAAAGGAACTAAAAAGCCTCTTGATGAAAGTGAAAGAGGAGAGTGAAAAAGTTGGCTTAAAACTCAACAATCAGAAAACTAAGATCACGGCATCTGACCCCATCACTTCATGGCAAATAGATGGGAAACAATGGAAATAGTGAGAGACTTTATTTTCTTGGGCTCCAAAATCACTGCAGGTGATGAGTGCAGCCATGAAATTAAAAGACGCTTACTCCTTGGAAGAAAAGTTATGACCTATCTCAGTTCATTTTAGTTATTCAGTTGTGTCTGACTTTTTGCAACCCCATGGACTTCAGCACTCCAGGCCTCCTTGTCCACCACCAATTCCTGGAGTTTACTCAAACACATGTCCATTGAATTGGTGATGCCATCCAACCATCTCATCCTCTGTTGTCCCCTTTTCCTCCCAACTTCAATATTTCCTGGCATCAGGGTCTTTTCAAATGAATCAGTTCTCTGCATCAAGTGGCCAAAGTATTAGAGTTTCTCAGCTTCAACATCAGTCCTTCCAATGAATATTCAGGACTGGTTTCCTTTAGGATGGACTGATTGGATCTCCTTGCAGTCCAAGGGACTCTCAAGAGTCTTCTCCAACACCACAGTTCAAAAGCATCAATTCTTCAGTGCTCAAATTTCTTTATAGTCCAACTCTCACATCCATACATGACTACTGGAAAAACCATAGCTTTGACTAGATGGACCTTTGTTGGCAAAGTAATGTCTTTGTTTTTTAGCATGCTGTCTAAGTTGGTCATAACTTTTCTTGAAAGAGCAAAGGTCTTTATTTCAAGGCTTCAGTCACCATCTGCAGAGATTTTGGAGTGGATTTTGGAGTGGTCTAGTTGTTTCCCTACTTTCTTCAATTTAAGTCTGAATTTGGCAATAAGCAGTTCATGATCTGAGCCACAGTCAGGTCTCAGTCTTGCTTTTGCTGACTCTATAGAGCTTCTCCATCTTTGGCTGCAAAGAATATAATCAATTTGTTTTCAGTTTTGGCCATCTGGTGACGTCCATGTGTAGAGTCTTCTCTTGTGTTGTTGAAGAGGGTGTTTGCTATGACTAGTGCAGTCTCTCAGCAAAGCTCAATTAGCCTTTGCCCTGCTTCATTCTGTACTCCAAGGCTTAATTTGCCTGTTACTCTAGGTATTTCTTGACTTCCTACTCTTGCATTCCAGTCCCCTATAATGAAAATGTCATCTTTCTTGTGTGTTTATTTTAGAACATCATGTAGGTCTTCATAGAACCATTCAACTTCAACTTCTTCAGCATTGGTGGTCAGGGCATAGACTTGGATTACTGTGATATTGAACGGTTTGCCTTGGAAATGAACAGAGATCATTCTGTCGTTTTTGAGATTACATCCAAGTACTGCATATCGGACTCTTTTGTTGACTATGATGACTACTCCATTTCTTCTAAGGGATTCTTGCCCACAGTAGTAGATATAATAGATATAATGGTCATCTGAGTTAGATTTACCCATTTCAGTCCATTTTAGTCCATTTTTATGACCAACCTAGACAGCATATTAAAAAGCAGAGACATTATTTTACCAGCAAAGTTCTGTCTAGTCATAGCTTTGGTTTTTCAGTAGTCATGTATGGATAGGAGAAGGAAATGGCAACCCACTCCAGTATTCTTGCCTGGAGAATCCCAGGAACAAAGGATCCTGGTGGGCTGCCATCTATAGGGTCTCACAGAGTCGGCCATGACTGAAGTGACTTAACAGCAGCAACAGCAACAACATGTATGGATGTGAGAACTGGATTATAAAGAAAGCTGAGCACCGAAGAATTGATGCTTTTGAACTGTGGTGTAGAAATCTCTTGAGCATCCCTCAGACCATAATGAGAGCCAACCAGTTCATTCTAAAAGAAACCAGTCCTGAATATCCATTGAAAAGACTGATATTGAATCTGAAACCCCAATACTTTGGCCACCTGATGCAAAGAACTGACTCATTTGAAAAGACCCGGATGCTGGGAATGATTGAAGACAGGTGGAAAAGGGGATGACATAGGATGACATGGTAGGATGGCATCACCAACTCAATGGTGATGAGTTTTAGTAAGCTCTGGGAGTTAGTGATGGACAGGGAGACCTGGCGTACTGTAGTCCATGGGGTCGCAAAGAGTCATACACGACTGAGCGACTGAACTGAACTGAACTGAGTGGGGTCCTACTCTGTAGTTCAGTGTCTCAGGCATTTGATGGGGCAGCCTCTCTGTTGTTCAGAAGCTGATGCTGGCATGTGGGGAGAGAAAGGCTATGGTGATAGTTGACCCCCTACGCGTGACTCAGCAGTATCTCCTTGCTTCCATGGCTGCCTGGCTTTCCTCCACCAGCATTTCCCACCATGATCTCTTCACTCACATCTGCTCAATCCATCTCTCCATAGTCAATAGCACCCCTCACCCTGGGATTGCTGAACAATCCCTTAACTCCAGCTCCCAGCTGCTGTCCCTTCCAGGAGACCAGCTTTCTTGTACAGGGTATGTATGGCTGTGGCAAGGACTGTCTGATTCTCATTCCATTTAGGCTGCCACAGATCAGCTGTTTCACTCTCAGCTTTAAATGTTTCTCCTTGGATTCAGACAATTGTCCCACTGAGGGGATAGGACCCTGCTTCAGTTCCCCCACCCAGTGAGGGCACTACTCCTGTTTTGCCCTAGTTTCTTTGTTCTACTGAGCTTTGTGTGGTTCTGTCTATTCTTTTCCACCGGTCAGGTACTCCTGTCAGCTCTCAGCTGGTGTTCTGCACGCATTTCTGTGTCTGAAGCTGTATTTCTGATGTATCCGTGGAGAGAGATGTACTCCACGTCCACCTACTCCTCCACCATCTTGTTCTCCAGGCAGTACTATTATTTTTTTTATTTTTTCTTTTTTAAAAAAATTATTCTTTTTTTTTTTAACTTTACAATATTGTATTGGTTTTGTCATACACTGACATGAATCCACCATGGGTGTACATGTGTTCCCCATCCTGAACCCCCCTCCCACCTGCCTCCCCATCGCATCCTTCTGGGTCATCCCAGTGCACCAGCCCCAAGCACCCTGTATCATGCATCAAACCTGGACTGTCAATCCGTTTCACATACGATAATATACATGTTTCAGTGTCATTCTCGCATATCATCCTGCCCTCGCCCTCTCCCACGGAGTCCAAAAGACTGTTCTAAACAGCTGTGTCTCTTTTGCTGGCTCACATACAGGGTTATCATTACCATCTTCTAAATTCAATATATATGCGTTCAGTCAGTTAGTCAGTTCAGTCGCTCAGACGTGTCCGACTCTTTGCACCCCCATGAATCCCAGCATGTCAGGTCTCCCTGTCTATCACCAACTCCCAGAGTTCACCCAGACTCATGCCCATCAAGTCAGTGATGCCATCCAGCCATCTCATCCACTGTCATCCCCTTCTCCTCCTGCCCCCAATCCCTCCCAGCATCAGAGTCTTTTCCAATGAGTCAATTATTCGCATGAGGTGGCCAAAGTACTGGAGTTTCAGCTTTAGCATCATTTCTTCCAAAGAAATCCCAGGGCTGATCTCTTTCAGAATGGACTGATTGGATCTCCTTGCAGTCCAAGGGACTATCATGAGTCTTCTCCAACACCACAGTTCAAAAGCATCAATTCTTCGGCGCTCAGCCTTCTTCACAGTCCAACTCTCACATCCATACATGACCACTGGAAAAACCATAGCCTTGACTAGATGGACCTTTGTTGGCAAAGTAATGTCTCTGCTTTTGAATATGCTATCTAGGTTGGTCATAACTTTCCTTCCAAGGAATAAGCGTCTTTTAATTTCATGGCTGCAGTCACCATCTGCAGTGATATTGGAGCCCCAAAAAATAAAATCTGACACTGTTTCCACTGTTTCCCCATCTATTTCCCATGAAGTGATGGGACCAATGCCATGATCTTCATTTTCTGAATGTTGAGTTTTAAGCCAACTTTTTCACTCTCCACTTTCACTTTCATCAAGAGGCTTTTTAGTTCCTCTTCACTTTCTGCCATAAGGGTGGTGTCATCTGCATATCTGAGGTTATTGATATTTCTCCCGGCAATCTTGATTTCAGCTTGTGTTTCTTCCAATCCAGCACTTCTCATGATGTACTCTGTATGTAAGTTAAATAAGCAGGATGACAATATACAGCCTTGACATACTCCTTTTCCTATTTGGAACCAGTCTGTTGTTCCATGTCCAGTTCTAACTGTTGCTTCCTGACCTGCATACAAATTTCTCAAGAGGCAGATCAGATGGTCTGGTATTCCCATCTCTTACAGAATTTTCCACAGCTTATTGTGATCCACACAGTCAAAGGCTTTGGCATAGTGAATAAAGCAGAAATAGATGTTTTTCTGGAACTCTCTCGCTTTTTCCATGATCCAGCAGATGTTGGCAATTTAATCTCTGGTTCCTCTGCCTTTTCTAAAACCAGCTTGAACATCTGGAAGTTCACGGTTCACATATTGCTGAAGCCTGGCTTGGAGAATTTTGAGCATTCCTTTACTAGCATGTGAGATGAGTGCAATTGTGCGGTAGTTTGAGCATCCTTTGGCATTGCCTTTCTTTGAGATTGGAATGAAAACTGACGTTTTCCAATCCTGCAGCCACTGCTGAGTTTTCCAAATTTGCTGGCATATTGAATGCAGCACTTTCACAGCATCATCTTTCAGGATTTGAAATAGCTCAACTGGAATTCCATCACCTCCACTAGCTTTGTTCATAGTGATGCTTTCTAAGGCCCACTTGACTTCACATTCCAGGATGTCTGGCTCTAGGTCAGTGATCACACCATCGTGATTATCTGGGTTGTGAAGATCTTTTTTGTACAATTCTTCTGTGTATTCCTACCATCTCTTCTTAATATCTTCTGCTTCTGTTAGGTCTATACCATTTCTGTCCTTTATCGAGCCCATCTTTGCATGAAATGTTCTCTTGGTAGCTCTAATTTTCTTGAAGAGATCTCTAGTCTTTCCCATTCTGTTGTTTTCCTCTATTCCTTTGCATTGATCGCTGAAGAAGGCTTTCTTATCTCTTCTTGCTATTTTTTGGAACTCTGCATTCAGATGCTTATATCTTTCCTTTTCTCCTTTGCTTTTCGCTTCTCTTCTTTTCACAGCTATTTGTAAGGCCTACTCAGCCAGTCATTTTGCTTTTTTGCATTTCTTTTCCATGGGGATGATCTTGATCCCTGTCTCCTGTGCAATGTCACGAACCTCTGTCCATAGTTCATCAGGCACTCTATCAGATCTAGGCCCTTAAATCTATTTCTCACTCCCACTGTATGATCATAAGGGATTTGATTTAGGTTATACCTGAATGGTCTAGTGGTTTTCCCTACTTTCTTCAATTTAAGTCTGAATTTGGCAATAAGGAGTTCATGATCTGAGCCACAGTCAGCTCCTGGTCTTGTTTTTGTTGACTGTATAGAGCGTCTCCATCTTTGGCTGCAAAGAATATAATCAATCTGATTTCGGTGTTGACCATCTGGTGATGTCCATGTGTAGAGTCTTCTCTTGTGTTGTTGGAATACTGTATTGGTGTTTTTCTTTCTGGTTTACTTCACTCTGTATAATAGACTCCAGTTTCGTCCACCTCATTAGAACTGATTCAAATGTATTCTTTTTAATGGCTGACTAATACTCCATTGTGTATATGTACCACAGCTTTCTTATCCATTTGTCTGCTGATGGACATCTAGGCTGCTTCCATGTCTTGCCTATTATAAACAGTGCTGCAATGAACTTTGAGGTACACGTGTCTCTTTCAATTCTGGTTTCCTCGGTGTTTATGTCCAGCAGTGGGATTGCTGGGTCATATGGCAGTTCTATTTCCAGTTTTTTAAGGAATCTCCACACTGTTCTCCATAGTGACTATACTAGTTTGGATTCCGACCAACAGTGTAAGAGGGTTCCCTTTTCTTCACACCCTCTCCAGCATTTATTGCTTGTAGACTTTTGGATAGCAGCCATTCTGACTGGCGTGAAATGATACCTCATTGTGGTTTTGATGTACATTTCTCTGATAATGAGTGATGTTGAGCATCTTTTCATGTGTTTGTTAGCCATCTGTATGTCTTCTTTTGAGAAATGTCTGTTTAGTTCTTTGGCCCACTTTTTGATTGGGTCTTTTATTATCTGGAATTGAGCTGCAGGAGTTGCTTGTATATTTTTGAGATTAATTCTTTGTCCGTTGCTTCATTTGCTATTATTTTCTTCCGCTCTGAAGGCTGTCTTTTCACCTTGCTTAGAGTTTCCTCTGTTGTACAGAAGCTTTTAATTTTAAGTAGGTCCCATTTGTTTATTTTTGCTTTCATTTCCAATATTCTGGGAGGTGGGTCTTAGGATCCTGCTGCGATTTACGTCGGAGAGTGTTTTGCTTATGTCTTCCTCTAGGAGTTTCATAGTTTTTGGCCTTACATTTAGATCTTTAATCCATTTTGAGTTTATTTTTGTGTATGGTGTTACAAAGTGTTCTAGTTTCATTTCTTTACAAGTGGTTGACCAGTTTTCCCAGCACCACTTGTTAAAGAGATTGTCTTTTCTCCATTGTATATTCTTGCCTCCTTTGTCGGAAATAAGGTGACCATAGGTGTGTGGATTTATCTCTGGGCTTTCTATTTTGTTCCATTGATCTATATTTCTGTCTTTGTGCCAGTACCATACTGTCTTGATGACTGTGGCTTTGTAGTAGAGCCTGAAGTCAGGTTAATTCCTCCAGTTCCATTCTTCTTTCTCAAGATTGCTTTGGCTATTCAAGGTTTTTAGTATTTCCATACAAATTGTGAAATTATTTGTTCTACCTCTGTGAAAAATACCGTTGGTAGCTTGATAGGGATTGCATTGAATCTATAGATTGCTTTGGGTAGTATACTCATTTTCACTATACTGATTCTTCTGATCCATGAACATGGTATATTTCTCCATCTATTTGTGTCATCTTTGATTTCTTTCATCAGTGTTTTATAGTTTTCTATATATAGGTCTTTTGTTTCTTTAGGTAGATATACTCCTAAGCATTTTATTCTTTTCATTGCCATGGTGAATGGAATTGTTTCCTTAATTTCTCTTTCTGTTTTCTCATTGTTAGTGTATAGGAATGCAAGGGATTTCTGTGTGTTGATTTTATATCCTGCAACTTTACTATATTCATTAATTAGTTCTAGTAATTTTCTGGTGACATCTTTAGGGTTTTCTATGTAGAGGATGTCATGTCATCTGCAAACAGTGAGAGTTTTCTATCTTCTTTTCCAATCTGGATTCCTTTTATTTCTTTTTCTGCTTTGATTGCTGTTTCAAAAACTTCCAAAACTATGTTGAATAGTAGTAGTGAGAGTGGGCACACTTATCTTGTTCCTGACTTTAGAGGAAATGCTTTCAATTTTTCACCTTTGAGGATAATGTTTGCTGTGGATTTGTCATATATAGCTTTTCTTATGATGAGTTATGTTCCTTCTATTCCTGCGCTCTGGAGGGTTTTTATCAAAAATGGATGTTGGATTTTGTCAAAGGTTTTCTCTGCATCTATTAAGGTAATCATAGGTTTTTATTTTTCAACTTGTTAATGTGGTGTATTACATTGATTGATTTTCAGATATTGAAGAATCCTTGTGTCCCTGGGATAAAGCCCACTTGGTCATGATGTATGATCTTTTCAATATGTTGTTGGATTCTGTTTGCTAGAATTTTGTTAAGGATTTTTGCATCTAAGTTCATCAGTGATATTGGCAAGTGGTTTTCTTTTTTTATGGCATCTTTGTCAGGTTTTGATATTAGGGTGATGATGGCCTCATAGAATGAGTTTGGAAGTTTACCTTCCTCTGCAATTTTCTGGAAGAGTTTGAGTAGGATAGGTATTAGCTCTTCTCTAAATTTTTGGTAGAATTCAACTGTGAAGCCGTCTGGTCCTGGCCTTTTGTTTGCTGGAAGATTTCTGATTACAGTTTCAATTTCCGTGCTTGTGATGGGTCTGTTAAGATTTTCCATTTCTTCCTGGTTCAGTTTTGGAAAGTTGTACTTTTCTAAGAATTTGTCCATTTCTTCCAAGTTTTCCATTTTATTGGCATATAGTTGCTGATAGTAGTCTCTTATGATCCTTTGTATTTCTGTGTTGTCTGTTGTGATCTCCCATATTCATTTCTAATTTTGTTGATTTGATTTTTCTCCCTTTGTTTCTTGATGAATCTGGCTAATGGTTTGTCAATTTGATTCAACTTCTCAAAGAACCAGCTTTTGGCTTTGTTGATTTTTGCTATGGTCTCTTTTGTTTCTTTTGCATTTATTTCTGCCCTAATTTTTAAGATTTCTTTCCTTCTACTAACCCTGGGGTTCTTCATTTCTTCCTTTTCTAGTTGCTTTAGGTGTAGAGTTAGGTTATTTATTTGACTTTTTTCTTGTTTCTTGAGGTAAGCCTGTATTGGCTATGAACCTTCCCCTTAGCACTGCTCTTACAGTGTCCCACAGGTTTTGGGTTGTTGTGTTTTCATTTGCATTCGTTTCTATGCATATTTTGATTTCTTCTGTGATTTGTTGGTTATTCAGCAGCATGTTGTTCAGCCTCTATATGTTGGAATTTTTAATAGTTTTTCTCCTCTAATTGACATATAAGTGAAGTCGCTCAGTCGTGTCCGACTCTTTGTGACCCCATAGACTCTAACCTACCAGGCTCCTCTGTCCATGGGATTTTCCAGGCAATAGTACTGGAGTGGATTGCCATTTCCTTCTCCAGGGGATCTTCCCAACCCAGGGCTCGAACCCGGGTCTCCCGCATTGTAGACAGACACTTTACTGTCTGAGCCACCAGGGAAGTCTATATTGACATATAGTCAGAGGTTAAAGCATCTTCCTGGAATGAGGGAAGTGCTCTTGCCTGGAGAATCCCATGGAGGGAGGAGCCTGGTAGGCTACAGTCCATGGGGTCACAGAGTCAGACATGACTGAGCGACTTCACTTCACTTACTGCATTGTGGTCAGAAAAGATGCTTGGAATGATTTCAATTTTTTTAATTTACCAAGCCTAGATTTATGGCCCAGGATGTGATCTATCCTGGAGAAGCTTCCATGTGTGCTTGAGAAAAAGGTGAAATTTATTGTTTGGGTGTGAAATGTCCTATAGATATCAATTAGGTCTAACTGGTCTATTGTATCATCTACAGTTTGTGTTTCCTTGTTAATTTTCTGTTTAGTTGATCTATCCATAGATGTGAGTAGAGTATTAAAGTCTCCCACTATTATCATGTTATTATTAATTCCCCTTTCACATTTGCTAACATTTGTCTTACATATTGTGGTGCTCCTATGTTGGGTGCATATATATTTATAATTGTTATATCTTCTTCTTGGATTGATTCTTTGATCATTATGCAGTGTTGTTCTTTGTCTCTTCTCACAGTCTTTGTTTTAAGTCTATTTTATCTGATATGAGTATTGCTACTCCTGCTTTCTTTTGGTCTCTATTTGCGTGGAATATCTTTTTCCCGTTTCACTTTCAGTCTCTATGTAAGACTTTTTTTTTTTTTTTTTTTTTTTTGAGGTGGGTCACTTGTAGACAACATATATAGGGGTCTTGTTTTTGTATCCATTCAGCCAGTCTTTGTCTTTTGGTTGGGACATTCAACCCATTTACACTTAAGGTAATTATTGATAAGTATGATCCCATTGCCATTTACTTTATTGTTTTGGGTTTGAGTATATACACCCTTTCTGTGTTTCCTGTCTAGAGAAGATCCTTTAGCATTTGTTGGAGAGCTGGTTTGGTGGTGCTGAATTCTCTCAGCTTTTGCTTGTCTGTAAAGCTTTTGATTTCTCCTTCATATTTGAATGAGATCCTTGCTGGGTACAGTATCCTAGGCTCTAGGTTATTTTCTTTCATCACTTTAAGTATGTCCTGCCATTCCCTCCTGGCCTGAAGAGTTTCTATTGAAAGATCAGCTGTTATCCTTATGGGAACCCCCTTGTGTGTTATCTATTGTTTTTTCCTTGCTGCTTTTAATATTTGTTCTTTGTTTTTGATCTTTGTTAATTTGATTAATATGTGTCTTGGTGTGTTTCACTTGGGTTTATCCTGTTTGGAACTCTCTGGGTTTCTTGGCCTTGGGTGATTATTTCCTTCCCCATTTTAAGGAAGTTTTCAACTATTATCTCCTCAAGTATTTTCTCATGGTCTTTCTTTTTGTCTTCTTCTTCTGGGACTTCTATGATTCGAATGTTGGGGTGTTTCACATTGTCCCAGCAGTCTCTGAGGTTGTCCCCATTTCTTTTAATTCTTTCTTTTTTCCTCTCTGTTTCATTTATTTCTACCATTCTATCTTCTATCTCACTAATCCTATCTTCTGCCTCTGTTATTCTACTGTTGGTTCCCTCCAGAGTGTTTTTGATCTCACTTATTGCATTATTCATAATATATTGATTCTTTTTTATCTCTTCTAGGTCCTTGTTAAACATTTCTTGCATCTTCTCGATCTTTGTCTCCAGGCTATTTATCTGTAACTCCAATTTGTTTTCAATATTTTGGATCATTTTCACTATCATTATTCAGAATTCTTTATCAGGTAGATTCCCTATCTCTTCCTATTTTGTTTGGGTTGGTGGGCATTTATCCTGTTCCTTTACCTTCTGGGTATTTCTCTGTCTCTTCATCTTGTTTATATTGCTGTGTTTGGGGTGGCCTTTCCGTATTCTGGCAGTTTGTGGTTCCTCTTTATTGTGGAGGTTCCTCACTGTGGGTGGGGTTGGACATGTGGCTTTTCACGGTTTCCTGGTTAGGGAAGCTTGTAACGGTGTTCTGGTGGGTGGAGCTGGATTTCTTCTCTCTGCTGTGCAATGAAGTGTCTGGTAATGAGTTTTGAGATGTCAGTGGATTTGGTGTGACTTTGGGCAGACTGTATATTGAAGCTCAGGGCGATGTTCCTGTGTTGCTGGAGAATTTGCATGGTATGTCTTGCTCTGGAACTTGTGGGCCCTTGGGTGGTGCTTGGTTTCAGTGTAGGTATGAAGGCGCTTGATGAGCTCCTGTCGATTAACGTTCCCTGGAGTCGGGAGTTCTCTGGTGTTCTCAGGATTTGACTTAAGCCTCCTGCCTCTGGTTTTCAGTCGTATTCCTACAGTAGCCTCAAGACGTCTCCATCTATACAGCACTGATGATAAAACATCTACGTTAATGATGTAAAGTTTCTCCACAGTGAGGAACACCTGGAGAGGTTCACAAGGTTACATGGAGAAAAGAAGAGGGAGGAGGGAGATAGAGGTGACCAGGAGAAGAAGAGGGGGAATCAAAAGAGGAAAGAGCAAACTAGCCAGTTATCACTTCCCTGTGTGCTCTCCCCAGCCATATGTGTTCATGGAGTTACACAGAGAAAAGCAGAGGTAGGAAGGAGAGAGAGGTGGCCAGGAGGATAAAAGGGGGAATCAAAAGGAAAGAGACAGATCCAGCCAGTAATCAGTTCCCTAAGTATTCACCACAGCCCGGAACACACAAAGAGATTCAAAGGGTTGTATAGAGAAGAGAAGGGGGAGGGAGGAGATAGAGGAGACCTGGTGGAGAAAAAGGAGAGTCCAAAGAGGGAGAGAGCAATCTAGCCAGTAATTTCACTCTCAAGTGAAAATGGGTACTGAAATTGGGTTCTTAAAGGTAAAAAATTGATAACAAATAGCAAAAAGCAAAGATTAAAAATCTAGAGTAGAGGTTAGATTCTCAAAAATACAATATTAAAGAAAAAAACAAAGTCACAAAAGTTATAAAATATATATATATGTGAAGTTTGCTTTAAAAATAGGGTCTTTTTTTGCAAAGTAGTAATAAGTTATTAAAATGAAAATTAAAGGAGTATTAGAGAACTTAATTTTTTTAATTTAAAAAAATTTAATGATAATAGTAAAAATAAATACAGGACTTTCTGTGGTGTTGTTGTGGACAGCGTGTGGTCAGTTCACTTTCAGATAGTAACTTGATCCGGCTTACACTTCTCAAGATCTGTAGACCCATTCCTATGTAGTTGGCACTAACTGCATGGTTTTAATCTATTGCAACTGTCACTTCCAAAGCTGTTCCCTCTTTCTGTTTGCTGGTCTCTTCAGTGTCTAATTTCCACCCTGACACAAGAGGGTGGTGGTGGTCACTTTTTTTAGGCTCACTTGTTCAGGTGTGCTGTGGGGAGGGAGGAGCACTGCAAACAAATATCACTGGCATCTGTGGGGAGTGCTCCCAGTGTCTCGGCCACACTGGGTTTGCCCCGGCTCACGGTGTGTGTGCTTTCCCAGTCTACACTGCTCAGGCTCTAGGTTGCTCCACCAGGAACTGTCTAAGGCCGGTCCTGGGTTGAATGCACTTCCCAGGTCAAAGCTGCTCAGGTTCAGGTTCTCAGGTACTCCACAAAGGTGCAGACTTGATTGGGCCTGCGTTTTGTGCCCTTCCCCAGTCCGAGCAGCTCAGGTGACCAGGTGCTTGGCCAGCTGTGACTTATCGCCTCCCCTGTCCCTGCCGCTCGGTTTTCTGGATGTACAACAGGTGCGCCTTCTCAGGTGTGCCGTGTGTCTCTTCTGGTGAGCTGATCTCTGGCTGCGACCCTCCTGATGGATGTCGATCATCCAGAATCCCAAGGAGTCTTGGTTAGCAACAAAGCCTGCTTGCAGTTTTGTAGATGATGCCTCTCTAGGGCCGCGATTGCCCCCTTCTGGCTCTGGCTGCCCTCGCTTGCCTGTCTCCAGTGGGGGATGGGCCAGTCCACAGCCGGCTAGCTCTGCTCAGTTCTTTGTTCTGTGAGCCGACCTGGTGGTGTCTTCAGTTCAGTTCAGTTCAGTCACTCAGTCGTGTCCGACTCCTTGCAATCCCATGAATTGCAGTACGCCAGGCCTCCCTGTCCATCACCAACTCCCAGAGTTCACTCAGACTCACGTCCATCGAGTCAGTGATGCCATCCAGCCATCTCATCCTCTGTCATCCCCTTCTCCTCCTGCCCCCAATCCCTCCCAGCATCAGAGTCTTTTCCAATGAGTCAACTCTTCACATGAGGTGGCCAAAGTACTGGAGTTTCAGCTTCAGCATCATTCCCTCCAAAGAAATCCCAGGGCTGATCTCCTTCAGAATGGACTGGTTGGATCTCCTTGCAGTCCAAGGGACTCTCAAGAGTCTTCTCCAACACCACAGTTCAAAAGCATCAATTCTTCGGCGCTCAGCTTTCTTCACAGTCCAACTCTCACATCCATACATGACCACTGGAAAAACCATAGCGTTGTCTAGACGGACCTTTGTTGGCAAAGTAATGTCTCTGCTTTTCAATATGCTATCTAGGTTGGTCATAACTTTTCTTCCAAGGAGTAAGTGTCTTTTAATTTCATGGCTGCAGTCACCATCTGCAGTGATTTTGGTCTAGTCAGGGCTATGGTTTTTCCTGTGGTCATGTATGGATGTGAGAGTTGGACTGTGAAGGAAGCTGAGCGCCTAAGAATTGATGCTTTTGAACTGTGGTGTTGGAGAAGACTCTTGAGAATCCCTTGGACTGCAAGGAGATCCAACCAGTCCATTCTGAAGGAGATCAGCCCTGGGATTTCTTTGGAAGGAATGATGCTGAAGCTGAAACTCCAGTACTATGGCCACCTTATGCTAAGAGTTGACTCACTGGAAAAGATCTGATGCTGGGAGGGATTGGGGGCAGGGGGAGAAGGGGACGGCAGAGGATGAGATGGCTGGATGGCATCACTGACTCAATGGACGTGAGTCTGAGTGGACTCTGGGAGTTGGTGATGGACAGGGAGGCCTGGCATGCTGCGATTCATGGGGTCACAAAGAGTCGGACACGACTGAGCAACTGAACTGAACTGAACTGGCTAGACGGACCTTTGTTGGCAAATAATGTCTCTTAGGTTAGGGCTTTCGTGGGATAGCTATCTCACAGTCTGGTTTGCTATCTCAAATTGGTTCCCTCAGATTGCCCTCGGGACATTCAGGCCGGGTCCTTACCCTAAGCAATGCAGCCTGTGCCTCCCTGCCCAGCCCAGCCCCTGCTTGCTAGTGGCAGATGCAAGCATCTGTGCTGCTTCTCCACTGGGAGTTGCCTTAGGCACGTAATCTGTGGGGTTTAATTTTTTATTTATTTTTCCTCCTGATTATGTTGCCCTCTGAGGTTCCAAGGCTCGCCACAGATTCGCCAGTGAGAGTGTTTCCTGGTGTTTGGAAACTTTTCTCTTTTTTAAGACTCCCCAGGACAGATCTCCATCCCTCCCTCTTTTGTCTCTCTTTTTATCTTTTATATTTTTTCCCCTACCTCCTTTCGAAGACAATGGGATGCCTTTCTGGGTGCCTGATGTTCTCTGCCAGCATTCAGAAGTTGTTTGGTGGAATTTGCTCAGCGTTCAAATGTTCTTTCATTGAATTTGTGGGGGAGAAAGTGGTCTCCCCGTTCTATTCCTCCGCCATCTTAGGGCCACCCTATTCTTTTTTTTAATCGGATTTAAGTAGAAGATATGTAATTTTACAAGACCAGTGCTCTAACCCCTGAGCTATAGGGCCCTACAGAAGATATGTAATTTTAAACTATAGTTTGCCAGAGGTTTGCTATTTAATCTGCATTTAAAAATTAATGATAAAGTAGAATATTTTTCAGAAGTATACTGATAGTTTATATTTATGTTTGTGTAAACTCTATCCTTTTACTCCCCCTCTGTTTTTGATGTCACCATTTACATCTTTTTGTATTGCATACCTATTAACAGTTGAAACTATTGCTGCTTTTAATGCTTTCCTCCTTAAACCTTTATGTTATAATTAGTAATTAATATGTAACACCATATTAATTCAATATTATGGTATTCTGAGGGCTTCCTGGGTGTCACTAGTGGTAAAGAACACTCCTGCCACTTCAGGAAGTGTAAGAAACACAGGTTCAATCTCTGGCCTGAGTTGGGAAGATACCCAAGAGGACAACATGGCAAACCACTCTAGTATCCTTGCCTGGAGAATCCATGGACAGAGGAGCCTGGCTGGCTATGGTCTGTAGGGTCACAGGGAGTCAGACATGACTGAAGCATCTTAGCACACATGCACACATGGTATTCTGAAAATGGCTATATGCTAGCCTTTACTGGTGTGTTGTACATTTTCATATGTTCTCATGTTACTAATAAGTATCATTTTGTTTCAGCTTGAAGGACTCCACTCAGCATTTTTTGCAAAGAAGATTAATGGTGAGGAAACCCTTTTGGTTTATTAGGGAAAATCTTTATTTTCTCTTCTTTCTGAAGGACAACCTTGCTGAGTGTTCTTAGTTGGCAGTGTCTTTTCCTTTTTTTTTTTTTGGCACTTTGAATATATCAATTCCATTTTTCCTGGCCTGCAAGGAAATCTACTGATGGCCTTATGCCAGTTCCCATATAGGACCAAATATTTTCCTCTTGCTGCTTTTAAAATTGTCTCTTAGGCCTTAATTTAAATCAGTTTTATTATTATGTGTCTTGGATAATATTGCTTGGGATTGACATTTTGAGGTGACTTATCAACTTCATCACTGAACAACAATAGTTAGCTTCAAAATTGGATATCCATGTCTCTCCCCAGGTTTGGGATGTTCTATACCATCTTTAGGAGAAGGCAATGGCACCCCACTCCAGTTCTCTTGCCTGGAAACTCCCATGGATGGAGGGGCCTGGCAGTCTGCAGTCCATGAGGTCTCGAAGAGTCGGACACGACTGAGCAACTTCAGTTTCACATTTCACTTTCATGCATTGAAAAAGGAAATGGCAACCCACTCCAGTGTTCTTGCCTGGAGAATCCCCAGGGACAGAGGAGTCTGGTGGGCTGCGGTCTATAGGATCGCACAGAGTCGGACATGACTGAAGTGACTTAGCAACAGCAGCAGCAGCATACCATCATTTGCTTATATAAAAATTCTACCCCATTATCTCTCTTTTCCTTCTGGGACTCCATTGATACATACATTATTTCTTTTGATAGTGTCCCACTGGTTTCTTCATTCCTTTTCATTCTTTTTATTTTTTGTTTCTCTGATTGTATGGTTTCAATTGATTTGTCTTTAAGATTATTGATTCTTTCACCAGTTTATTCAAATCTGTTGTTGAAGCTCTGTATTAATTTTTTCATTTCAGTCATTGTAGTCTTCAGTTTCAAAATTTCTGTTTGGTTCCTTTTATTCTTATAGTTTTACTGAGGTATAATTGACATACAGCAGTGCAGAAGTTTACGGTGTGCAATGTATGATTTGACTTACATACATCATGAAATGATTATCGTAATAGATTTAATCAACATCCATCATCTCGTATAGACATAAAATAAAATGAAAGAAAAAAAACTTTCCTTGTCTTATAACTGTTGGTATTTGTAAGGTGAGTGCAGAGAAAAAGAAAGTGAACTGAGCAGACAGGCAAGAAAAGGAAATTTATTAAAGGGCAAACAAGAAAGTGACTGGCCCTTGAGAAGAACCAGTGTCCTCCCTTTTTGACAGGGTCCTTCTTATACCCCGCCAATGGAAAATTCTCTGAGGGGGTGGTTAATTTTTAGCCTGCAGCTGGAGTCTTGCAGTCACATAGACTGAAGTCTGGAATCTAGTGGTCACATAGCCTTGAGAAAATAGGTGCCAGCAGGAAAACAGAATGTCGCTTGGGCAATGTGATCAGTCTCAAAGGTCACTGTGACTTCATTCTTTGTTTGTGAGGTCAACATAATGAGCCATTTTAACAATGAACCCCCAAATAGGCCCCATCTCACAGACTTTTTGATTTAGGATAAGGGCCAAAGTTCAGTCTTCCGTAACTGTTTCCTGTAGAACAGTGGCATTGCAGGAGTGAGAAAAGAAAAGGCCAAAATGTAGGTCAAGGGGATTTGTGTGAGGTCAAAGCTTTTGATAATTTGAGTGAGTTAGAAGTAGCTCATAGATAGTTTGGTTGGTGAAGGCTCATAAATGGTCCTGAAGAAATTTTGGAAAAATAAGCATTAAACATGGGCTGAAAGTTAGAATAAAGGCAAGTAGAAGGAGAGGGCCTAGAAAATGTAGGACCCAGGGTATCCAATTTCAATTGTTTAGCCAGTGTTCCCATGAGTTACTGAGGTGTTGATGTATCCTCAAGGACCTGTTTGTCAGATTTCTTGCTGCTTCTTTTACAATGCCTGATTTGTTGGTTGTAGAAGCAGCAAGCTTCCTCCAAAAATAGACATAGGCCCACTTTTTCTACCATTAGAAGGTCTAATTACCTTCTGTTTTGGAGGACCATGGCTGCCAGGGAATCTAGCTGGTTCTGGACAGTGATAAGGCTAGTAGCTATTTCTTCTAGGCTCTCGGTGGGATCTTTAGAAAGGCTTCAGTAGTAATTTAAAGAGGTTGTGAGTCCCATGGTCCCTGTTCCAATCCCAGCCACTATTCCTAAACTGATTAATAGAGGAATGAATTGAATTGCCCATTTGGGTCAGTTATGAATTAGTGGGATAGAGAGGGTTTGATTGTTAGGAGCGATGGAAATATCTGGGGCTAGATATACCATGGTGCATCTTCCTGTCCAATTAGTGGGAAGACATAAGTAGGTGATAGTTCTACATAACAAAAATATTCCAGGAGTAAGAAGACAACAGCTGACATCAATAGTAAATAGGAGTCTTTCTGGCAACTTGTTAGTAGTTTCTGAGACTGACAGTGAACTCACCAGTGTAGCCCCTACAAGAGGAGTATTCACACCACACGTTGAAGGGAGCCTTCCCAAGAAAGTAAGAGAATGTCCTGCAGTTCCTGAGATGTTGTAGACAGATCACCTGAAGGGAAGGTATGAAGTATAATTACAGAGGTGCAGTGGCATAGTTCCTAGTTGGGGGTAAGAATTGTTTATAGAGTTTTGTCTAGAAAAACAGAAAGGAGCCTCTTGTTGTAGACGAACATCAGAGGTGATGGGTCCTCTTATAGGTGGTCCTTTAAGAGTAGAAGTGAGATATGTAAGGAGGGGAGTCAATATCTTGTTGGGATTATGAATTTGATCAATTGAATATAAATAACATATGTATGATAAAAAGATATTCTCCTCTATATGTGTGATAAAAAGAAGTGTTTGCCTGAGTCCATTGATCTGTGGAAATGGTGATTGCCAATCCTCCAGGCAAGGATATGGACAAGCAGATCCAACAGTTACTGGCCAGGGTCAAGTTTGAGGTATTGAGTAAATGATGGGTTAGATTTAGAGTTCTGAATAGGTAGGCAAGGTTTGAGGCAGGGTGAGATATAGGCAGTGTATGAATGTGAAGTTTGGGCTGTAAAAGGAAAAGAAGCAAGAGTAAAATCATGGTGTGACACCAGGTGGTGTGTCTCATGTCTAGGTAGAGAACCAATAAGGATAAGAACCCAAGTGTAGAAATAAATTTGAATTGGTGTGAAATCTATTAAATCTCCCTGGAGCCAAAGATAAGTTATAAAGTTTAGGCATGAAGGGAAATTAGTGATGAGAGAGCCTCCTGGAAAGGCAAGAGCTTGTGACACTATGTGAAGGAAAATGGATAATGAGTTCATCTAAGCTAATCACAGTAAGAGGAGGCCCAAAGGAACAAGAACTATGAAGAAGTAGGTAAAACAGAGGGAAAGCTTTTGAATGATAGTCCACTCAGGGGGAGACACAGAGTAAAGTCCTATTGCAAATAGGGTAAGTAGAAGAAATCCTAGTCCAATTAGTGACCAGTACATCTGATTTTGTTTTACTTATTGATATTTGTTTTTGGCTATTCTGTTTCCTTGAGATTTTGAACCAACTGAAGCCTGATGGGTCCCAGAACAGTGCTGAAGTAGCAAGGAGTGTCCACACAGGGAATGTTTCCTGGTGGGGATGGAGAGTCTCCTGGGACCCATTTTAATCCAGAGATATGAAACCAAGATGAGTGACCAGTCAGTTTAGCAGCTGGTGGTGTGGTTAAAATGAGCTCAAATGGACCAGTCCATCAAGGCAGAAGATCCCTATGGTGTAAGGTCTTAAGTAGGACTTGATCTCTAGGTTAAGGGCAGGAAGATAATCTCCCAGCAAGGGGCTCTCAGTAGGTAATTGACCTAAGAGAAAAGGAGGTCCGTGCATGAGCTTAAAAGGACTGAGGAAAGACAGGGCTCTCGTGAAGTAGTCCTGCTGCTGTTAAGTCACTTCAGTCATGTCCGACTCTGTGTGACCCCATAGATGGCAGCCCACCAGGCTCCCCTGTCCCCGAGATTCTCCAGGGAAGAACACTGGAGTGGGTTGCCATTGCCTTCTCCGAAAGTAGTCCTAATGTGAGTCAAAGCCATGGCAAGAAGTTTGGTCCATGACCTTTGTAGTTCTAGAGATAGTTTGGTTAGGTGTGTTTTGAGAATAGAATTTGCCTTTTCTACTTTTCCCAATGATTGGAGTCTGTAAGGAATATGTAGTTTCCAGGTTATGCCAAGGGATTGGGCTACTTGTTGAGTGATTTGGGAGATAAAAGTTGGCCCATTATCAGATTGGAGAATGAATGGGAAGCCAAAGTAAAGGATGATTTCTTATATGAGAAACTGTATTACCTCTGAGGAGGTTTCTGATCTATTAGGAGAAACCTTAATCTACCCTGAGAAAGTGTCTACTAGAGTGAGCTTGAGTTTTATTTTTCATGTTGGAGGCATGTGAGTGAAGTCTATTTGCCAGTCCTCTCCTGGGATATGCCCTCAAGCCTTGTGTTGGAAATGAGTGAATAGGCTGTAGGGCTCCCTGCAGTGAGACTTAGGAGAAGATAACACAAGAGTGTGTGATTTTTTGCAGATGAGAAAGAAGGTTAGGATAGGTGATAAGAGGCCTAAAGAGGTAATAAAGAGGTTTAGTGCCTTTTTGTAGGGCATTGATGAATGTCCATAAGAATCTGTGTAGCCTGAGATTGGGGAAGGACATAGCAGCCCTGTTTTTGTAACCAGTCTCCTTGTGGTTGTGCTCCTTCTTGTAGTAATTGTGTTTTTTCTTCAGGGAGGAAAAGGGGCTTTATGCTGGGGAATGCTATGAGTTGTTGAGCTGTGACCAGTGATTAGAGTGAGGCTTGTTTTGCTTTCCCGTCTGCAGCATTGTTGCCCCATTTCATGGGGCAACACCAGGGGTCTGAGGCTTCTTGGTGACCTTGGCAATGTATGATGCCTACTTCAGTTGGCATGTTAGCTGCATTTAACAGTTGGAGTATAAGTGGGGCATTAGTTATGGAAGAGCCTTTGGTAGATAGGAGCCCTTGTTCCTTCCAGATGGCAGCATGTGAGTGTATGATGTGGAAAATATATTTAGAATCAGTTTATATGTTTGCTCTCTTTTTAGCTGCAAGAGTAAGTGCTCTAGTTAGTGCAACAAGATTTGCCTTTGGGGATGAGGTTCCCAGAGGGAGAGGCTGTGATTCAATAATTCCACTGTCAGCAAAAATTGCATATCCAGCTACCTTTTTTCCTTCTGTTGTTGTAAAGGAGCTGCCATAAATACACCAAGTAAAGTCAGGGTTATTCAAAGGGATTGAGGAAATGTGGGAGACATGGGGCATCAGGTCTTCTAATGCCTCTTTACAGGTATGGATGGGAGGCTCAGAAGAATTAGGGATAAGGGTTGTGGGGTTGAGAGTAGGACAGTGTTCAAAGGGAAACTTGGATGACATGAATTAGTTGGATGTGTGAAGGGGACAGAGGGTCATGGATTTGTGAGAGAGTAAATCCTTAAGTCATGTGGTGAATGAATGAAAGTGGGTGCTCCAAAGGTAAGTTTCTTACTTTCCTGAGCAAGCAGTGCAGCTGCTGGCAAAGCACATAGGCAGGCTGGCCATCCTTGAATTGTGGTATCTAGTTGTTTTGATAGATAAGAGACAGGGGTAAAGGAGGGGCCCTAATTTTTTTTCAAAACTCCTGTGGCAATTTTGTGTTTCTCAGTAATATAGAGTATAAAGGGGAGAGAAAGGTCAGGAAATGTTAGAGCTGAGGCTGAAAGAATGGTTTGCTTAAGGGTGTTAAAGGCTGAACTAGGGATTCTGAAAGATCTCCTTGGGTGGCTTAATATATGGGTTGTTTTTACTGCTGTAAGGCAAAATTGGGAATCCAGAGGCTTAGCTATCCAGTTAACTCTAAGAAGGACAGGATCTCTGTTTTTGATGTAGGGAGTGGTAGGACTGAGTATAAATTGGATATAAAGGACTTTCTTTTGGTAGTAATATATCTTTTCATTGGTGTTAAAAGGGACTCCAAGACATGTGACTCTAGGGAGAGAGAGCTGAACCTTGGTAGGAGATACTCAATAGGATAGAAAATTGAGGAATTGTATAGTGTGTTGTTGAGAGAGTGTAAACGAAGGACAACAAAGGAGGAAATCATCCATGTATTGGAGGACAGTACTTGAAATAAGGTCAAGAGAGGTTAGGTCTGATGCTAGAGCTTGACCAAAGAAATGAGGGCTATCACAAAAGCCTTGTGGGAGGACTGTCCATGTCAGCTGTTGGGAGGAATAATTGTCTGGATCAATCCAGGTAAAGGCAAAAGGGTCTTGAGAGTGTATGTGTAAAGGGATGGTAAAGAAGGTGTCCTTGAGGTCTAGAATGGTGCAGTGGGTAGTGGAGGAGGGAATGAGAGAGAGGAGAGTATAGGGATTAGGGACTACCAGGTCTATGGGGATAATAGCCGCATTGATAAATCTCAGTCCTGGACCAGGTGATAGGAGCCATTTGGCTTTTTCACAGGTAAGATAGGGGTGTTACAGGGAGAGTGGCTTGGGCACAAGAGACCCTGATGTAGGAGTTTAGTGATGATAAGTTTTAATGCCTGTTGACGTTTTGGGGAGATAGGGTACTGTGGTTGATTGGGGAATTTGTAGGGTCTTTGAGATAGATATGAATTGGAGCATGGTGAGAGGTGACAGATGGGTTGTCTGTATACTAAACTATGGAGTTTCTGGATGAGGAAGGAAATGGTGGAGGGGAGAAGAGGAGGTAGGGTTGAGGAGCAGTAACCAGGCTAGGTTGGAAGGTGGACTTGGAATAGTAACAGAAGCTTTGAATTTTGAGAGAAAGTCTTTCCCAAGAATAGGAGTGGGGCATTTGGGGAGTACAAGAAAAGAATGGGAAAATGGGGTACCTTGAAGTGTGCAAGGTAGAGGCTCAGTTATTCGTGGTGTAGATAGTAAACCATCAACCCCCATAACAGAGGCCTGAGAGACCTTGGTTTTTCCAAAGTAGGCAGGCATAGCAGAGTAAGTGGCCCCCATGTTGATGAGAAAAGAGATCAGCTTACCTGCCACTGTGAGAGTTACCCTGGGCTCCATACAGGTGATGAGAGTCGGGGCCTGGGGCCCTGGGCACCTTCAATCTTCATCAGCAAAGTCCAAGGAGGCTGGGAAGAGCTGGATCTGAGGACTCCTGCTTGGGACCAGGAAAGGATGTCTAGATTCCTAGAGGGGGTTTGGGCAGTTGACCTGTCTTTTTATGCCACAGAGGGGACACGGGTCTGGCCTTGGCTTTAAGTATGAGCAGGCCCAGCGGCCTTCTTTGCCACATACGAAGCAGGGCCCAGGTGGCAGCTTCCTGTTTGTTGCTTGATGGAGGTTTGGAGCCATGTAGGGCATTGGCTAAAAGGTGGTGTTGGGCCTGATCTCCTTGGGCCTTCTCTAGCTCTGCCTGCTCTTCCTAGTTATTGAAATTTTTAAAAGCCAAATTTAAAAGGTCTCATGGATGGGCTTGAGGGTCTTTTCCTGCCTTTTTTAGTTTCTTTTGGATGTTTGGGGAAGATAGGGAGATAAAATGGGTGTTGAGGACAATGGTACCCTCTGTTGAAGTGGGGTCTAATTTTGTGTATTTTTGTAGGACCTCGGTTAACCTGGCTAGAAATTGTGCCAGTTTTTCGACTAGTCTTGGAGCTATTTCCTGAAGCTTATCAAGGTTGACAGCTTTATGTCCTGCCTTTTGAAGGCCCACACTGAGGCAAGAAACCATGTGATTATAGGCTGCTCGTCCAAGTCTTCCTGCCTGATAATCCCAGTTGGGATCATCTCTGGGGACAGCCGTGGCCCCTACAAGCTTAGTGTTGTCAGTCCTGTGTATCTCATCAGCATGTGCTGAGAGGCTTGCCATACTTGATTCTTCTCTTCTGGGAGGAGGGTGGAGGAAAGTATGATGTAAATATCATGCCAGGTCATGTCATAAGAATGGATAAGATATTTAAATTCTTTTAGATAATTATCAGGGTCTGAGGAGAAGGAGTGAAGATGCTTTTCAATTTGAGATAGATCAGAGAATCCAAACAATGCCTTCTGTTCCAGCTACTTCCCATAAAGGGAGGAGTGAAGCAGGGAAAGGAGCAGGGTCCTGCTTTAAAGTTATTTGGGACTGAGTATACGGAGGAGACCTAGGGAGGTTGGGGTAGAGCCTTGGGACCCTCAGGGTAGAGGGTGAGGCTGAGGTCTCAGAGCTTGCCTCTGGAACAGGCAAGGGAGGAGGGTTGGGAGCAGTGGCAGTGGTCTGCACTTGAGAAGGAGGGAGGGAGGAGGGGGTGTAAAGTGGAGGTTGTGGAACTGGATCTGATGTGGCTGCAACAGGAGTGGGAGCTATAAGAGGTGGGCTGTGATCAGAAGGGTCAAAGGAGGAAGAAGCAAAGTCTGAACAGGGATCAGGGGTGGGGGTGGGGAGACATTGTATTAGGAAGATGTGGCCCAGAGTAGGCTAAGAGTGTTTGAGAAGTAGGACAGGAGTCATAGACAGAGGGTTGAGAGTGAAGAAAGCCTGAATATAAGGGATTTCTGAGCACTTGCTGTTGCGGCCACAGAAGTTATCAAGGTCCCGTAGAGTATTATACTCGAGAGTTCCATTTTCTGACCATTGGGACCTATTATCAAGTCTGTATTGTGGCCAGACAGTGTTAGAATAGTAAATAAGTCTTTTTGGTCTAATCTCCCCTTGGAAACCCAAGGCTTTTAGGTTTCAGAGATGGCATCCTAAAGGAGTGGGTTTTGAGGGCTGGGATTGAGATTTCCCATTGCGACCAAATAGGAAGAGTAGACAAGGGCAAGGGAAAGCGAGGAGAAAGGCCCAAGAGAAAAGGCGTCCCCATTCTCAGGATCTTCTCAGAGAGTAATAACAGTCTGCTTTGAAACTGGCATCCCCTATTTTAAAGTCAGACTGAGGCACAAGGCCAAGGGCCTGAGGGCCATGGGATCCTCCTACCTAGCGCTAGGACTTGAAAACAAGGAGAGGATCGATTTCACTCACCCTTGTAACCAATGGATGAAATGTGGGCCGGTGTGTGGATGTCAGTCCAGCAAGGCAAGTGGAGAGTCCCATCCTGGGGAGATCGTCTCAGTTTCTCTGCAAGGTCCAAGGGAGGGGGCCACCGGGTGTGGGCTCGTAAGAGGAGCCCACCCAGTCACGGTGGATCTTCCCTCCTGGGTTTTGGCACCAGAATATAAGACAAGTGTAGAGAAAAAGAGAGTGAGCCAGGTTGTCAGGCAAGAAAAGAAAATTTATTAAAGGGAAAACGAGAGGGTGACTGACCTTTGAGAAGAACCAGTGTCCTCCCTCTCTGACAGGATCCTTCTTATACCCTGCCAGTGGAAAGTTCTCTGAGGGGGTGGTCAATTTTCAGTCCGCAGCTAGAGTCTTGTGGTCACATAGGCTGAGGTCTGGAATACGGTGGTGGCGTAGCCTTGAGAAAGTAGGCACCAGCAGGGAAAACAGAAAGTCGCCTGGGTAATGTGATCAGTCTCGAGGGTCACCGTGACTTCATTCTTTGTTTATGAGGTCAACATAATGAGCCATTTTAACAATGAGCCCCCATGTAGGCCCTACTGGTATTTACTCTCTTAACAACTTTTATATATAACTTCAGTTGTGTTGATTTTATTAATCCGGTTGTGCATTACACCCCTAGTACTTACTTATCTTACAACTTGAAGTTTGTTCTTTTTGATTATCTTCATCCAATTCTTCCTTCCCTGACTCTCCTCCTCTGTAACCACAAATCTGATATTTTTTTTTCTACAAGTTCATTTGTTTGTTTTTGAACTGTCATTAACCTAAGCCACTATATTAGTTTCTGGTGAATAACAGTGATTTGATATTTCTGTACATTACAAAATGATCACCAGAGTTTCTTCTTAATGTTTTCTACTTCTTTGTTGAACTTCTCATTTGTTCTTTATTGTTTTCTCAATATTATTAAATTGTTTATCTATGGTCTCTTGTAGTTCTCTGCATCTTTAGAGTGATTATTTTGAATTCTTTGTGGGCAATTCCTAGATTTCCATTTCTTTGGGACCAATTACTGGAGGTTTACTGTATTCCTTTGGTGGAGTCATATTTCTCTGATTCTTCATGATCTCTATAATCTTGTGTACATTTTCATGCATTTGAAAAAGGAGTCATTTCTTCCAGACTTTATGGACTGACTTTAAGGAAAGCCTTTTACCTATAGTTGGGGACATGCAGGTTCACAACGTTAATGCTACAGGGTGCCACATGTGGGGCTGTGTCGTGGCCTTGGGTCCTGGGGGATGTGATGTCTTTTTAGCTCAAGTCACTGGAGTCCACAGCACCCACTCTGTGGTTCTTGGTAAGCACTGCAAATGGTCCACAAGGGCTACAGCACCTGTGGGGTCCTCAGTAGCACCTCCAAGTCCAGTAGCTAGGTACCAGAGCAAGCAGTAGTGGTGGCCAGTGGTATGCATATATTTTGGCTGCGGCAGTCTGATGCAGATTCCTAGTAGTAGGCCATTTTCAGACACACACACATGATGAGGGCCAGAGCAGGTGGTAAGGGCAACGACCAACAAAGGCAACTTCAGAGGTCCTGGCTATGAGCATTCTCTTCCTGTGGCTGCACACTCTCTCCCTGGGTGCACACACTGCAGTGAAAACAATGATAGGGTGCAAGCTGGGGCATGCAGATGCACAGCTGGAAGAACTAGCTATATGTAGGCACAAGGATACCAGCCAATGACAGAAGACAAGGACTGATCTGGGCCCACAAGCAGCTATGGGCATCTTGGCTATTTGTGTGTTAACCTGTGACTACACACTTTCTCCCTGGGCATGCATGCTGTAGTGGAGGCCAGTGACAAGCCAGTGGGTGCAGGTGAACAGCTGGACAGGCTAGCCCAGAGCATTCCTATGAGCACAAAGGTGAGGGTCAGCTGGGGAAATCCTGGCTGAAGTCTTGCAATAAAGGAGCCACAGGGGCCTTGGATGGTTGATGGTGTGGTTCCTAGGGTCCAGCAAAGGCAAGGAGGGGAGAAAGTGAGGAGGGACTCAGGCAGCTGGCATCAGCAAGTATGTATACCTATGGGGGAGAAGCTGGTGGAATATGCAGGGGGTCTATAGTGGCTGTGTTGGCCATTGCTTTATCAGTGGTGAAAAGTTCTTAGTTTGTCTGTAGAGCAGGTCTTTCTGAACTGTACTCACTCCCACCGTGCATCTGCTAATAATGGCCTCTGCTTTTCTTCCTTGTTTCTAGCCAGCCTTGTATGTCTTAGCTTTGCCAGTCTGGGTAGGATGAAACCAAAGTAAGATCTTTGCATAGCGTCCTGAGAGACTGGAGCATCTGGTCATTCACCCCATTCTTCCTTTCATTGTGAGAGCAAGTCTTTCTAGCTAGATTAGTTCTTGGTGCTGAACAATGCTGACTTGTGGAATGGGATGATCAAGACGAAAATGAAGCTGTCTTCTTTCTCTTCTTGTGTAATTATTCTGGGACTTTTTCTTCTATTACTAAGACCTCTTAAGTAGGCTCTAGAGATCCTCTAGAGTTGTTTTATTTGTGGATAGCTGTCTAATTGTTGATCTCTGTCAAGGAAAGGGGAAACTAGGTTCCTATATGTTGTCATTTTTCCTGCCTCCACAATCTTTGTCTTAATTCAAGTTTCAAAATATGTCTGTGTGTGTATGTGTGTGTGTTTCTAAGTTCTTTCTCTGGTTCCTTTAGTCTATTTCTCTATTTAGGAGCCAATATGACAGCCTTATTGACAGTAGATTTATGATAAATCTTGACATCCAATAAATCAAATTCTTCCACCTTGTATCTCTTCTTTAATAGTGCCTCAGTTATTCTTTGCCATTTACATATTTGTAGAAATTTTAGGATCGGATTGTTAAGGTCCACATATGTGTGTGCAGATATATACACAGAGTTGGAATTTTTATTGAATTGATCATGAGTATGATTTCTGCATATTAAAATAATAAATATTTTAAAAGATTTATTCATAGGTGTTTAATATGTTTATAGTATTTCAAAGTAATAATATACTATTGTTTTGTTTGCTGCTGATATATAAATATGCAGTTAATTTTTGTATATTTACTTGTACAGAAATTTTGGCAAGCTCATTTTTAAATTCTAATGATTTATCTGTTTATTCTTTTGGATTTTCTATATACATAATTATATCAACTATTACAAATTGTTCCTTTATTTTTTATATACACTTTGATATAAATTTACTCTCTTTCTATTCTTCCTCTCTCTCTCTTTGCCTTTTTGTAATAGCTACAACTTTTGGTACAACATAGAAAATACTGATGTTATCAGGCACTTGTTCTGCTCCAAATCTCAGATGATTGCAGTAGATTTTTGAGACTATCTTTTTCAGAGTAAGGAAATTACTTTTTTTTTAACTGGGGGACAATTACTTTACAATGCTTTGTTGGTTTCTGCCATACAATAATGCAAATCAGCCATAATTACATAGATAGATATATTTATATAGATAGATATATAGATATATTTATATAGAGTTTAAATATATATTTTTTATAAAATTATATATTTTAAATATATATTTATATAGGTATATTTATCTGTATATATAATTATGGTCGATTTTATATATATATATATATCTCCTCCCTCTTGAGCCTCCCTACCCCCTCCTATCTCAGCCTTCTAGGTTGTCACAGAGCACCAGGCTGTGCTCCCTGTGTTATACAACAGATCCTCACTATCTATCTATTTTACACATGATAGTGTATACATGTTAATGCCACATTTTTCGATTTGTCCTACCCTCTCTTTCCGCACTGTGTCCAGAAGTCTGTTTTCTATCTCTGCATCTACATTCCTTCCCTGCAAATAGGTTCATCAGTACTATTTTTCTAGATTGCATATATATGCATGAAGGTACAATATTTATTTTTCTCTTTCTGACTTACTTCACTCTGCATAACAGACTCTAGGTTCACTCACCTCACTTCCACTGACTCAAATTTGTTCTTTTTTATGTGTGAGTAATATTCCATTGTATATATGTACCACATCATCTTTATCCATTCATCTGTTGATGGACATCTAGGTTGCCTCCATGTCCTGGCTATTGTAAATACTGCTGCAATGAATGTTGGGGTACATGTGTCTTTTGAATTTTGTTTTTCTCAGGGTATGTGCTCAGAAATGGGATTGCTGGGTCATATGTTAGTTCTATTCCTAGCATTTTAAGGAATCTCCATACTGTTCTCCATAGTGGCTGGATTAATTTACATTCCCACCAACAGTGCAAGTTCAGTTCAGTTCAGTCACTCAGTCGTGTCCGTATCTTTGCGACCCCATGAATTGCAGTACGCCAGGCCTCCCTGTCCATCACCAACTCCCAGAGTTCACTCAAACTCACATCCATCGAGTCAGTAATGCCATCCAGCCATCTCAGGAGGGTTCCTTTTTCTCCACATCCTCTCCAGCATTTATTGTTTTTAGCTTTTTTTTTTTTTTTTTTGATGATGGCCATTCTGTTCGGTGTGAGGTGATATCTTATTATAGTTTCAATTTGCATTTCTCTAATAATGAGTGATGTTGAGCATTTTTTCATGTGTTTAATGGCTATCTACATGTCTTCTTTGGAGAAAGGTCTGTTTAGGTCTTCTGCTCATTTTTTGATTGGGTTGTTTGTTTTTCTTTATTGAGCTCTATGAGCTGCTTATATTTTTTGGAGATTAATCGTTTGTCAGTTGCTTCATTTGTGATTATTTTCTCCCATTCTGAGGGTTGTCTTTTCATCTTATTTATAGTTTCTTTTGCTCTGCAAAAGGTTTAAGTTTACTCAGGTCCCATGTGTTTACTTTTGTTTTTATTTCCATTACTCTAGGAGGTGGATCAAAGAGGATCTTGCTGTGATTTATGTCAAAAAGAGTGCTACTTATGTTTTCCTGTAAGAGCTTTATAGTTTCTGGCCTTACATTTAAGTCTTTAATCCTTTTTGAGTTTATTTTTGTATATGGTGTTAGGAAGTGTTCTAAATTCATTTACATGTAGCTGTCCAGTTTTCCCAGCACCAGTTATATACGAGGCTGTCTTTTCTCCATTGTATATTCTTGCTTCCTTTGTCAAAGATAAGGTGCACATAGGTGCGTGGGTTTATCTCTAGGCTTTCCATCTTGTTCCATAGGTCTATATTTCTGTTTTGTGCCATACCATCTTGATGACTGTAGCTTCATAGTATAGTCCAAAGTCAGGAAGCTTGTTTCCTCCAGCTCCGTTTTTCTTTCTCAAGATTGCTTTGGCTATTCATGGTATTTTTTGTTTCCATACAAATTGTACATTTTTTTTCTAGTTCTGTGGAAAATGCCATTGGTAATTTGATAGAGATGTCATTGAATCTGTAGATTGCTTTGGGTAGTATAGTCATTTTCACACTATTGATTCTTCCAATCCAAGAACATGATATATCTCTCCATTTGTTCGTGTTATCTTTGATTTCTTTCATCTGTGTCTTATAGTTTTTTGCATACAGATCTTTTGTCTCTTTAGGTAAGTTTATGCTTAGGAAGTGAAATGAAAGTAACTCAGTTGTGTCTGACTCTTTGCAACCCCATGGACTATACAGCTCACGGAATTCTCCAGGCCAGAACACTGGAGTGGGTAGCCTTTCCCTTCTCCAGGGGATCTTCCCAACCCAGAGATCAAGCCCAGGTCTCCTGCACTGCAGGAAGATTCTTTACCAGCTGAGCCACAAGGGAAGTCCTTAGGCTTAGAAATTTTATTCTTTTTGTTGCAATGATGAATGGAACTCTTTCTGATTTTTCATTTTTAGTGTCTAGGAATGCATGAGATATCTGTATATTAGTTTTATATTCTGCTACTTTATTAAATTCACTGTTTAGCTCTAGTAATTTTCTGGTGGCACATTTAGGATTTTCTATGTACAGTATCATGTCATCTGCAAACAGTGAGAATTTTATTTCTTCTTTTTAAATCTGCATTCTTTAATTCTTTTTCTTCTCTGATTGCCATGGCTAGGACTTCTAGAACTATACTGGATAATAGTGGCATCCTTGTCTTGTTCCTAATCTTAGAGGAAATGCTTTCAGTTTTTCACCATTGAGAATAATGTTTGCTATGGGTTTGTCATATATGGCCTTTGTTATGTTGAGGTAGGTTCCTTCTATGCTGATTTCTTGGGGAGTTTTTTAAAATCATAAATGCATGTCAAATTTTGTGAAAAATTGTTCTCTGCATCTACTGAGATGATCATATGGTTTCTATCTTTCAATTTGTTAATATGGTGTATCACATTGATTGATTTGTGTATATTGAAGATTCTTTGCATCCTTTGGATAAATGCCACTTGATTATGGTGTATGATTCTTTTAATGTGTTGTTGGATTCTGTTTGTTAGAATTTTGTTCAGGATTTTTGCATCTATGTTCATCAGTGACATTGGCCTGTAATTTTCTTTTTTGTGATATCTTTGGCTGGTTTTGGTATCAGGGTGGCTTCCCTGGTGACTTAGTGATAAAGAATTCGACTGCCAATGCAGGAGATGTGGATTCAGTGGTAGCCCTGTAGAATGAATTTGGGAGTTTTCTTTCCTCTGCAATTTTTGGGAAGAATTTGAGCAGGATAGGTGTTAGCTCTTCTCTAAATGTTTGATAGAATTCACCTGTGAAGCCATCTGAGCCTGGGCTTTTGTTTGTTGAAAGATTTTGATTATACTTTTGATTTCAGTGCTTATGATTGGTCTGTTCATATTTTCTATTTCTTCCTGGTTCAGTCTTTGAAGGTTGTACTTTTCTAAGAATTTGTCCACTTCTTCCAGATTGTCCATTTCATTGGCATATAGTTGCTCATAATAGTCTCTTATGATTCTTTACATTTCTGCATTGTCTGTTGTAATTTATCCTTTTCCACTTATAATTTTATTGATTTGCATCTTCTCCCTTTTTTATTGATGAGTCTGGATATTTGTTTGCCAATTTTATCTTCTCAAAAAAAACAGCTTTTAGTTTTAATGATCTTTGCTATTGCTTCCTTCATTTTTTCCATTTATTTCTGATCTGATCTTTATTACTTCTTTCCTTCTACTAATTTTGGGATTTTTTGCTCTTCTTTTTCTGGTTGCTTTAGGTATAAGAAAAGATTGTTTATTTGATGTTTTTCTTTTTCTTGAGGTAGGCTAGTATTGCTATAAATTTATCTCTTAGCATTACTTTTACTGCATCCTATAGGTTCTGAGTCATGGTGTTTTCATTGTCATTTTCTTCCTTGAATTTACTTAAAATTACTACAAATGCAGTTGACTTTTGTCAAATGTTTTCTCTGCATCTTGAGATATTCATAAAATTTTCCTCTTTTTAACTGATAAATCAGCCTTCCAGTACCATTATTGAAATAAACTCAACTTTGTTGTTATGTAATATCCTCCTCTATATTGCTATACTTGGTTTACCAACATTTGTAAAAGATGTTTACATCCATATTCATAAGCAAGATTGTCTTTTTATTTTTCTTTTTTTTATATTTTCTGAAGGAGAAATATTAATAGAACCTAATCTAAAATCTGCAAATTCTCTAGATATTCCACACTCTACCTTGAATTGAACCATACCAACAACGTATTGTTTATCTGGACAGTATTATATTGACCCTCCTTCAATACTTTTACTTTGCATTTTCTCTGTTGTCATTGCTCTCTCCTATATATTAATAATAAACCTTTGAAATTTTTTATTGTGTTTATTATAAACACGATGTTAAGGACATGGTTTGTTATGTTGGCTTTAGTCTCCTTTTGAAGATCCTCGGGTGAAATTTGTCTAAGAGAATTAAAGGCAGAGGAAGTTCAGTACCCTGGACAGTTCACTGAATGTTGGCTGTTTTGGATGGGTAGCAAACAACATTCATTTTAAGAACGCGAAATTTATGTAATTGGCTATATCTAAGTAAAACTTTATTTTTAGAGCATTCTTGCGCACTCTTGTCAGCTTTTCCCTCTTAGAGCTATGGGATCAATTTCATATTTTCAAGCTTATCTTGGAAATCAGGGCCAATTGTGTAGACTATAAAAATCAGAGGTAAGGACATTAAACCAAAGAAAGATGTTGGAAAACAGTCACCAGAATCTTGGAGAATAAGGTAATTGTTGCAGGAATTTATTCCACTTGTCTTAGCCCAAAAACACACTTATATTTATTTGCTGTTTTTAATCAGGGACTATTCTAGATGTCACTAGCTATTTTAATCTAGGATATGTATGATTTTGGAATGTTATTCAGACTTCAATAGCAATTTTGATTAAGAGTTATTTTCTTGTTTTCTTCCCATCCTTCCCTCCTTTCTTTTTCTTTTCTTGTTTTATGTTAGTTTCCTCTCTCTGAGGTTACTGTGAAAATAATACTGATAGAGCAGAGAAAGCTGAACTTCTTATGAGTTTGATCTAGAACTACCCTCAGTTCAGTTCAGTTCAGTCGCTCAGTCGTGTCCGACTCTTTGCGACCCCATGAATTGCAGCTCACCCGGCCTCCTTGTCCATCACCAACTCCCAGAGTTCATTCAGACTCACGTCCATTGAGTCAGTGATGCCATCCAGCCATCTCATCCTCTGTAGTCCCCTTCTCCTCCTGCCCCCAATCCCTCCCAGCATCAGAGTCTTTTCCAGTGAGTCAACTCTTCACATGAAGTGGCCAAAGTACTGGAGTTTCAGCTTTAGCATCATTCCTTCCAAAGAAATCCCAGGGCTGATCTCCTTCAGAATGGACTGGTTGGATCTCCTTGCAGTCCAAGGGACTCTCAAGAGTCTTCTCCAACACCACAGTTCAAAAGCATCAATTCTTCGAAGCTCAGCCTTCTTCACAGTCCAACTCTCACATCCATACATGACCACTGGAAAAACCATAGCCTTGACTAGATGGACCTTTGTTGGCAAAGTAATGTCTCTGCTTTTGAATATGCTATCTAGGTTGGTCATAACTTTCCTTCCAAGGAATAAGCGTCTTTTAATTTCATGGCTGCAGTCACCATCTGCAGTGATTTTGGAGCCCAGAAAAATAAAGTCTGACACTGTTTCCACTGTTTCCCCATCTATTTCCCATGAAGGGATGGGACCAGATGCCATGATCTTCGTTTTCTGAATGTTGAGGTTTAAGCCAACTTTTTCACTCTCCACTTTCACTTTCATCAAGAGGCTTTTGAGTTCCTCTTCACTTTCTGCCATAAGGGTGGTGTCATCTGCATATCTAAGGTTATTGATATTTCTCCTGGCAATCTTGATTCCAGCTTGTGCTTCTTCCAGTCCAGCGTTTCTCATGATGTACTCTGCATATAAGTTAAATAAGCAGGGTGACAATATACAGCCTTGACATACTCCTTTTCCTATTTGGAACCAGTCTGTTGTTCCATGTCCAATTCTAACTGTTGTTTCCTGACCTGCATATAGGTTTCTCAAGAGGCAGGTCAGGTGCTATGGTATTCCCATCTCTTTCAGAATTTTCCACAGTTTATTGTGATCCACAAGTCAAAGGCTTTGGCTTAGTCAATAAAGCAGAAATAGATGTTTTTCTGGAACTCTTGCTTTTTCAATGATCCAGCTTTTTCGATGATAGGATACTGAAAGAGGAACTCCCCAGGTCAGTAGGTGCCCAATATGCTACTGGAGATCAGTGGAGAAATAACTCCAGAAAGAATGAAGGGATGGAGCCAAAGCAAAAACAATATCCAGTTGTGGATGTGACTGGTGATAGAAGCAAGGTCCAATGCTGTAAAGAGCAATATTGCATAGGAACCTGGAATGTTAGGTCCATGAATCAAGGCAAATTGGAAGTGGTCAAACAGGAGATGGCAAGAGTGAACATCAACATTTTAGGAATCAGCAAACTAAAATGGACTGGAATGGGTGAATTTAACTCAGATGACCATTATATCTACTACTGCGGGCAGGAATCCCTTAGAAGAAATGGAGTAGTCATCATGGTCAACAAAAGAGTCCGAAATGCAGTACTTGGAAACAATCTCAAAAACGACAGAATGATCTCTGTTCGTTTCCAAGGCAAACCATTCAATATCACAGGAATCCAAGTCTATGCCTCAACCAGTAACGCTAAAGAAGCTGAAGTTGAACGGTTCTATGAAGACCTACAAGACCTTTTAGAACTAACACCCAAAAAAGATGTCCTTTTCATTATAGGGGACTGGAATGCAAGAGTAGGAAGTCAAGAAACATGTGGAGTAACAGGCAAATTTGGCCTTGGAATACAGAATGAAGCAGGGCAAAGGCTAATAGAGTTTCATGAAGAAAATGCACTGGTCATAGCAAACACCCTCTTCCAATAACACAAAAGAACTACCCTAAAGGTGATATAAGGTTGCAATCATATTAAAAGAGGTCAAAGTAAATAAGAATGGAGTTTTACATTAACTAGAGTTTTAAAGGATTAAAAATATTTTAGGAACCAGGTCATTCAAAATAGTTTCTTCTTCTAAAATACATTGGTGAATCATAATTAACAGTGGAGAAATCTAAATTCTCCCTGGAAGTGTTTTCTAAAAATGTATAACATCTCTCTAAGTCATGTTGCAATGAGAAGAACAACCTCATTTTAAGTTTAATAGATCAAAAAATATAAATGACCCTGGGTCCTTGTGCCTTCTTTGATCTGTGGTATCATCTCTGGATTGTTTACTTCTGGACTTCTCAGTATTTTAGAAAAAATAAACCTAGAATTTTTTAAAAGCACTTTATAGGGTTTCTCTAACTCACAGCTAAATACATTGTTCTTAAAAACAAAGGGCAGTCATTATTGAACAGGATTTACTAAATATTTAGCATTTATTTATCTATATGATAGGCACTATGTGATACCCTATGGATACAAAGAAGACTGTTTTGAGTTTTCTGAAGCATATCTGCCTTGCCTCTTTAACTGCTGGGAGGCTTTGATAACAATCAGATCAGATCAGTCGCTCAGTCGTGTCCGACTCTTTGCAACCCCATGAATCGCAGCACGCCAGGCTTCCCTGTCCATCACCAAGTCCCGGAGTTCACTGAGACTCACGATAGGTATTCCTGTATCTTATCTGTCTTCATTCCTTTGCAGAGTCTGTATGTTGCCAACAGCAGAGTACTGTCAGTTTGGGAGTTACCTTAAAGAGAGGATATTAACTCTGATCACAAAGATTCTTTGAACTAGTAATAAGGGGTTGCCATAGCCTAGTGTAAGGAATACAGACCCTGGAATTACAGTAGAAGGTTCACATTCTGGCTCTACCACATACAAATTGTAAGACCTGAGTTAGTAAGTTGACCTGCTAAACCTCAGTTTCTTCATCTGTAAAGTGGAATAACAATAGTATCTACCTCATAGAGCTATTGTGTAGATTAAATGTAGGTAAAACACTCACCAATACCCCTGGCATGAACTAAGTGTTCAAAATATGAGATATTATTATTTATATAAAAACATAAACATAAAATTATTGCCTACATACATAAAAGAAACAGATGAATCAGATTTTTCTGATAGATGGGAGAACAGATAGGGTGGGTCAGGGAAGACTTCATGGAACAGCTGTATTTTAACAGCACTAATCTGACATTGGGTCAATTTGAAGTCAGTTTCTCCCAAAATGACTATCAGCATCAGGGATCTGAACAAAAACCTGTTTAGCCACATTCCATTCTAGTCATTAACCAAGTTATTGGCTGTAGTGAGAGGTGCATGGATTGGAGAACTGGAGACCAACATTTGGACTCATGATGTAGTGACTTCATCACAATCTGGTATGAGGAATCAGTCACAGAACTTGTTGCCACATGTGTAAGTTTCATACTCACTGAGGATCTCCATCTGGAAATGTGAGTAACACACTGTCTTTCCAAAGAAGCAATGTCCTTAACTGCAGATACTTTATCATTCATACTTGCCCAAAGGACCCATACTCTTGTAATTTCAAGAACTGCTAATAGAGTATTATATTTAGTAATTTGGGTAGTGTGTAGGGAGGAGCTAATTCCTAAATAGTAATTATATATACATAATCATCAGGCCACTTTCTCATTAAAATCAGAGAAGTCTAGAAAAATCTGCATTCTCTGTTGTTGTTCAACACTGTTAAGTTTTAGTGAAGTCCTTCAGGCTTTAACATCAATCTAAATAAACAAAAAGTATTAAACTTAAAAACAATGATTCATGGAACTCATTATAATTAATTATCCATTTATCCCCCATTTTCCCAGTGTATTCTAAGATTACCAGTTGTTTGTTAGAAGCTGTCAGGGACTTGCCTGACAGTCCAGTGGTTAAGACAACTTGTGTCCACTGCAGGGTGCATGAGTTCAATCCCTAGTTGATGAACTAAGATCCGACGCCACGTGGTATGGCCAAAACAATAGGGAAAAAAAAATTTTTTTAAGCTGTCAACTCTGCTCTCTTTTTAGACCAAGGTCTCCCAGGCTGAGAGATACAGATATCTAGAAAAGATTTTCCCCTCTATTTGTGCTCCTCTACCAAATTTCCCTCTCTTATTCATAAGGATGGGGCAGGCAGGTTCTGAATGATTTCTTGAGTTATACTCTAAGGCGTAGAGGTAGGTAGGTGGAGGGTTTCTTCAGCAGTTCAACCATGTCAGAACTCAGATGCTTTCTCAGTGATTCTTTGGATCTTTCTCCTATGATTACAAGATGGCAATATCTCCAACAGGAGACCTGGGTTTGATCCCTGGCTTGGGAAGATCCCCTGGAGAAGAGAAAGGCTACCCACCCCAGTATTCTGGCCTGGAGAATTCCATGGGCTGTATAGTTCATGGGGTCGCAAAGAGTCGGAGACAACTGAGCGACTTTCCCTTTCACTTTTGAACAAATATATACAAAAGCAGACATGGAGAGGAAAGGTTTCTCTACATCTCTCAACAAGGGAGTGAGCTTCCTAGAATTCCTCCAAGAGACTACAGTTTATATCTCAGCCAAGGTTAGGGCTGTCTCATGTACCAAGCTTTGGCATTTGTCTCATCAACATAATTTTAACTTTTAAAATTTTATTAAAATTTCAATGTCAAACACCCTAGCATCCCAGTGTCTTGAACTCCTCTTTTTCTTTCAGTCACTAAATTAATGACCACATCATTCTTCATCCCTAAAATAATGAACAATAGTGACTAAAGCCTCATGAAATTCTGATTCTTTCCCTCTCTTACTACCATCATACCTGTGGTCTGATAATGACATTCAATAACTTTGCTTCCGTCTCTCTCTTGTCCTCAAAGTTTAATAGCCCCCACCAATTTTTACTTTCACCTCTCTCTAGTAATAGAGGGAACTGTATAACCCTCTGTTTCCACATTTTAAACTCTTCTGTCTCATAGCCTTCCTGGTACATCTGCCAAACACAGATTAATACAACCATCTGGCCCTTCTACTCCTATTTGGACTGATGGGGAACATAAAACAAACATGCAGATTGGTGTCACTTCAAAAGTATGGTGTCGATTCTCCACCGCATTTCTTGGAAATTCTCTTACATACTAGAAGCCAACCTTTCCTCATATTTTCAGTATCTATTCAAAATATTTACTACTCTCCTCAGCCACCAAACATTACATCTATCTTCTATATTTTGTCAGATAAACTAGTTTCTGTTTCACAGAAAAAGTAGAAACATTTTTTGTAGTGAAGTAACAATAATCATTCACACACAGTATTAAGATGATTAATTCACAAGAGTTTTTAGTTTCTTTATAGAAAAAAGCCTGAGACTTTTCTGAAAAGAAAGTTATATATATATATATGTGTGTGTATGTGAGTACTAAGTCTCTTCAGTTGACTCTTTGTGACCCTATAGACTGTAGCTCACAGGATTCCTCTGTCCATGGGATTTTCCAAGTAAGAATACAGCAATGGGTTGCCATTTCCTTCTCCAGGGGCCCTTCCTGACCTAGGGATCAAACCCAAGTCTCTTATGTCTCCTGCATTGGCAGGCAGATTCTGTAGCTTTTCCACACACAAGTGCCCCATTTGCACATAAACACAAAATTTTGCACTTAACTTCAGAAGTTAATTTTGCACTGACTTCTAGAATCCTATTCATATACTTCCAAAGATTTGATAATCCCAGTTCTAGGGTTGTTTGCAAGTGTTTAACAGGTAAATATGCAAATTAAATTTAAGATAAAGTTATTAAGACAGGTCAGGGATAATTTCATAGGTTTTTTAAAAGAGTACCATATATATAATATATCAGTATGAATTAATCAAGTTTAGTTGTTTCTTCCCTGATAACTCAGTTGGTAAAGAATCTGCCTGCAATGAGGGAGAACAGGGTTTGATCCCTGGGTTGGGAAGACCCCCTGGAGAAGAGAAAGGCTACCCACTCCAATATTCTGGGCTGGAGAATTCCAGGGACTTTATAATCCATGGGGTCACAAAGAGTCGGACACGACTGAGTGACTTTCACTTTTCACTTTTTTCTGAGATATTTTAAAGGCATTTACTGAGGTATAACTTATATACTATAGGAAAAATCACCCTTTGTAAGTAAGGTTTTGACAAATATTTTCAGTCATATATAACCACGACCACAGTAAAAAGAGGGGGAAATTGTTCTATCCTCTAAAAAATTCCTTTGAACCTTTTTGTAGTGAATTTAATCCCACCACATACATACATTCCACCTTGGCAACCACTGATCTTATTTGTTTGTATAGTTTTGCTTTTTAAAGAATATCATATAAATAGAATCATGCCATTTGTAACCTTTGTCTGGCTTCCTTCATTTAGTATTATGATTTTGAATTCATCCATGCTTTTGCAAGTTATCTGTAATTAGTTTCATTTTATTTCTGAGCAGTATTCCATTTTGTGAATATATTGCAATTTATTTATAAATTTACAAGTTTATAAAAGTTTGGATTGCTTTCCATTTTTGCTACTGTGAATAAAGCTGCTATGAATATTTATGTACAAGGATTTCCCTGATAGTCCAATGGCTAAGACTCTGCGCTCCCAGTGCAGGGGACCCAGTTTCAATCCCTGGTCAGGGAACTTGATTCCATATGCTGCAACTAAGAGTTCACCTGCTGCAACTAAGATCCAACACAGTCAAATAAATAAATATATTTTTAAAATATTTATGTACAGGTCATTGTGTGAACATAGGTTTTTATTTCTAATGTATAAATGCCCAGGAGTAAGACTGTTGGGCCTTATGGTAAATATATGTCTAACTTTGAAAGAAACTCTTTTTTTTAATTTAAATTTAGTTATTTTAATTAGAGGCTAATTATTTTACAATATTGTATTGGTTTTGCCATAGATCAACATGAATCCGCCAGGGCGTACACATGTTCCCAATCCTGAATCCCCCTCCCACCTCCCTCCCCATACCATCCCTCTGGGTCATTCCAGTGCACCAGCCCCAAGCTTCCTGTATCCTGCATCGAACCTGGACTGGTGATTCGTTTCTTATATGATATTATACATGTTTCAATGCCATTCTCCCAAATCATACCCCCCTTACCTCTCCCACAGAGTCCCAAAGACTGTTCTATACATCTGTGTCTCCTCCACTGTCTCGCATACAGGGTCATCGTTACCATCTTTCTAAATTCCATATATATGCGTTAGTATACTGTATTGGTGTTTTTCTTTCTGGCTTTGAAAGAAACTCTCTTGAAGATATTTTAAGAGAAAATTCTCTGAAGGTTTCTGATCACCCATCTGAGAAATTGAGCCAGATATATTAGATCTTTGAACCTCAGTTTTCTCATCTGTAATGTGTTGATAATATCTCCTTTATACAATTGATAATATAATGAGTTAAATAGATAAACAAATGTTAGTAAGTTAACATAGGTAAAGGATTAATCAGTTAACCCTATGTTCAATAAATAACACTCAAAAATTGCTACATATAAAAAATGAAACTTTGACACTCTATCTCCATCTGGTGGCAGTATATAACATTTTCAAAAGTTCTACTAAAAGAAAAAATACATTTATGGATGAAATCTCACAAATCTCCAAGACAATTGAATGACTGTTTCTTAAAGTCCAAAGTGATACTGTAAGAAGCTTCCATAATTTCTGAGCCACCTTATGTCTGGAAAAGAGCAAAAGTGCCTCACATGTACACATGGGCACAGCCAGCAAGGAAGTAACGGGCCTTCCTGAGGCCTTCCATGGTCTGCACTATATTCTCCACATGCCCTTTCTAAGAAATCTGGGTGTAGGGCCATCTACAGCATCTCAGCACATGAGGAATATCACATTGGGACCACCCTGTGCTTTCGTACTTTCAAAATTACACAGTTAAGTCGTCTTGAAGAAAGAGACCCAGTAGATAATTAGAGAGCAAATCTGAGTATGGGATTGTGATTTTGAGACACACTCGCTAAAAGTGAAGGGGAGAGAATAAACTGTAATATGACTGATGTTATTAATTGTTTAGGTTTAGGGACAGAAACTGCCGACATGAAATGAAAAGACGCTTACTCCTTGGAAGATAAGTTATGACTTAACTAGACTGTATATTAAAAAGCAGAGACATTACTTTACCAACAAAGGTCCATCTAGTCAAGGCTATGGTTTTCCAGTAGTCATGTATGGATGTGAGATTTGGACTATAAAGAAAGCTGAGCGCCGAAGAATGGATGCTTTCGAACTGTGGTGTTGGAGAAGATTCTCGAGAGTCCCTTGGATAGCAAAGATATCCAACCAGTCAATCCTAAAGGAAATCAGTTTCAGTTTAGTCGCTCGGTCATGTCCAACTCTTGCGACCCCATGGACTGCAGCACACCAGGCCTCCCTGTCCATCACCAACTCTCAGAGTCCACCCAAACTCATGTCCATTAAGTCAGTGATGCCGTCCAACCATCTCATCCTCTGTCATCCCCTTCTCCTCCTGCCCTCAATCTTTCCCAGCACCAGGGTCTTTTCAAACGAGTCAGCTCTTTGCATCAGGTGACCAAAGTATTGGAGTTTCAGCTGCAACATCAGTGTTCCAATGAACACCTGCCAGGAGCCACCACGGGAGATCCCACCCATGACAAAGATCATGCGGAAGAGACCGGACAGACAAAGGTGGATCAGGCCTCAAGGGAACCCCTGGATCTGCTCGAGCATCTACCCCAAAACCAAAATCTGTCTGTCTTACTACTTTGGGCCTTTCACCAACTCTTCTGACATTAACAGGGGGCTATGCCCAACCACCTTTCTCTAGAAAAAGTCAACTTAGGGCTTTAGTTAATAAGTGTCCAGGGCGTGAAAGGAATATTTCTATTTTAGCCCCTCTGTTGGCATTCTAGCTTGCCTGACAGGTTTATCCATACTCTTGCAATTAACACACATGATTGTTCACAACTCCCCAACCTTGAAAGGCATGGGAAGCCAAAGTATTCTAAAAGTCCTAATGAGCATAGAGTCCTTTAAGGGATGAAAAATTATTAGAATAGACAGTACTGGTAAAGGGCTTCATTATTGGGCCAGTGCTTGCTGCCGAGTCCCCATATCCCTTATCCATGTTCACCTGGGAGTGCATTGGTTAACATAGTTGGAATGTAAGAAAAACAAGCAGCAGCCTTGGAATTAACCACATCAGACCTTTGAGCTAATCGGTTCTTTCTTTGTTGTGAGCCACTGCACCTTTGTTCCATGAGGATGTAACTTTATTTAGTACTTTCTGAGGCTGGGAGAAATAAAAAACACTTCAAGGGAAAACAAGTTTTCTGGTTGAGCAGCCTTTGTCAAAAAAGGGTCATAAAATGTCCACAGGCCTCCAAAGCCAGAAGATATTGTACACAACATTGTTTGTGGGAAAGGTATGCAGAAAAAATCCTAGTTTCGATAAAGACAAAACAGATGTAATGTTTGGGCTGACTCTGCATGACTTTGCATCTTTCATTTCCCTCTATGTACAAGTCAAGGTATAAAAGTTCCTTTTGAAAATAAAGTTATGGGCCTCGCTCACCAAAACTTGGTCTTCCCGTGTCATTCTTTTTTCCTTTTCTCTCCTTTTCTCTCCTTTTCTCTCCTTTTCTCTCTCTGTTCTTCTTTCAGGATAACTCCTTGGAACACAGGAGATTTATTGGCTTTCTGTGTAAACAAAGGAAGATCAAGCCTCTTTCTCTCCCCCTTTTTTTTACTTTCCTTATCGCCTAGGCCATCATCCTGAGGGTATCCCTGGATCCTGCTGGGGCTGGACCCCGGCAAACACCCAGGACTGATCTTCTTTAGGATGGACTGGTTGGATCTCCTTGCAGTCCAAGGGACTCTCAAGAGTCTTCTCCAACATCACAGTTCAAAATCATCAATTCTTTGCAACTCAGCTTTCTTTATAGTCCAACTCTTACATCCATACATGACTACTGGATAAAGCATAGCCTTGACTAGATGGACCTTTGTGGACAGGAAATGTCTCTGCTTTTTAATGTGCTGTCTAGGTTGGTCATAACTTTCCTGCCAAGGAGTAAAGTGTCTTTTAAATTCATGGCTGCAATCACCATCTACAGTGATTTTGGAGCCCCAAAAAATGAAGTCAGCCACTGTTTCCCCATCTATTTCCCATGAAGTGATGGGACCAGATGCCATGATCTTCGTTTTCTGAATGTTGAGCTTTAAGCCAACTTTTTCACTCTCCTCTTTCACTTTCATCAAGAGGTTTTTAGTTCCTCTTCAGTTTCTGCCATAAGGGTGGCATCATCTGTATATCTGAGGTTATTGATATTTCTCGTGGCAATCTTGATTTCCAGCATGTGCTTCATCCAGCTTGGCATTTCTCATGATTTACTCTGCACATAAGTTAAATAAGTAGGCTGACAATACACAGCCTTGACGTACTCCTTTTCCTATTTGGAACCAGTCTATTGTTCCATGTACAGTTCTAACTGTTGCTTCCTGACCTGCATACAGGTTTCTCAAGAGGCAGGTCAGGTGGTCTGGTATTCCCATCTCTTTCAGAATTTTCCACAGTTTATTGTGATCCACACAGTCAAAGGCTTTGGCATAGTCAATAAAGCAGAAATAGATTTTTTCTGTAACTCTCGTGCTTTTTCAATGATCCAGTGGGTGTTGGCAATTTGATCTCTGGTTCCTCTGCCTTTTCTAAAACCAGCTTGGACATCTGGAAGTTCATGGTTCATGTCTTGCTGAAGTCTGGCTTGCAGAATTTTGAGCATTACTTTGCTAGAAGTGAGATGAGTGGAACTGTGCAGTAGTTTGACCATTCTTTAGCATTGCCTTTCTTAGGGATTGGAATGAAAACTGACTTTTTCCAGTCCCGTGGCCACTTCTGAATTTTCTTCTGGCATATTGAGTGCAGCACTTTCACAGCATCAGCCTTTAGGATTTGAAATAGCTCAACTGGAATTCCATCACCTCCACTGGCTTCGTTCATAGTTATGCTTTCTAAGGCCCACTTGACTTCACATTCCAGGATGTCTGGCTCTAGAAGATCTTTTTTGTACAGTTTTTCTGTGTGTTGTTGCCACCTCTTCTTAATACCTTCTGCTTCTGTTAGGTCCATATGATTTCTGTCCTTTATTGAGCCATCTTTGCATGAAATATTCCCTTGGTATGGCTAATTTTCTTAAAGAGAGCTCTAGTCTTTCCCATGTATTATTTTCCTCTATTTCTTTTCACTGATCACTGAGGAAGGCTTTCTTATCTCTCCTTGCTATTCTTTGGAACTCTGCATTCAAATGGGTATATCTTACCTTTTCTCCTTTGCTTTTCACTTCTCTTCTTTTCACAGCTATTTGTAAGGCCTCCTCAGAGAGCCATTTTGCTTTTTTTGCATTTCTTCTTCTTGGGGATGGTCTTGATCACTGCCTCCTGTACAATGTCACAAACCTCCATCCATAGTTCATCAGGCATCCTGTCTATCAGATCTAGTCCCTTAAATCTATTTCTCACTTCCACTGTATAATCATAAGGGATTTTGATTTAGATCATACCTGAATGGTCTAGTGGTTTTCTCCACTTTCTTCAATTTAAGTCTGAATTTGGCGATAAGGAGTTCGTGATCTGAGCTACAGTCAGTTCCCAGTCTTTTTTTTTTTTTTTTTTTTTGCTGACTGTATAGACCTTCTCCATCTTTGGCTGCAAAGAATATAATCAATCTGATTTTGGTGTTGACCATCTGGTGATGTCCATGTGTAGAGTCTTCTCTTGTGTTGTTGGAAGAGGGTGTTTGCTATGACCAGTGTGTTCTCTTGGCAAAACTCTATTAGCCTTTGCCTTGCTTCATTCTGTACTCCAAGGCCAAATTTACCTATTATTCCAGATGTTTCTTAACTTCCTACTTTTGCAGTCTAGTCCCCTATAATGAAAAGGACATTTTTGGGGGGTGTTAGTTCTAAAAGGTCCTGTAGGTCTTCATAGAACCGTTCAACTTCAGCTTCTTCAGCATTACTTATTGGAGCATAGACTTGGATGACCGTGATATTGAATGGTTTGCCTTGGAAACGAACAGAGATCATTCTGTCATTTTTGAGATTGCATCCAAGTACTGCATTTTGGACTCTTTTGTTGACCATGATGGCTACTCCATTTCTTCTCAGGGATTCCTGCCCACAGTAGTAGATGTAATGGTCATCTGAGTTAAATTCACCATTCCAGTCCATTTTAGTTCACTGATTCCTAGAATGTTGACATTTACTCTTGCCATCTCCTGTTTGACCACTTCCAATTTGCCTTGATTCATGGACCTGACATTCCAGGTTTCTATGCAATATTGCTCTTTACAGCATTGGACCTTGCTTCTATCACCGGTCACATCCACACCTGGGTGTTGTTTTTGCTTTGGCTCCATCCCTTCATTCTTTCTGGAGTTACTTCTCAACTGATCTCCAGTAGCATATTGGGCACCTACTGACCTGGGGACTTCATCTTTCAGTGTCCTGTCTTTTTGCCTTTTCATACTGTTTATGGGGTTCTCAAGGCAAGAATACTGAAGTGGTTTGGCATTCCCTCTCCAGTGGACCAGGTTTTGTCAGAACTCTCCACCATGACCCATCTGTCTTGGGTGGCAGACGGTCTTGGCCAGTACTTAAACAACAAAAGATTAGATTAGAATAGAAAATAGCAGATATAACACATGTAGTAAGATATTGTTTTAGAAAACATGTACAGATGCCATCCAAGACAGCCTATACAGCATGGCTTTCAGTCCTGAATATTCATTGGAAGGACTGATGTTGAAGCTGAAACTGCAATACTTTGGCCACCTGATGTGAAGAACTGACTCATTTGAAAAGATTCTGGTGCTAGGAGAGATTGAGGGTGGGAAGAGAAGGGGACAACAGAGGATGAGATGGTTGGATGGCATCACTGACTCAATGGACGTCAGTTTGAATAAACTCCGGGAGTTGTTGTTGGATAGGGAGGCCTGGCATGCTGCAGTCCATAGTGTTACAAAGAATTGGATATGACTGAGCAACTGAACTGAACTGAGGGGCAGAAAGCCGGGAGTTATTATTATTATTTATCTTTTGGATCTTAGTTCCCCAACCAGAGATTAAACCCACATCCCTGCAATGGAAGGCAAAATCTTAACCACTGAACCCCCAGGGAAGTCCTGTTTTGTTTTTAAGATTTGCCTTGTAATTTTTTTTTTTTTAATATTATGAGCTCATCTTCCAAGAAAGTTGTTTTCTGTGGAAGTCTCTCAGGTCCTGGAACTTAGGAACAATCTTGGGAGGAAGTTTCAAATTTCCCTGTGTTCCTGTAGTGTCCATTGGTTCCAGAGAGAATTTTATAATATCTTGACTCAATTTCCATACTCCTTGGGTGTGCACCTATGGAGATCATTTATATTGATCTAGCTTGGAAGGTTAACTCTCCTCCATTAACTTTCTAGCCAAATTTCCATGAGAATATCAGGCTTACTTGTGGTGTCTCTGGGTTGAAACAGAAAAATTCTATCTTTTCTTTCACAAAAGAGTGACTCCCAATTTTAAGTGGATAATTTATTTGTAATTGTCTGACAAGCCAAGGCCATGGTCTCATCAGCCATTCCTCTGTCACCATTAAAGTCTCATTGCAACAGTGCGTGTTAAGTTGCTTCAGCTGTGTTCGACTCTCTATGACCCTATGGACTATAGCCAGCCAGGCTCATCTGTCTATGGGGATTCTCCGTTACCCTGACATTTATCCAGTTCTAACACCTCTAAAGACACTCACCTTTCACTTCCTGCTTCCTTTTGCAATTTTGTTGTCCCTCTTCATTTCCAGCACCTGAGAACTTTGTTTTCTTGTTTTATACAAGACTTCTATGATAAAAATATAATTTTTAAAAAGACACATTTTACTTCAAGACTTAGTTCCCCACATATGTACATGTTTTCTAAAACAATATCTTACTACATGTGTTATATCTGCTGTTTTTTATTCTAATTTAATCTTTTGTTGTTTAAATACTGGCCAAAGACAGCAAAAGAGACATAGATGTATAGAACAGTCTTTTGGACTCTATGGGGGCAAGGGATGATTTGGGAGAATAGCATTGAAACATGTATAATATCATATAAGAAATGAATCACCAGCCAAGGTTCGATGCAGGATACAGGAAGCTTGGGGATGGTGCACTGGGATGACCCAGAGGGATGGTATGGGGAGGGAGGTGGGAGAGGGGTTCAGGATTTGGAACACGTGTACACCCGTGGTGGATTCATATTGATGTATGGCAAAACCAATACAATATTGTAAAGTAATTAGCCTCTAATTAAAATAAATAAATTTAAATTTAAAAAAGAACATTCATCCAAAAATGACATAATTTAAATCAACCTTTATCATATGTTATTATCAATATATCAAGAAAAAATAAAAATAATATAAAACATTTTTTAAAATTAAATAAATAAATAAATACTGGCTAAGACCCATTACATAGATTTCATAACTTATTATTGGATTTCTATGTATATATAAATAAGTTATAAGTTAAAGTTACAGAAATTATGTTATATTTTATCTGTAATATCTGATTTAGGGGGAAGGAATTATACAGCCAATTCATATTGTTACATTGTCTGCAAGTTCAAGAAAGATCTTTCTAAAATGCAAAACATCATGTTCTCCTACATTAAAGTTCTTCAAGTTTGTTTCATTGCTCTTTTATGATAAAATCCAAAGTCCTTTACTTGGGAAATTTAGCAGAGTAGCTCAGAGTCTGACCTCAGGATTTCAAATGATTCAAGTTCAGTTCTGAACTGAACTGTTCAGTCTCTCAGTCATGTATGACTCTGCAACACCATGGACTGCATCACACCAGGCCTCCTTGTCCATCGCCAGCTCCTGGAGTTTACGCAAACTCATGTCCATTGAATCAGTGATGCCATCCAACCATCTCATCCTCTGTCATCCTCTTCTCCTTCTGCCTTCAATCTTTCCCAGCATCAGGGTCTTTTCAAATGAATCAGTTCTTCACATCAGGTGGCCAAAGTTTTGGAGTTTCAGCTTCAACATCAGTCCTTCCAATGAATATTCAGGACTGAGTTCCTTTAGAATGGACTAGTTGGATCTCCTTGCAGTCCAAAGGACTCTCAATAGTCTTCTCCAACACCACAGTTCAAAAGCATCCATTCTTCAGCTCTCAGCTTTCTTTGTAGTCCAACTCTCACATCCATACATGACTACTGGAAAAACCATAGCTTTAACTAGATGGACCTTTGTTGACAAAGTAATGTCTCTGCTTTTTAATATGCTGTCTAGGTTGGTCATAACTTTTCATCCAAGGAGGAAGTGTCTTTAAATTTCATGGCTGCAGTCACCATCTGCAGTGGTTTGGAAGCCTCAAAAATTAAGTCTGCTACTGTTTTCACTGTTTTCCCATCTATTTGCCATGAGATGATGGGACCAGATGCCAAGATCTTAGTTTTCTGAATGTTGTACTTTAAGCCAACTTTTTCACTCTCCTCTCTCACTTTCATCAAGAAGCTCTTTAGTTCTTCTTCACTTTCTGCCATAAGGGTGGTGTCATCTGCATATCTGAGGTTATTGATATTTCTCCTGGAAATCTTGATTCCAGCTTGTGCTTCCTCCAGTCCAGCGTTTCTCATTATGTACTCTGCATAGAAGTTAAATAAGCAGGGTGACAATATACAGCCTTGACGTACTCCTTTTCCTATTTGGAATCAGTCTGTTGTTCCATGTCCAGTTCTAACTGTTGCTTCCTGACCTGCATATAGGTTTCTCAAGAGGCAGGTCAGGTGGTCTGGTATTCCTATCTCTTTTAGAATTTTCCACAGTTTATTGTGATCCACACAGTAAAGGCTTTGGTATAGTCAATAAAGCAGAAGTAGATGTTTTTCTGGAACTCTCTTGCTTTTTCCATGATCCAGCAGATGTTGGCAATTTGATCTCTGGTTCCTCTGCCTTTTCTAAAACCAGCTTGAACATCTGGAAGTTTATGGTTCACATATTGCTTAAGCCTGGCTTGGAGAATTTTGAGCATTACTTTACTATCATATGAGATGAGTGCAACTGTGCAGTAGTTTGATTCAAGCCTGTATCCAAATATTGTTTCTTAACTATGTGACTTTGAACAAGTTAATGTCTTAGCCCCAGTTTCCTCATCTGCAAACTAGGGATAATTCAAGCACCACCTACTTCATAGGATTGCTGTGAACTTTAAATGAGATGATGCTATCACCTACAAAAGTGGGATGAAACCTCATTCAAAATTTGAGATTGATAATGTTACAAATGCCCCAAGAGATACTGAGGTTGATGGTGGTACACATACACCAAATATTAGGAAAAGGTTCATTACTTAATGAGGCTTTCTGGGGAGAAACAACAAACAACAAAAAAAACTCTCCAATCTAGGCACTGAGTCTCCCATACAGTCTATAGAGGAGTTTCCTCTCCTCTATATCACCTAGAAGACTATCCAAAAGGTATCAAGGAAAGGAGATACCAAGGTAATAATGAAAATGACTTTGGTCATTTCAAATAATGAAAACTACATTATACTCAATGTAGTTTTTGTTGGAGAATTATGCTCACCATGTGTCCAATCGGATAACTTATGTTCAGAAACTTGTTTTGAAGGCACTTCCCTAGCTGGAGGAGGAAGATGTAAATGCTATTAGCCACTGGAATCTTAGCTCTGTGTCTTGATCACCAGACTTTCATTTTAAGATCGAAGTTGGTCTGTGATGGTCAAAGGAGAAAAGCAACTGAACTTCTCGGTATGCACTACGTGGGGGCCAAAGGAGGTGAACCAGATCAAGAAGAAGCAAAGAGAAGTAGGTAGAGATGACGGTGAACACTGCTTTGGGCTAGTTCTTCTACAGCCTCACTCAGACTGCTCTATTCTTTCCTTGTTCTCCACACTCACTTTGGGCTAGAAATACACCTTTCCAACTTGAGATTTTCTCATAAAGTAATGAGGTATTTCCTAGTTGCTTACAGGAAAACTTAGGTTTTTGTATGGTGAAAAAAGCAGTGGCCCAACTTCCTTCCAAAATTGTCTAAAGTAATAGGTCTAGATATTTGCAGAATGTTCAGTCTCTTTTTTAACTCCAAAAACAGCTCCAGGCAGTATAGCACGGCAGTCAGGATCCATGAGCTGAAAGCCAGACCACCTGGATTCAAATTCCAGTTTTACTACTTCCTGGCTGGGTGACCCTGGGTGTTGGGGGCCGGCGTGAGGCACTCCGCCCATGGCAAAGGTCATGAGGAAGGAGGCTCGACATACGAAAAGGTGGGATCGAGCCTCAGGAGTCCCCCTGGAAATTCTCGAGCATCTTACCCCCATAACCAGAGCCTGCCTACTTTACTACTTTGTGCTCTCCCCTACACCTCTGACTTTACAGGGGGCTGTCTCCCACCACCTCTCTCAGAGAAGGAGTTAACTTAGAGCTCCAGTTAATAATGATTCCTGGGCATGATAGGAGTGTTTCAACCTACAAACTCCTCTGAAGGTTCTCTAGCCTGCCTGACAGGCTTGTCCGGCCACATGTGATTGCTCACAGCCTCCCAACCGTGAGAGGCATGAGATGCTTTAAACCTTCTAAAAACAGGTTCTTTAGAGAAGTTAGAAAACTATTAGTATAAGTATAATGGGCTGATTAGAAATTGTATTGGTGAAGGGTTTTTCATTTGTTGAGCCAATGTTTGTTGCTAAGTCTCCACATCCCCTGCCCTTACACACATTAATGAATATATAGAAGAAATAAGCATTAACCTTTGATATTAATCACGTTAGACCTTAGGCTAAGTAAAGTCTTTCCTTAATTAAAACCCACTATATCCTCACCCTATAGGAATGTAACTTTATTTGGGTGGTGTCTGTTTTAAGAATAATCACCCCTGGAGAAATAAGTGTCCTGGTTGACTGACCACTGTCACAAGGAGAGGGTCATAAATTGTCAGCAGGCCACCCTGGCCAGAAGATGATGTAACACCCCTAAGACCTCTGTATACATTTGTATGAAGCACCTGACTTTAATAAAAGTCAGGACTGCTGTTCCCACGTGACTTTTGTATACCATCTCAGTGTATAAAAACAGACTCTGGAAAATAAAGAATTGGGATCAGTTCCTCGAAATACTGGTCTCCCCATGTCTCTCTCTCTCTCAAACTCTGGCTGAGCTCCATCTGGAGCGTGGAATCCACCATGCTTACTAATTATGCCTGGGCTTCTAAGATCCGACCTGGGAGGCCTCAGTGTCTCCTCTCCTTCGGGAGAATGGAAGGATGCCTGCGGCCTACGTAAGTGGTGCAAGCTTCTTGTCTTGAAGTTTAATCGGTCTCCCGCGTAAGCCAAGCTACTCAGCCTCTTTTCTCCACTGAATTTTCCTACTGAGCTATCCTCATTCTATTACTCTTTATATCTTTGATGAATATTTAAATAGTCCCTGACGCCGTCTCCCCTTCGAATACCCTGGATCAGCCGGGGCTGGACCCCGGCACCTGGGCAAGCTATGTAACCTCTTTATGCCTCAGTTTCCTCTGCAAAATGGCAATGATAGTAGTACTTACCTCATAGGAGAGCTCTGAGGTTTAAAAGCACTCAGTTCAACAGTTGGCAAGCCCAAGAATATTATCTGCTATTATCATGTCTTTCTCCCCCAAAATTGTGCTGTGAATCCCCAAATCCCTCCAATGGTCCCCTAAGGAAGAACTACTGGTCCAATGTGGGTGCCTGAGGACTTTTTCATTCTTAGCATCTAAGTCTTTTTCCTTCTGACCCAGAAAGACAGCAAGCATGGAAGTTAAGCAGACCAGACACTGGAGACCCATTGAAGTGAAGTGAAGAAATGTTAGTCTTTCAATTGTGTCTGACTCTTTGTGACCTCATGGACTGGGGCTCACCAGGCTCTTCTGTCCATGGAATTTTCCAGGCAAGAATACTGGAGTGGGTTGCCATTTCCTTCTCCACATTGCCTGAGCTAAAATCCTCACTCCATTCTCTGTGTGACCATGGGAAATTATTCAACAATTAGCTCCCCTGTTTCTTTATGAAATGAGAATGGTAGTGAAAACAATGATACCTCATAGGGATGTTGTGAATGTTACATGACATAATCTATGCAAAGCTCTTAGAAGACCGCCTGGCATATTTTAATTGTTCATTAAATGTCTGTTATTATTATCCATTCCACATCCTGCAAACATTTACTATCCAACTACCAAGTGCAAAATGCTGCTAAACACTGGTCATTATTAAAGAATGCCTCTTCTTAAGGAGCTTAAGACTTTCCAAATTAAAATTTGTCAATCCTTGGTTCATCTTATGGAACCCATTGTTATTTTGACCCTATTTAGAGACTGGCCTTTGGGGGCTCCATCTCTGATGATACTTCCCTTGCAGAATCTGTTTCAGAGAAGCTGCCCTGCTGAGTCCATAGGTGGGATCCAGGAATTCTACTCTTCCCTCAGGTGATTCTAGCCTCTAACTCTAATTGCCTCTAGTAACCTGGGTTTCCCCCGTGGCTCAGTGGTAAAGAATCCACTTGTAATGCAGGAGCTAAAGGAGATGTGGGTTCGATCCCTGGGTTGGGAAGATCCCCTGGAGGAGGGCTGCTGCTGCTAAGTCGCTTCAGTCGTGTCCGACTCTGTACGACCCCATAGACGGCAGCCCACCAGGCTCCCCCATCCCTGGGATTCTCCAGGCAAGAACACTGGAGTGGGTTGCCATTTCCTTCTCCAATGCATGAAAGTGAAAAGTGAAAGTGAAGTCGCTCAGGCATGTCTGACTCTTCACGACCCCATGGACTGCAGCCTACCAGGCTCCTCCATCCATGGGATTTTCCAGGCAAGAGTACTGGCGTGGGGTGCCATTGCCTTCTCCACTGGAGGAGGGCATGGCAACCCAATTCCAGTATTCTTGCCTGGAGAATCCCATGGACAGAGGAGCCTGGCAGGCTATTTATTGTCCATGGGGTCAAAAAAGTCAGACATGACTGAAGTGACTTAGCACTCACACACACACAGCAGTAGAGATGTTCTAGGCTCAAATTCTAGCTCTGCTGCTTCTACTTGACAAGTTATTTAACCTCTCTGAGTCTGCTTCCTCACCCATAGAATGGGGGTAAAGCAGCTCTTTTGTCTTGAAGCTCTTGCGAGTGTTGAGTAAATGTATGACAATAGGCTAGTATATTGCTTGGCAAAGGGTAAGCACTATAGAATAATTTGTTGTGATGATTATTATTTAGTTTAATGAGGGTCAGCACAGCATAGAACCTACCCAACCAACCTGGAGCATTATTCCAACAAGTGTGGCTAATGAGGGTGTTCTGCAATCCACTAAAATCTCTCTCTGGCATAGTCTTGACAAGTCCTAGTCCTAGGAGATAGAGGAAGATCTAGAGGAGTAAAGGGATGGGGCAAGCAGGGAAAAAAGGCGGTATTAACACCATTGTCTAGAAACAGTCACTTGCCCTGTGTTACCACAGGAGTAAGGGGAGACTGTTCCTTTAGAGAAAGCCTGTGGCTGTTTAAACAGAATCCAGACACCTTCTCTCGCCATCCCGTGCATGCTTCCTCTCTCTCTCCGGCAGGTAGCCAGTGGGAACAGGGCCCTTCTCTGGCGGTTTTTCTAAGAACCCAGCTCAGGTTCGGGGCAACTCACAGATGATCTTGGAATTAATCAGGCAACCAAGGGAACGTGATAATTTCTACAGGTCCGCCACCAGAGGGCAGAGCATCACCACAGGAAATCTTGAGTCAGCAGCCGTGGAGCCCACCGCCCAGCACTCTAGGGCGAATTCTCCAGAACGCTGGGTTGCCTCTCTTCCAAATTCAGTTTCCCTGGAGCTTGGCCCAGGATCTTGGAGATCATGATAATAATTGCAGACATTCCTCCTCTTCAGATCCCTCGCCCCAGGCTACGCCCACACAGGTGTCTAGACATTTCCGTGCCAGGCACCATTTTTCTGACAGGAGAAAAGGCAGGGAGGGAAGGGGTGTCAGGGAGGGGTTGCGACAGAGGAATCAAAATATTAACCAAACATCATCCCAGGCTGGGGACTGTCATTTCCTGCTGGAGTCCCTGGATATAGAACGTGTTCACTTGATGCAGAAAGGGAAAGGAACGCACATCAAGCCGAGAGATTGGTTTGCTCCTCTGTGTTACTGCTACGTTTTCACACCTTAGACCCTGGAAGCTTAGGCCTTAGTTGAGGGCCCTCATCAGAGCAGACTGTAGTTGTAGGGCATTTGGACAGCCCTTCATTCACTGGCATAAAGTGGCATAATTCCTAAATCAGCATTCCCATCTTCTAGATCCTTCTTGTTGATTTTACCTTTTCAACCATGTATGTCATGAAAACAGAGATCAGAGTGGGTTTTGGGGTGGATGGCAACAGAACTCTTGTACTCCGTGCCTCTTCCAGGGTTTAATAAGTGGGGTTATCTGTGGCCGTGCAGAGAGGGCTCAGAGTGGTCCCACTCAGGTGACATCAGTTTCTGGCTTCCCCATCACCTCTAGCATGAGCAGGATAAAACAGTGCCAGGCAGGCGTAGGGCAAAGCGTCTTGGGCCAGAGAATAGGGCCCTTTCACCCTTGTTTTACTGCTGCCTTCTGGGGAAACAGCTAAGTGGTCTGGGCTTTGCTTTCTGGCATTTGACAATGATAGTTCCTCTTGAAGGTCAGTATTGCAGGGGAGACAAGGTTTGTTTTTTTTTTTAATCTTGGAATTGTCTATCCCATTTCAAAACGATTCCTACTCAAGCCTAAGGAAGACAGCTATATGAAGAATGAGGAATCAAGATCAGCTGAATAGAGGTTATCAGCCAAGGTCACGGAGAGTGTGAAATGTCAGATTAGCCTGATTTCGCTCTGTGTTCTCACACGTACACTTCCTGTCCCGGGAGTTTAATTAGTTTCTCCTGGCACAGGAAATGTGGCACATCTGGAAATACCTCATACTTAGTGTATTATTAACCTACTGTGAAACTCCTCTTGTTGTGATGATCACCTTAAGCAACGTCTCATGGGAAAATCTCTGGCAGGCAGTCTTGGGAGCAGTGTTTTAGCCATAGCCATAACTACCTCAATACCCCAGTTCACTTTGGGGTCATTTTTTCCCCAGTACAGTCTTGGGCAAATCACTTACCCTCTCTGGTTGTCATGATGGTTGCAGCATTTTTAAACTGAAAGTTAAAAGTTCTGCTCGCTTGCTTCTTCTCCGTATTACCTTCCTGCTGCCTCTCACTCCCCATCCCCCACAGCAGATTGTACATTCCAGCCACTTCCTGCCCTAGATACACGCAACGCTCTCTGCTTTGAATTCTTTCTTAAAATGTGTGCTTTCCTGCTAACTCCCAGTGATCCTTTGGGACCCAGCTTTGACGTCATCTTCTCCAGGAAGACACCCCTGCTGTCTCCCTGCCACCACTTCCCCTGAGTTTGATGTCCCTATTCTGTGTGCCCACAACACCTACACACCCACCGCCATGGACTGCCCTTGTCTTAATTGCCTTCCCTTCTGGACCGCACTCCACACATCCAAACTCAAGCTCTGGTCCTCATACTGTCTTTGCTTCTAGGTTCAGTTTTTAGTAGAGATTTACATGCTCCTCACCCAGACCCTGCTTTGGATGCCAAGTAGAGAGTCCTGGCTATGCTCTTGGATACTGCTGTCATTGCAGCAGAACTATAATTCCAAGAAACCAAAGTTTTTAGTCTCCATCCCAAAGGTTGGGCTTCCCTCGTAGCTCAGTTGGTAAAGAGTCTGACTGCAATGCAGGAGACCTGGATTCAATTCCTGGGTCAGTAAGATCCCTTGGAGAGGGAAATGGCAACCTACTCCAGTATTCTTGCCTGGAGAATCCCATGGACAGTGGAGCCTGGCAGGCTACAGTCTATGAGTCGCAAGAGTCGGACATGACTGAGCAACTAAGCACACCAGAGGTTGAGGGGATATTTTTGAATAGTTTCTGTTGAGAACTGAAAACTTTCCAAGATGGGGAAAAACCACATTCATCTCACGAAGTTGACAATGGACAGGGAGTTTTCATGTGCACTTTAATATTCCCAAATAGCTTCAGATACAATGATCTTCTTTGAGAGATTAGGAGACTAAGGCCCTGAGAGGGACTGATTCAGGGTTCCAGAGACAGGAAGTCATGAAGCTGTGACTAGAAGTCAGATGGCATCCCAACCCCGGTCTCCAAGTCAGGGAAAATATGCTTCCTCACACTTCCTCCCACCTGCCATGCTTCTCAGACACTGTTGTTAGTGTCATGCCTGCGAGAGCCCCAGAAAGAGTCACAGAGGCAGGTGATGGAAGCAGACGGCTTCCTGTGGTCTCAGAGAACACCACGTATTCTGTCCCTCCTTCTCTCAGCAGTGCATCGATCCCACGCTTGGAAAAATCAATATTGGCAAGGACAGGAGAAAGATTTGCTCAAACACTTTTGTCACTTGAGGTGCCTTCAAACACATTCACACAGCAGTAGCCCTCAGACTCTGTTCCTCCGTCACAGCTACTTACTCAGACCAGACTTCCTGCTATGGGCAGAGCCGTGTGTGGGGAATCGGGGTCATGGAAGTTCAGGGTCAGAGGCATCTCAGAGGCCCTTTAGCCCAACTCCCCCAGCACGGTTGAGGAGTCTAAAGCCAAGAAGCCAGTGACATGCTCAGGGTTACTCAGCTGGGGGGCAAGAGGACCAGGATATGAATTCAAGTCCTTGGATGTAATCCCCGCGCCCTCACATCTGGATCACATTATGCATGTATAAGTGGTCAGGAGGCCTCCTTTTCTTCCCTGCAGAAAAGTATCAGACTGCCCAGGCCCCCGTGTCTGGTGCTCCTCTGTCAGAAGTCAGTGCCTGTATGAAGGGAGTGTAGAGCAGTAGTTAAGAACAGAGGCCTGGAACCAGATGGGCCTGAGACTGTAACCTGTTTCTACCAGAAAACTATTTAACTCACTTGTCTCCTAGTTTCCATATCTGAAAACCAAGTTATGTGCCAAGGATGGATTTAATGACATATTTGTGTGTGTGTGTGTGTGTGTGTGTGTGCGTGTGTGTAAGTTACTCAGTCATGTCTGACACTTTGTGACCCTATGGACCGTAGTCCGCCCATCTATCCATGGGATTTCCTAGGCAAGAATACTGGAGTGGGTTGCTATTTCCTTCTCCATTTAATGACATTGTATTAACTTCTTAAAATCATTAAAACAGGCCCATGAGATCAGTTCTGTTGCCTCTGCCTAGGGTCACTTCAGACACAGAGATTCTGCTTACCCAGAGTTACACACCTGCGAAGCTGCAGCTGTGGACCTTGAACTCTGGGCAGCAGGCTTTGATTACTGTGCTGTCATCCTGCACGCTGAACGCCCATCTCCTACACACCCACCCCACCCAATCTGGCAAGCACCACACCTGTCTGCAGACAGTAACACACCCAGGCCAGGTATATCAGCTCCATGCTAGCCCGTTGGTCAGTTTGTCCCATAGTTGACCCAGAGAAACAGAAAAGGAAAACCATTAGTCAATTTGGCTTCTTTGGGGTTCCACAGACTGTTGCTGTGCTCCTCCATAAATGTACACATCCGAGACATTCTTTTATCACCAGAGTCTGGTTTTGCTTTGGGCAGGCTGACTTCTGAAGCTGAAGGCTACGGTGGCATTTGGGCATATCCAGGAAAGATCTGACAAACAGATAGATGTTTTTGACCCCACAGAGTCCCACAGAAACTTGCTTCCACAGAGAGGATGGCCCAGGCTGGATATTCTCAAACTTCTCTCCACTCAGCATATCAACTATTCATCCTGTCCTTAAATACTCCTCTGTGATGAAATGCTAAGTGACACATTGAATATTCATCACAATGCACCTAGCACAGGGCCAAGGGTAGAATTAAGCAGAACAAATGTGATTTCTGATTATATCTGTTTAATTCTAGGCACTGAACACCCTCAGGCAGCTAGGACTCCATCCCATTCTAAAAGGAAGCCAGGAAAGTAGGTTCCACAACATTCCTTTATGTGCTGCCAAACTGTCATGAGAGTCCTGGCAAGAAATTCTTTCCCTTTTTGCTTTCTTTTTTAACTTTTAAAGACTGGAGTATTATTTACATGCATAGTTGTATGCACCCAAGTAACCACCACTTGACTCAAGATATAGAACATTCTAGCCAGCCCAGAAGATTTCTTCGTCCTTTTTTCCAGTCAATACTACTACTCTCTGATACCATTAGTTTGACAAGTAACCATTTTTTTGTAACATTAACTTAGAGTCTTCTTTCTGTCATTTCTGTTCACTTCCTCTCATTTTTAATTTGAAGGCAAAGGCCAAGGAGTTATCTACTGTTCATTGACCTGAAGTTCACTAGATTGGAAGCAGAGGAAACAAAAAGCTCTTGGACAGTTGGAAGAGAGATGGTGCTGGTTTGGTTGGAAGCAGGAGGCTGGAAAGTAGAAAAGGAGGAGAGAGACTTGTGGAATGTATTTGGGAGGTAGAGGTGACAGGATTGGATGTGACAGCAAGAGAAAGGGTGGAATCAGGCATAATCTATGGGTTTTTACATGACTTTCCTGTTGGAGGGTGATTCCATTTGTTGAAGCAAGGAAGATGGCAAAGGAGCAGAGTGATATCAAGAGCTCTGTTTTGACTTGATATCTTGAGACACATGCTAGGTATCCAAATGTAAAGACAAAGTATCTAGCATTCAGGGGAGAGATCAGGCCTGGAGAGAGAGGTGTATCTGACAATCATCAGCTTGTTGATGGATTTCAAAGCCTGGGATAGCATAGAATTACCCAGGTGAACAGAGCAAGAATAAGACTCATGACAGAGCCCTATAATTGTTCTTGGTGATGCTAATGCTTGCCTTCAATAAGCTCTAACTAACATTTGAAAAAAGACAATAAGCATTATCTCATACATAATTTGGGTTTCCCAGGTGGTTCAGTGGTAAAGTATCTGCTTGCCAAGCAGGAGATGCAAGTTTGAACCCTGGGTCAAGAAGATCCCCTGGAGAAGGAAATGGCAACCCACTCTGGCATTCTTGCCTGGGAAATCACATGGACAGAGGAGCCTGGCAGGCTACAGTCCATGGGGTTGCAAAAGAGTTGGACATGACTTGGTGACTAAACAATAACAGCAATATATAATTCGGCCTCAAAATATAGTGAATTTATTTTCAGCTTGGAAAAAATATTTCTAAATGTCCTGCAGCCTCTTGAAGTGATACAGAGAGTTCTGATGATAAATTTTGGTCAGATAAGCCAACCCTGTACTGTCCCAGTGGTCTCTGACCCAGTGAACCCAGACCTCTAGATGATTTTACTAGGGATTTTTGTGATTTCAAAACATTTGATTGAAATTGTATGTCTACTGCATAAACATGTATGATGAAGAACCTACCATAAAGATGTAACAGAAAAACCTGAATGAATTTTTTGGCCGACCCAGTATAAGCTAACCACAGCATCAGTTTTTTTCTGCTCTAATTAGAAATATATCTATTGGCAACACTGAATATCTTGTGAAGATCAGCTTGATTTGACAGTGACATGTCTTCAGTTATCTGTTTGTATGAGCAAACGTATGAGTGACTAATTAATGCACTTTTCACAGAAGACAATTATTTCAAAGACTCAGTTTATCAATCTTTAAAGATGAGAAAAATAATCACTCCTACCTCTTTGGGTTATTCTGCAAGATTAAAGGAGATAATGTGTGTGAAGTATTCAATACATGGTAGCGGTGAATGTCATTACTGTAAATATTCTTGATACAACACAGACTCCAAAGGGAATACGTAAAAGCTGCCCTTTGTATGAAAGGTATGGACACCACACTAGCCTTCTGTTCTTTGAAACGTCCTCTGACGCCAATCATAATAAGCCATTGCACGGAGTTGGGAATACTTGCTACCAGTTCAAACGTTTCTGTTTATGTCAAATGGTATGATCTCATTCCTATTCAAAGAACATCAAGAAAACTGGAAAAGTGGTTTCACTCCCTCTCAGTTGGGCCCCCAACTATAGGAACAAGCTGTATATGTGCTTAGACACTCAGTCATGTCTGACTCTTCGTGACCCCGTGGACCACAGCCCGCTAGGCTCCTCTGTCCATGGAATTCTCCAGGAAAGAATACTGGAGTGGGTAGCCATTCCCTTCTCCAAGAGATCTTCCCAGCCCAGGGATCAAAGCTGGGTCTCCTGCATTGCAGGCAGATTCCTTACCATCTGAGACACCGGGGACCCAGCAACAAGCTAACATCTGTAATAAAGAAAAAAAAAAATCCAGTCTTTCCTGAGCTGGCTCAGATGATCAGTCAGAGACAGAGACAGGCTGAAAAGTAATCTGGCCCTTGGAAGTAATTTCAGCTGATTTGTTATTTTGTTTGCCAACAATGGTGTTTTTGAAACTCAAAAATAACAACAATAACAATACAAAACAGGGCAATTTGTACTTTTACTGTCAAAAGCCAGGCCTCCAGCTCCCAGCACAGATGCAAACAGCACACACAAAGTCTAAGGAATGGTGTGGGAGGGTTTAATTATGAAGCAGCCAGAAGGGAGGCAGGTGTGTCCATCCCCAAGGTGACAGGAATGGCATTTTAATAAGAATATCTGATTAATGTTTTTAAGTTTTCAAAGCATTCCCACATAAATCACCCCTTGTGACCTTCAAAATGGCCTTGCCAGATCAGTAGTACTATACTCTTCACAGATGAGGATTTTGATGCTCAGATAAATTAAGGAATATAGTCTCATGATGGATACAGAACTCATCCCCTGGCTTCCCATCCTCTGTCCTCCATAGGAAACCTCAATCACCCTGCAGCCTACATATCTGCCTGGCTCCATCAGAGATACATTTGCATGGTCTGTATCTGTTTTAGCCAAAGGGATGATCCCTACACCTAAGTGCACAGACTTCAGGGGTGCAGAATAATCATTTAGCCATGTTTTCAAGGTTTTTAATAACTTGTTTTAGGACTAGAAACACTCAGTCTGGGTATCTGGATATTTTACTCTAGCTAGAGTCAACTAACTGGATGTGTGTGTGTGTGTGTGTGTGTGTGTGTGTGCGCGCACATGCGCGCGCTCAGTCAACCCCATGGACTCTACCTCATCAGGCTCCTCTGTTTATGGGAGTTTTCCAGGCAAGAATACTGGAGAGGGTTGCCATTTGCTCCTCCAGGGGATCTTCCCAGCCCAGGAATGAAACCCATGTCTCCTACGTTTGCTGCATTAGCAGACAGATTCTTTACCACAGGAAGCCCCCAACTAACTGGATATTTTAATATATATACATCTCTGTTTTTGTTCTGTTTTCTTCCAAATATTTTGGCCTTTACAACTAGAATGATTCTCAGTCTCATTTTTATTTTGGCAGAAACCTAGGACACTGGAAAATTACAGCTGCTCACAGTTTTTTATTTGAACTATTAAATAGCTATATGATACAGTGCAATTCGCTTAACTCTCTAGACACTTCCAATTCAATAGAACCTTTGGAAATGTTCTAGTCTGACTGTCTGACATGGTAGCCATTAGTCATCAGGTTATTAATAAACTGAAATGTGACTAATGCAACTCAGAAACTGAGTTAGTAATCTTAATTAGTTTAAATTTAAATAGCTGTGTATGGCTAGTGGCTGTCGTATTAGCAATTCTGATCCTGTATCCTCACCTATAAAATGAAGTGTTTATGTTAGAATCAGCCTCTCTAAGATTTCAGCCACAATTTCTAGCATAATGGCATATGGGGCACTCAGTAAATACTCGTTGAATAGATATTTGCAGAATAAAAGAATAGTCAAATGAATAAAGAAATGAACAAATAAATTACTGAATATTTAGGGAATATCACAAGTTGAATTAATTTAGGACGTCTTCCTGGAAAACCTAGAGTTTTGAGGAATGAAGAGAAACACTGGCGTCGGCTGCAGCTGGGTGGGAACGCTTGGCAGCCGTTCACGTGGGAACAGAACCAGGTACAATCCAGGTCGCATCTGTCTTTCCACTTCCTTCAGACCCGGAAAAGCAGCTTCCTCCTCAGAGGTATTTTCATTACCCGAGTGTCCCAGTGAGAAGGAGTCTCAGTGCTAGAACTAGAAGCTGGGATGAATGTCAGGAAAGAGGGGACAATTGTCAGGAAGCCACAGGGATAGCTGCCAAGTCTTCCATTTCTCCCCCTGGAAAAGAGTTCCTTCAGACACAGCTTAAAATAGACTGGACCCAAAAGTGGTGGTTAAAATAAGCAGGCAAGTCAGGAGCTTCCATCTTGGCATTGAGGCTCCTCTCTCCATTCCTGTGCTGAGGAGTCTCTCCTTCCAGGTGAGACCTGATCAGACACACTTCCTCCTCTCAACATTATTATAGAGGGTGCCTGGGAGGTTTCAGGGGGAGTGTCTGACCCAGCCCTCCCCCCACCCCACTCCACAGAGCTCCCACTCAGAGCCAAAACTTGACAGCTTGGCCAGGTTTATTTATCCTTTCTCTCCCTCTCTTCTTTTTAGTTAACTATATGTTTCTCTAATCCATGAACTTTCTGCTTTCATTTTTTAACTTTTGAGGGGAGACTTTTTAATTACGGTAAAATAAACATGTTTTACTACTTTAATAATTTTAAATCGTGTAATTCAGTGGTATTAAGTACAACATTCATATTTTGCAGTGATCACCATTACCCATCTTCAAAACTTTTCATCATTGCTAACTGAAACTGTATAGCTTTGAGTAACAACTCTCTATTCCCCTCTCCCCTCAACTCTGGTAACAATTATTCTGTTTTCCATCTCTGTGAATTTAACAAATCTAGACACCTCATGTAAGTGGAATCATACATTCTTTGTCTTTTTGTGACTGGCTTATTTCACTTAGCAGAATGTCTTCAAGATTCATCTATGTAGTAACATAGCTTTTCCTTTTGAGGATAATCTATATTTATTCTGCAGGCTCAAATAATATTTCTAGAGATCAGGATTAGCAGTGATGCCAATGAGCCCTTGTTTCACATAATTATGGCATGAGTGGATTCCCATGGACGATTCTTTCATGGATAGATTAAATGTTTTAAAAATCCTTGACAAACTTACTTTCTTCAAAAAACAGTAGTTCTGAATGGTAGTACATGGACTGGATCTCAGGGAGCTTACATTTCTATCTATATTGTGTATTGTCTTTTTTTTTCTTTTTCTTTTTCTTTCTTTCTTTTTTTTTTTTTTTTTGCTATTGTTGCTCAGTTGTGTTGAATTCTTTGGGACCTCAGGAACTGTAGCCTGCCAGGCTCCTCTGTCCATGGGATTCTCCAAGAAAAAATACTGGAAAGGGTAGCCGTTTCCTTCTCCAGGGAATCTTCCCAACCAGGGATGGAATCCAGGTCTCCCGCATTGCAGGCAGATTCTTTATCATTCGATCCACCAGGGAACCCTGAATAAAACATCTACATTTTCTTCTTGCTTATCTTTGAATAGTTTCCCTGAAGCCTATCTGTAATTAAGATTGTGCTGGGGTGGACAGGCAATAAGTGTACCAGGTTTTTCTTGCTCTGTTTGAGCTGTTACTATCAAAGAATCTTTTAAATCTTGGGGGCCTCAAAGGAGAGGTTTCTCCTCTCATCTCCTCTGAATGGATTGCCATTACCTTAAAATGATTCTATTCTCACTCTGTTCCAACAAATATAAGACTTAACCCTCCTGGTGCCTTTCTTGACTGGGAAGAAACATGTAAAGCAGAAATCAGAAGAGACCGTCCAGAAATTTTCCAAATGAATTTTTCATAGACTTCTCATTCCATAAGAAAACCTTAAGCCATAGGAAAGCACCTAAGAGTGTCTGTTACAGTCTCTATGGACAGAAATTGCTTATTAGAAAAGCTACATGACCCTGATATTGATTTCAAATACTGATGCTTGTGAAAAATATGCAGAACACACCTTTCACTGCTCTAAGAGTTGGAGGAATTGGAATGTGATTCTGGTGTCTAATGGACACCATCCAAATAGAATGAGGTAAAGAGGGATGTGTCCTGGAATCTTTAAAAATTGTATGCAAATGACAATAACACTAGTGTGATATGCACACATTCCCATTACATTAAAAAAATACAAAGATAACATTCTTTTGTATTAAAATGACAAAAACATGTTCAATATCACTAATTATTCAGTTCAGTTCAGTCACTCAGTCGTGTCCGACTCTTTGCAACCCCATGAATCGTGGTACACCAGGCCTCCCTGTCCATCACTGCCGGGGACCAGCCCCTGCTGATCCAGGGTATTCGAAGGAGAGACGGCGTAGGCGAAGATCAGGCGACAATTGCTTAATTAAATGTTAATTAAGGATATAAAGAGTAATAGAATGAGGATAGCTCAGTGAGGAAATTTAGTGGAGAAAAGCTGTTGAAATAAGGATAGCTCAGTGAGGAAATTCAGTGTAGAAAAGAGGCTGAATAATTCAGCCAGAAGGTAAGAGAAAGAACGACATGGTGAGACCAAGTTTCGGTGAACAAGGCCCGCACTTTATTTTCCAAAGTAGTTTTTATACCTTAAGTTATGCATAGAGGATAATGGGGGAAGGGGTAGAGTCTTGCAGCAAACCAGGCTTTCTTCCTGCAAACTTATCATATGCAAAAGCTTAGGTGATTTGCATCATCTTCTGGCCCGGAGGCCTGTTAACATTTTAAGACCTTTTCTTCAGAAAACTTATTTTTCTCTAAAGGTGGTCAGGAGCCACCCTCCAAAAGCATTAGATAAAGTTGCATTCCTACAGCGCAAAGGTGTGGTGGGCTATAACAAGAAAAAGAATTAACTCAAGGGTCCCAGGTTACAAACATTAAAGCTACTACTTACACCAATTATATTAATCAATACACTGCCAGGGACACAGCAGGTAAGGGATATGGAAACTTAGCAGCAAACATTGGCCCAACAAGTGAAAATCCCTTCACCAATACAATTTCTAATCAATCTTTTAACTATTCAAAAGAATCTGTGTTTACACAGTTTAGAACATCTCCTGCCTCTCACAGTTGGGAGGCTCTGAACAATCACATGTGGCCGGAAAAACCTATTCAGGCAGGCTAGCAGATTTCCAAAGGAGTTTGTAGGTTAAACACTGTCACACCCAGGAATTATTAACTGGAGCTGTAAGCTAACTCTTTTTTCAGAGAGGTAGTGGGGGACAGCCCCCCGTAAAGTCAGAGGTGTAGGTGAAAGCACAAAGCAGAAAGTAGGCAGACTCTGGTTTTGGGGGTAGATTGCTCGAAAATTTCCAGGGAGACTCCTGAGGCTTGATCCCGCCTTTGCGTATGCCAAGCCTCCTTCCTCATGACCTTTGCCAGGGGCGGAGCTCGCTCCCCGCACATCACCATCTCCCAGAGTTCACTCAGACTCACGTCCATCGAGTCAGTGATGCCATCCAGCCATCTCATCCTCTGTTATCCCCTTCTCCTCCTGCCCCCAATCCCTCCCAGCATCAGAGTCTTTAACAATGAGTCAACTCTTCGCATGAGGTGGCCAAAGTACTGGAGTTTCAGCTTTAGCATCATTCCTTCCAAAGAAATCCCAGGGCTGATCTCCTTCAGAATGGACTGGTTGGATCTCCTTGCAGTCCAAGGGACACTCAAGAGTCTTCTCCAACACCACAGTTCAAAAGCATCAATTCTTCAGCACTCAGCCTTCTTCACAGTCCAACTCTCACATCCATACATGACCACAGGAAAAACCATAGCCTTGACTAGACAAACCTTTGTTGGCAAAGTAGGTAAATGCAAATCAAAACCACAGTGAGACACTACATCACACTCATTATGAAAGCTGCTATCAAAAGCCCCAGGAAATAACAAGTGTTGGTAAGAAAAGAAATTGTTAAAGAAATTGAAACCCTGGTGCTCTGTTTTTGCAACTGTAAAATGGTAGAGGTACCGATGACATAAGAAAGTAGTATGGTGGTTCCTCAGAAACATAAAAATAGAATTAGTTTATGATCTAGAAATTCCACCTCTGAGTAAACACCCAAAAGACTTAAAAGCAAGATCTCAAAGAGATGCTTGTACAACCATATTCATAGCAGCATTATTCACAATAGCTAAATCATGAAAGTAAGCCAAGTGTCCATCAACAGATGATAGATAAAATGTGTTATATACGTGCAATGGGATATTATTCAAACTTAAAAGGGAAGCAAATTCTGACAAATGTTACAACATGGATGAATATTGAAGATATAATGTCAAGTAAAATAAACCAGTCACAAAAGACAAATATTCTATGATTCCACTTATATGAGAGATCTAGAATAGTCAAAATCATAGAGACAAAAAGTAGAATGGTGGTTTCCAGGGTCTGAGAAGAGGGAAAGTGGAAAGTTATTGTTTATTGGGTACAGAGCTTTAGTTTTCCAAGATAAAAAGATCTCCGGAGAGATGGATGGTGGTGATGTTTGCACAACAGTGTGAATATACTTAATACTACTGAACAGTACCCTTAAAAATGGTTACAGTATATCTTAAAAGGATACATCAAGAAGGGTTCACTGTTCAATGTTAAATGTTCTATGACTGCCCTGCAGAGAATTGTTGGTGTTTCACTTGCTTTATTTTTTTCTCTGCTAAATTTATTACAGCTATGTTGAATGGCATTGTGATCATCCAGTTAGTAGTTGAATCAGATCCCAAGTTTCTGTGAATAACAAAAACCTGGAAAACAAAGGTGTAAAATGAGAAGTCCAAAGGCAGATAATTCAGGGCTCACATGGCCATTGCATGGTCAATAGAGACCCAGGATTTTTCAGGATCTCTGCTCCACTGTCTCCCTGATGTGTGGTCCTCAACTTCGTGGTGCAAGATGGATGCTGAAGCTCTAGCTATCACACCTACACTCCAAAGAGCAAAATGGCGGAAGGAGGAAGAATAGCTAGCTACATTCAATATAAGAAAACTTCAGAAACCCCACAGAACATTTTTACAATATATCATTTTTTAAGTTTTAGTTGCATTATCAGTCTCTTAGATTGTCAATTAGGTGTCCATACAAAAGTCAGATAGAGGAAACATGGATATTCAGGAGACAGCTAGCAATCTCTGCATTGCCTGGAAAGTGCCTAGGCAGATAGAGAAGAATTTAATTTCAAATTCCATCTATTTTCTAGCACTCTACTGCTGTTCACTTCAGAATAAAGAAATGTCATTAGCCAAAGCACAAAGCTTTTTCAAATTTGGCATGTCTCTAATATCACGCAAGTTGTTTAATTTATTTGTGCCTTGGTTTCCTCACTTGCACAAAAGCTAATATAAGTAAAGTGCTGAAGACAGTGCCTGGCACAGAGTATGCTCTATAAAACTTGTTATTCTTGTTATCATTGTTGTTATTAAATGCCATGCAGCCAAAAAGAAGTGAAGCAGGAGGCATTCTCTTGGTGCTGAGAGATAAAGGAGGAGAGGCAACTAGGGGCTTCCTCCCTGTGTTACAGTCGCTGATCAGTGTAAGGAGGACTCCTTCCTGAAGCCAGAAGAGGAGATGGATTTTGGTGAATGTGAAACAGCACCCCACTCCAGATTTTTCTTCCTCCCAGATATTCCTTGCTCTTTCCTGGGCTCAGGCTTTAGGCTAGATGCCTCAAGGCTCAAGATCCAGTTTGTCTTTTCTGAAAGGCAGACCTGGACTCAGTTGAGACAGCATCACTTTAATGGCCCTGTTCTGGGTCTTCTCCAAGAGGAAGGGAAGCTTATCTTGCAGCTAGAATCCTGCAGAAGGAAGGAGCTTATTTTCCCTGTCCAGTAAAGGGCAGACAGTGCCCTATGGCTACTCTTTCAGTTCAGTTCAGTTCAGTCGTTCAGTCGTGTCTGACTCTTTGCAACCCCATGAACTGCAGCACGCCAGGCTTCCCTGTCCATAACCACTCCCGGAGTCTACCCAAACCCATGTCCAATGACTCGGTGATGCCATCCAACCATCTCATCCTCTGTCATCCCCTTCTCCTCCTGCCCTCAATCTTACCCAGCATCAAGGTCTTTTCAAATGAGTCAGCTCTTCGCATCAGGTGGCCAAAATATTGGAGATTCAGCTTCAACATCAGTCCTTCCAATGAACACCCAGGACTGATCTCCTTTAGGATGGACTAGTTGGCTCTCCTTGCAGTCCAAGGGAATCTCAAGAGTCTTCTCCAACACCACAGTTCAAAAGCATCAATTCTTCAGGGCTCAGCTTTCTTTATAGTCCAACTCTCACATCCATACATGACCACTGGAAAAACCATAACCTTGACTAGACGGACCTTTGTTGGCAAAATAATGTCTCTGTTTTTTAATATGCTGTCTAGGTTGATCATAACTTTCCTTCCAAGGAGTAAGCATCTTTTAATTTCATTGCTGCAATCACCATCTGCAGTGATTTTGGAGCCCCAAAAAATAAAGTCAGCCATTGTTTCCACTGTCTGTCCATCTATTCACCATGAAGTAATGGGACTGGATGCCATGATCTTAGTTTTCTGAATGTTGAGCTTTAAGCCAACTTTTTCACTCTCCTCTTTCACTTTCATCAATAAGCTCTTTAGTTCTTCTTCACTTTCTGCCATAAAGGTGGTTTCATCTGCATATCTGAGGTTATTGATATTTATCCTGACAATCTTGATTCCAGCTTGTGCTTCTTCCAGCCCAGAGTTTCTCATGATGTACTCTGCATATAAGTTAAATAAGCAGGGTGACAATATACAGCCTTGACGTACTTCCTTTCCTATTTCGAACCAGTCTGTTGTTCCATGTCCGGTTCTAACTGTTGCTTCCTAACCTACATATAGGTTTCTCAAGAGGCGGGTCAGGTGGTCTGGTATTCCCATCTCTTTCAGAATTTTCCACAGTTTATTGTGATCCACACTGTCAAAGGCTTTGACATAGTCAATAAAGCAGAAAGAGATGTTTTTCTGGAACTCTCTTGCTTTTTCCATGATACAGCAAATGTTGGCAATTTGATCTCTGGTTCCTCTGTCTTTTCTAAAACCAGCTTGAGCATCTGGAAGTTCACAGTTCACGTATTGCTGAAGCCTGGCTTGGAGAATGTTAAGCATTACTTTACTAGTGTGTGAGATGAGTGTAATTGTGCGGTAGTTTGAGCATTCTTTGGCATTGCCTTTCTTTGGGATTGGAATGAAAACTGACTTTTTCCAGTCCTGTGGCCACTGCTGAGTGTTTCAAATTTGCTGACATATTGAGTGCCGCACTTTCACAGAATAATTTTTTAGGATTTGAAATAGCTCAACTGGAATTCCTTTGTTCATAGTGATGCTTCCCAAGGCCCACTTGACTTCACATTCCATGATGTCTGGCTCTAGGTGAGTGATCACACCATCATGATTATCTGGGTCATGAAGATCTTTTCTGTATAGTTCTTCTGTGTATTCTTGCCACCTCTTCTTAATATCTTCTGCTTCTGTTAGGTCCTTACCATTTCTGTCCTTAATTGAGCTCATCTTTGCATGAAATGTTCCCTTGGTATCTCTAATTTTCTTGAAGAGATCTCCAGTCTTTCCCATTTTATTGTTTTCCTCTATTTCTTTGCATTGATCGCTGAGGAAGGCTTTCTTATCTCTCCTTGCTATTCTTTGGAACTGTGCATTCAAATGGGTATATCTTTCCTTTTCCCCTTTGCCTTTCGCTTCCCTTCTTTTCACAGCTATTTGTAAGGCCTCCCCAGACAGCCGTTTTGCTTTTTTGCATTTCTTTTCTGTGGGGATGGTCTTGATCCCTGTCTCCTGTACAATGTCACGAACCTCATTCCATAGTTCATCAGGCATGCTATCTATCAGATCTAGGCCCTTAAATCTATTTCTCACTTCCACTGTATCATAAGGGATGTGATTTATGTCATACCTGAATGGTCTAGTGGTTTTCCCTACTTTCTTCAATTTAAGTCTGAATTTGGCAATAAGGAGTTCATGATCTGAGCCACAGTCAGCTCCTGGTCTTGTTTTTGTTGACTATTAGAGCTTCTCCATCTTTGGCTGCAAAGAATATAATCAATCTGATTTTGGTGTTGACCATCTGGTGATGTCCATGTGTAGAGTCTTCTCTTGTGTTGTTGGAAAAGGGTGTTTGTTATGACCAGTGCGTTCTCTTGGCAGAACTCTACTAGCGTTTGCCCTGCTTCATTCTGTACTCCAAGGCCAAATTTGCCTGTTACTCCAGGTGTTTCTTGACTTCCTACTTTTTCATTCCAGTCTCTTATAGTGAAAAGGACATATTTTTTGGTTGTTAGTTCTAGAAGGTCTTGTAAGTCTTCATAGAACTGTTCAACTTCAGCTTCTGCAGCATTACTGGTCAGGGCATAGACTTGGATTACCATGATATTGAATGGTTTGCCTTGGAAATGAACAGAGATCATTCTGTTATTTTTGAGATTTCATCCAAGTACTGCATTTCAGATTCTTTTGTTGACCATGATGGCTACTCCATTTCTTCTAAGGGATTCCTGCCCACAGTACTAGATATAATGGTCATCTGAATTAAATTCACCCATTCCAGTCCATCTTAGTTTGCTGATTCCTAGAATGTCAGGGTTCACTCTTGCCATCTCCCATTTAGCCACTTTCAATTTGCCTTGATTCATGGACCTAACATTCCAGGTTCCTATGCAATATTGCTCTTTACAGCATTGAACCTTGCTTCTATCACCAGTCCCATCCATAACTGGGTGTTGTTTTTGCTTTGGCTTTACCCCAAGTCCAAGGTAAGAGAAACTCAAGTAAGATGGTAGGCACTGAGAGAGGGCATCAGAGGGCAGACAGACTGAAACCACAATCACAGACAACTAGCCAATCTGATCATATGGACCACAGCCTTGTCTAACTCAATGAAACTAAACCATGCCATCTGGGGACACCCAAGTTGGATGGGTCATGGTGTAGAGGTCTGACAGAATGTGGTCCACTGGAGAGGGAATGGCAGACCACTTCAGTACTCTTGCCTTGAGAACTCCATGAGCGGTATGAAAAGGCAAAAAGATAGGACACTGAAAGATGAACTCCCCAGGTTGGTAGGTGCCCAATATGCTACTGGAGATCAGTGGAGAAATAACTCCAGAAAGAATGAAAGGATGGAGCCAAAGCAAAAACAACACCCAGTTGTTGATGGGACTGGTGATAGAAGCAAGGTCCAATGCTGTAAAGAACAATATCGCATAGGCTACTCTTTAGGGCCAGAGAATTTCCATGGGGGTCTCCCAAAGCCTCAGAAATTTCAGCAACAGTTCTCTGCTTCAGAGAAATAGAGCCTCACTCCAGTATAATTGAAAAGAAAACCATCTTCCCAAGTGCCTGGAAATAATTAATATAACTTCAAAAATAAAATCATTTTTAATGGCACAGCACTTTCCCCAGATAATACTTAGATTAGTTTGAGGAGAATGTTGCCAAGATGTAAAACTGAATGTTGAAAATGATTGCTTGCTCCAGATAGGTTGCCACTCTATATTTCATGAAAGCACCAGCAAAGCAGTGATATGAGGTTGGTGTCATCATCACTATTTTTGAGATAAAACAGCCCCTGGGAGGGTCATGGAGCTGAGTGAGGCTCAGTCCTGGGACTTTTTATACCAAAACTGGTATAATTTCCTACTGACCAGCATGTGGCACTGTTAGCCACTATCTATTTCTGGTAACTCTCTCCTTCTGACTTCTATGATTCTAACTTCCTCTGCTTTTTCCTCCCTATGTAACTGGTTTTTCTCCCCTCTGTTTACTGTCTGCCTATTCCTCAGAGACTGACAAATCCCAATAAGCTGTTTCAGAAATATATCTCAAATCTATCTTCTCTCTCTTTTTTTTAGAATTTTAAAAATCCAAACACACAATTTTAAAAGCAAATAGTGCTATATTGTTTCTAACTGAATAAAGCAATCCCATTCTGTCATCAGCCTGCCCCAGTGCTGGTCCTGCTTCCAAAAGGCAGAACTTCTGCACAGAGCTGTGTAGGTTGTGCAAAACTCAGCTTGGGGAGCAGAGGGCATTTAAACACTTTGTGAAGAGAATGGCACCCTCCAGACTTGTGTAATCCATTAACCTTCACCACCAGAGATAGCCTAGCCAAATTGTATCCACTTTCAATTCTTTCAGCTATTTCCTCTAGTATCACCTTTAAGATTCTAAATAATAAGCTTGTACAGTGTTTTCTTGATTCTCCAGTATTGGTGATTATGTACTGAACTTCTCTGATAATGGGCTTTCCTTGTGGCTCAGCTGGTAAAGAATCTGCCTGCAATGCAGGAGACCTGGGTTCAATCCCTGGGTTGGGAAGATCCCCTGGAGAAGAGAAAGGCTACCCACTCCTGTATTCTGGCCTGGAGAATTCCACGGACTGTATAGCCCATGGGGTTGCAAAGAGTCAGGCACAATTAAGTGCCTTTCACTCTCTGATAAAGATGACTTCTCAAACTCCCCCTCATGATGTCTCCTCTTTTATCTTTTTTGTATGAATTTATACATCACTGTTTCATTTCAATCAATATGCAGTATTCAACATGATTCTGTGCTGTGTCTAGTTTCTCAGTTGTGTCCGACTTTTTGTGACCCTATAGACTGTAGCCCACCAGGCTTCTCTGTCTGTGGGGATTCTCCAGGCAAGAATACTGGAGTGGGTTACCATGTCCTCCTCCAAGGGATCTTTCCAACCCAGGAATCGAGCCGTGGTCTCCTGCATTGCAGGCAAATTCCTTACCAGCTGACCTTCCAGGGAATCCCTGTTCACATAAATGCTGGGACCACATAAATGTTGGGACCACATAAATGCTGTTTATTCCTGTATCAAGTAGTGTACTATTATTATCGTTGCTTCCTTGTTCGATGTTAGTTTTGTTTTTGTTTTTGTTTTTTTTTTAGGATCAATATGTGCCTCTCCCTAACTCCCATTTTCTTAGTATTCTATGTACCAATAACTCTGTATTCAGTCTCTTCATTTCCTCCAACAAATTTTCAAATGCAGTTTGCTATCATACCATATTTTCATTTCCTTTTTCTTTTTGGCCTGGAGAATTATCTCCCTAGACTTTAATCTTCCTGTTCTATGGATTGGTTACTCTCTAGTCAGCTACATGGCTCTTGTCCTGAGACTTTCCTTCACTGCTAGCCTGGAAATTTCCTTCACTTTTCTCCTGTCCTTCTTGGATTTCATGCTTCACCTTTCCTCCCTGAGTGGAACATATTGCCTAGTAACTTCTTCAGACATGATATTTTGGAGGTATGTTTGCTGAGATTTTTTAATATCTAAAATATCTTTGTTCTGTCATCACAGATCTTGATAGTTTGTCTAATTGTATATTTCTAGAGTAGAAATAATTTTTCTCCATAATACTGAATGTAATTCTCCACTGTCTTATCATTCAAGATATTTGCCAGCTACTAAATCTTTGTATGTAACTTTTCTTTCTGGAATAGTTTTCTATTAATTCTTTTCTGCTAGTATACTGAAATTTTATGATGTGTCTTGGTGCAGGCTTTTAAAAAATTTATCTTGGAAGGAACACTTTTTAGACTTTTAATACCTTTGTACTTTGGTTCTCCAAAATGCCCCCAATTTATTTCCTTGATAATTTTGTTTCATCCATTTTTTTTCCTGTTATCACTATTAGTTTCATATCAGAGATTGAATCCTCAAATTTCCTTATCTTTTTCTCTTTTATTGTTTATATCTTTGCCCCTGTGTTCTACTTTGAATGAGATTTCTTCAACTTAATCTTCCAATTCTTCCTTTGAATTTGTATTTATTTATTGCCTGTGCTGGGTCTTTGCTGCTACATGGGCTTTTCTCTAGGTCCCGCGAGTTGGGGCTACTCTCCAGTTTTAGCGCTCAGGCTCCTCGTTGTGGTGGCTTCTCTTGTTGCAGAGCACAGGCTCTAGGGCCATGAGCTCAGCAGTCGTGGTGCACAGGCTTGCTCCATGGTATGTGGGATTTTCCTGGACCAAGGATCGAACCTGTGTCTCCTGCATTGACAGGCAAATTCTTCACCACTGACCATCAGGGAAGCTCCTTCTTTTGAATTTTTATTTTAGTTATATTGCTAATTTGCAAAAGCTTTTGTTTGTTCCCTTATTGTTCCTTTTTTAGAGCATCTGTATTTCTCTGAGAATGTTAGTTATTTTTTTCCTTAAGGTAAGCTTTCTTCTGCTCCTTGGTTTGGAGTTCTTTTTTCTCCCTCTGCTTTTTATGTTGTCGGACTTTCTCAAAACTCTGGACCCTATACTTTCTGTTTATTTTTAAGATTGAATTACTAAAAGACTAATTAGACATCCTCTGTGATTGGGCAAGTTCACATTATGGACTGTGTTGTTTTCCTTGGGGAAGTGTGTGTGTGTGTGCATGTGCGTGTGCATGCGTGTGTGTGTGTGTGTCCTCTTCCCTCCTCCCCTGCCAAGGCCTTTGAGATTCTCCAGAGAAGGATGTTTCAGTCTTCTGTCATGAGGGTGTAAGGAAGGTTGTCTTCTGTAGGGTAGGGAAAGAGGACTGAGAACCTCACCATTCAAGATGCAGGCTTTCATGTAATTCCTCTCTTTTCAGTCGACCACCTCATCTAAGCCCTCTGCCATGCCTGGTATCCAAATTCAGAGGCCTTCTGATTGAATTGATTTAGAGAATAAATTCTCTCTCTCCCATCAAAGTGAGAGAGGGTTAATCACCTGGATATGCAGGGTGGGATCTTTGAGGTCTACTCAATCCTTTTACATAGAGATTTTCAATGAATTCCTCTATTTTCAACTACATACATCTATACCTTCTAGAGCACTTAGTACCTCTAGGCTTTTGTTCTCTTTTGAACTCTTCAGAATGAATATTATTGCTTCTCACTGATATGCCCATGCATAGACCCTTAACTTTAATCTTTTTATGCTTTCTCTGCTCTGCTAAATCTTTTCTCAACATTCCATATAGTTCTTGTCTTTATATATTATGCTTTGGGAGTGTGTTTTTTTCCTAGTTTCATCAGTGATGAAACACATGTTTTATTCTAGTCCTTCTTATTGCTTTGGGTAATTTTTAAAAGAGAGGTAAACAGAAATGCAAACTTAAAACCAGAAGACGCTCACTGCTTCCTTCCCCTTCCACTGATTAATTTATGTCTTCTTTGATTCTCACCTCTATCTTTCAAGCATCATCTAGCTGTTCCCCTAGTTCAGTTTCTTTCCCTTCCAGTTCATCCTTCACAGTTGCTCTGATCTGATTACATCCTTTCCCAGCTCAAGAATATTCAATGGCTACCCACAACAAATAGAACTATGACCTTCTCAATTTGGTTTCAACCAAGCTTTCCAATTTTATTTACTTCCATATTTATAAACTTTATTTTCCAAGAAGCATCTATTGAAAAGTTGTCGTATGCCGGGGCCATACTAAGTGGTGTATAAAAATACAGTTCATGTATTCAAAAACCAAAGAATCAGAGACAAGTAAAGTAATAAAGCTCTTCTTTCTACCTGGAATCTGCTTCTTACCCATATCTGTCCATCAAATTTCTATCCATTCAAAGTCAGTCTTAAGTAACAAGCTTCTTTTATCTCAATGCTGGAATTAATCTGTTCCATCTCCCCTCACCACACTCCTCTAAGCTGTTCATGTGTACTGCTATTAGAACATTGAATCTGATTGCCTTAAAAAAACCTGTAGATATATATGTTTCCCTCACCTGATGGAGAAGTCCTTGGTGGTAAGGTAAAGATCTCTATTATATCAGAAAACATTTTTCATAAAACAGAAACTCAATAGAAATGTATTGTAAATATAAAATTTTCCTGTTACTGAATTTAAGAAAAAATGTTCAGTTGGTATATATAAGGGACACTGAATTGTTTTGTTTATCTTTTGACATTCAAACATTTATTAAACTTTTGTAGACCAGACCCTGTGTCATATACTGTGGTTACAGAGATGAAGAAGACAGTCATATCCTAAAGTGGCTCACAGTCCAGCCAGGAGACGATAGTGCAAACAACTGCACAACATGTGATGCTGCTGCTGCTGCTGCTAATTCGCTTCAGTCATGTCCAACTCTGTGTGACCCCAACAACATGTGATAGGTGCTGTAAAATAGGAGGGGGCCAGAAAGGAAAGAGTTTAAGACTCTGCCTGGGAAGTGCGGAGGGCACCATAAAGAAGGTGGTATCCAGCTAAGATTTCAAGGACAAAGAGTAGTTCCCTAGACAGAGAAGAAATAAAAGGGAAATTCTAATGGATGTTATTTTCACTTATGCTATATTGAGGTGGAAACACCCATAATTCTTGTTTAAACAGATTTACCCTTTTGATATCCAAATAGCTTAGTAAGGACCTACTACGGACCAGCAGAAGGCAATGGCACCCCACTCCAGTACTTTTGCCTGGAAAATCCCATGGACAGAGGACCCTGGTGGGCTACAGTCCATGGGGTCGCTAAGAGTCGGACACGACTGAGCAACTTCACTTTCACTTTTCACTTTCATGCATTGGAGAAAGAAATGGCAACCCACTCCAGTGTTCTTGCCTGGAGAATCCCAGGGACGGCAGAGCCTCGTGGGCTGCCGTCTATGGGGTGACACAGAGTCGGAGACGACTGAAGTGACTTAGCAGCAGCAGCAGCACTATGGACCAGGTGGGCTTCCCTAGTAGCTCAGATGGTAAAACATCTACCTGCAATGCAGGAGACCCGGGTTTGATCCCTGGGTAGGGAAGATCCCCTGGAGAAGGAAGTGGCAATCCACTCCAGTATTCTTGCCTGGAGAATATCATGGACAGAGGAACCTGGCTGGCTACAGTCCATGGGGTCACAAAGAGTCGGACACGAATGAGCGACTAACACACACACGTGGACCAGGTACCATGCTAAGCAGATATTTTTAGTATAAATTATTATCTCTAAAAGATAAATAAATGGAGAGCACGTTTTAATTCAACAAGGATTGTATAGAGAAATGCAATAATGTAGTCCAGGCAAAGGATTCTAATGATAATTGAAAGAAAAAGCTTAGGAGAAAGCACATAGATGACATATATAATGTAGATGACGTATCCATTAGGCAGTTTCTCTCAGATATCAGCTGTCCCAGCAAACATTTGAAAGAGCTGCATTGCAGTCAATCCCTGGTTGAATTCTCTGATGAGGGTCAGAAATGCCATTATTCTGAGATATTGATTAAAGAGATTCACACATTTTACATGCCAGATGTGCAGGAGGTGGGGCTGATGGCCTGTGCTGGATGGTTAGGAGCCTGATTTATATTCTCTTTCAGAGACAGTAGCAGTGTGCTTCTCAATGCAGTGGATGAACAAAGTGTGTGTGTGTGTGTGTGTGTGTCTGTGTCTGTGTCTAATACTGACCTCATGCCAAAGCACCATGCAATGAATGCTCTTTACTTTATCTTTAATTTACACTTTGATCATTTTGAGTTATGGAAATGCCTGGTGACACAGAAAGTGTTTATTTTGTTTTATCTATTATTGTTATTATTTATTTTCAAATTTAGCAGGAAAACTGCCAGCCAGTCTTCAGTCCATATAGACACAGATATCCACCTTGGGACATATCTTTCTGTTTAGTGAAGAATTACCTGAGTAGCCTCTCTTGCTTTTGTAAATGTAAGACAAATGGACAATCCAAGCCCAGACAAGGTTCTAATAACAATTGTATTGTGATTGACTATGCTTTTCCTTCCTAATTTCTCTGAATATGGGGAGCTCATAGGTAGAAAGGGACTGTGCACATTTGCATAGGATCAAGAAGTTCCAGGAAGGTAAGGGGTGGAAGGAAGCCTTTCCTTCCGAGGCTCAACATCATTAGAACCTCTTTGAATGAGGTCTCCCCCAACTTAGATATCAGTATCACAACAGGTTTCACCTCTGTATCCACAAGACCTATATCATGGCTAGCACATAGTAGGTGCTCAATAAATCTTCTTGAATGACTTTAATCCCCAGTTCTTTATCCCACACTCTTGCTCCCAAGTTTTCCAGATCAAAACTTTACTTTTACTTTAATTTTTCATTCCTGAAATAATTAACCAAAATTTCACCACTTCCAAAGTCTGTTTTCATTTTCACACTCAATTGAAAATTATAAAATCATGCCCTCAAGTAGAAGAGATTGTCTCCTCTTCTTGTTATAATAATAGCAGAGAATGTGCAACCAGATTATCTAATATTCATGCCACATTGTTCAAATAAATAAGCTAAAAAGAAGTGGTAGGTAATAAAAGGGTATTTGAAACCATTCAGAATTCAAACTGTATCCACTATTAGGCATATGCTACTTCCTTCTGATTTTAGTAGTAAGTTTTCTTCACTGGAAGCTATGATAAAGTTATTGTTTTGAAATGACATATTGTTTATAAAAAGATTTTTTTAATTTTTATTTTATGTTGGAGTATAGTTGATTTATACTGCTGTGTTAGTTTCAGGTACATAGCAAAGTGATTCAGTTATACATATATCCATTCTTTTTCAGAATCTTTTTCCATATGGGTTATTACAGAATATTGAGTAGTGTTCTCTGTGCTATACAGTAGACCCTTGTTGATTATCTATATTATATGTAGTAGTGTATATATATTTAACCCTAAACTCCTAATTTATCCCTCCTCCTACACATTTCCCCCTTGGTAACTGTAAGTTAGTCTTCAAAGTCTGTGAGTATATTTCTGTTTTGTAATTAAGTTCATTTGTTTCATTTTCTTAGAGTACACATATAAGCAATATTATATTTTTGTCTTTGTATGACTTACTTTACTTAGTATGATAATCTCTAGGTCCACCCACATTGCTTCAAATGGCATTATTTTATTCTTCTTTTATGGTTGAGTAACATTCCATTGTATATATACCACATCTTCTTTATCTATTCCTTTGTCAATGGACATTTAGGTTGCTTCTGTGTCCTGGCTATTGTAAATAGTGCTACAGTTAACACTGAGGAGCGTGTATCTTTTTGAATTGTGGTTTTATAAAGGATATATCCCCAGGAGTGAGATTACTGGATCATATGGTAGCCCTAATTTTAGTTTTTTCAGGAACCTCTGTACTGTTCTCCATGGTGGCTGTACCAATTTAAATTCCCACCAACAGTGTAGAAAGGTTCACTTTTCCACACAGCCTCTCTAGTATTTATTGTTCATAGACTTTTGGGGGATGGCTCTTCTGACTGACGTCAGGTGATACCTCATTGTAGTTTTGATTTGCACTTCTCTAATAATTACCGATGTTAAGCATACTTTTGTGTATTTTTTGGTATAAAAATATTCAAGCTTAAGACTTTGAATGGTTTTAGCTGAATTCCACTTAAAGTGTTTTTAAATGACTTTGTCATCATCATTTAGGTATTTTTAGAATTCTTTATGAAACTAAGTCAACAGTCTATTAATCTATGATTTGAGAAGAAATCAATGCCACTTCAGTTCAATTCAATTAACATACATTGAAAACCAACTATGCGCCTGTTCTGAGTTGAAGTGAGGTTCATTCCATCTTAATCTTCTTTATCCACTGAACCCCTCAATTACCCTTCTATTACTATTATGAGAATGGTCAGATTTAAGGCAATAATACTTAGGTTTAGAATAAGCTTAAAGGAGAAATACTGACCTTCAAACTTGTCTCAAATATCTATCTGAAGGATTGAGATAAACAATGAAGGGTGGACAATTAAATAGTCAATAATGCTGGCTCCTTGTTAAAGATGTAAATGAAATTTCTCCTCAATTTATTCTACAGATTATCATAAATATTTTTAAATTGCTATAGTAAATGGTCTTGGCTGTAATTTCATCTTTTGGTCAGGCAGCTTTCCTTGGAAAAGAGACCAAGAAGAGCAACCTTCAGATCAGATTCTAGAAACCACTGCAATTCTGACAGTTAACTCTCCCACACTGTTAAGTTTGTCAAAAGATGTCTGAAAAACATCAAATTCAGGAAGATGTTTTCATTTTCCTTGACATTATTATTTTTTAAATATGTTCCAGGGAACTATGCTAAGCACTTTCCCTACATTACCTCAACTAATCTCACAACAAATCTATAAAGAAGGCTTTATTATTTTTCCTCATTTTAAATGAAAAAAAATGGAAGCACAAGGCCAACAGGATGTAAAGTCCATATGGGAAGAGTCTGTTGTTTCTTTAGTTCCCTTCTATATCCTCAGAGCCTAGAACAGAGCCTGGAACTATAGAGATGCTCATAAATATTTATTGACTGAATGAAAGGACGGATGACTGAATGGTAAAGAATTTGCTCAAGGTTACATAACTAGAAAAGAATAGAGTTGGGACTCCTACTCAGGTCTGTTTGATTTCAAAGCCTATGTTTCTAACTCTGCTTTATTTTCTGCCCGTGGCTTGAAATTGCCTTTTAAGTCATTCCAGACAACTAAAAAATCAGCATATCCGTTACTTCCAGAGGCACCAGTTGGCAAAATGAACCAGTTAGTCTTGCCCAGAAACTAGATTGGGAGTGGGTGGAGCAGTCCTCATTATAAGGGGTCCCAGAGAAAGGAACACTGATGGCTAACTTACTCTTAGATTCCATCCAGTTAGGATCTTTGAAGACACATTGTGAGGGCTAAATAATAGCCTATTTGAAATGGGCTTAGTTCGGCACTTGAGACATAGTAAGTACTTAATACATTGTTGCCAGAATGAAGGAGGTGACTGTAAATTCTGTAGAACATATTAGCTGTTATAAATTTTTTGAAAGCAAATGACGGTAGAGCTTTAGAGTGACTTTAGGTAGTAAAACCAAAGCCCACCATGGTTGCCTGACTTATACAACAAATACTCATTTGAAAGATTGAGTGAGCCTTCTATTTGCCTTCTTATTTTAACATAACAAGGATATTGGAAAATAAACTTTCAAATTTCTATTGTAAGCATTTTACAATCCTCATTTAACCTCCATGACCGCCTTTGAGATAGATATTATCATCATAGATAATTACACTTTACATATTTGATTTCAGCTTGCCAATAATCTGTTGATCTATGATTTGAGAAGAAACGGAGACACAGAAAGGCTAAGTTATTTGTCAAGATCACATAGCTGGTAAGTGCAGGGATAGGATTAAAAACCAGACAGCCTGGGTTCAAGTCTGTGCTCTTAACCAGTACATTATAGCAAAGGGACTGGTATGGTCAGACCCAATTCCTAAATAATATGCCTCAGTAGGTAAAGAATCCGCCTGCAGTGCGGGAGACTTAGGTTTGATCCCTGGGTTGGGAAGATCCCCTGAAGAAGGGAAAAGCTACCCACTCCAGTATTCTGGCCTGGAAAATTCCGCAGACTGTATAGTCCATGGGGTCGCAAAGAGTCGGATACCACTGAGCGAATTTCACACTGGCCGTCCCTATGGCCTTGGGGTAAAGAACGTATAACAAACAGCAAAGTAAAGGTTTGTGATGCTTCTGATGGAGCCAAAGTGGAGTCATGGACTCACAGTAAGCCTTTTGCACACCTGAAAAAGCACAATCTGTGCTACCTACTACTCAGAGTAGTTAAGAGCAGTACAGGACACTGATAGATACCAAAGTGTCACACACAAGTGGAAGACTGTTATTCATTGTCTTCCTCTAATTTCTCCCTCACGGGCATAGATTGTTGTTGTTCAGTTGCTCAGTTGTGTCCGCCTCTTTGTGACCCCATGGACTGCAGCATGCCAGGCTTCCCTGTCCATCACCATCTTGTGGAGTTTGCTCAAACTCATGTCCATTGGATTGGTGATGCCATCCAACCGTCTCATCCTCTGTTATTCCCTTCTCCTCCTGCCTTCAATCTTTCCCAGCATCAGGGTCTTTTCCAATGAGTAGACTCTTTGCATCAGGTGGCCAAATTATTGGAATTTCAGCTTCAGCATCAATCCTTCCAATGAATTTTCAGGTTTGATTTCCTGAATCAACTGGGTTTCCTGAATCAACTGATTAACTGGTTTGATCTCCTCGAAGTCCAAAGGACTCTCAAGAGTCTTCTCCAGAACTGTAATTTGAAAGCATCCATTCTTTGGCACTCAGTGTTCTTAGACTACACAGCGTGAATATAAACTCTTTAAGGGCACAGTCTGAACTCCTCTTTCTTTTTAGATATCACTCAGGGGCACACACAGGAGATTCCCATAAATATACATCAATATACATCTTTAGAAAGAATACCTGAAGCCCCAGCAATTCTGATTACTGTCCCTCTGGCTTACAGCAAAACCAGTTTTCTGTCTGATTTGATTATATTTAAATGAAACCCCAATGCTATAATGTCTAATGAGGTGGGAAAGAAGCAGTTGTTGTTCATTAGCTTCCTAGGAGTCTATTCATGGGACAGGGTCTGGATATTGTCTTAGTTCCTTTTTAAGGCCTTTAGGGTTTATGTCTTTGGGAGATGAATGCCCTATTAAAGCAAACAAATGAAAACAAAAGCCAATTAATTGGCCCTTTCACTGAAGAATGGCCAGCTTTTGCACATAGCATGTTTTCTTTTCCTTATTCACAAAGTGACAAAGGCTATTTAGGATCATAGTCAGACATATCTGATTACAAGCAATCTTCCATCATCCTGTTGACATCTTCCAATTTCTTCGAAAGCTCACAAGTGGTTCCTAATATCAAAATTTCAAAATAAATGAAGGAAAATTGAGAGAATTAAAGGGAAAAATAGACAAATCTACAATCATAGTTAAAGATTTTAATACTCATCATATAGTAATTGATAGAATCAAGTAGACAAAAAATTAGTAAGGATACAAAAGACTTGATCAACTCTCTCAGTCAAGTAGATCTAACTGACAAGTATAAAATATTGTACTATAGCCTCAAACCACATAATATGCATTAATATGCATAATATGCACACAGGATATTCAATAATATGGGCCATATCTGTGCTATTAAGCAAGCCTCAATATATTTCAGAGGATCAAAGTATATAGAGTATGTTCTCTCTCCATGGTCAAATTTGATTTAATGAATGACAATCTATAGAAAAACTCCATGTATTTATAGATTAAAAAACAATAACCATGGGTCAATGAGGTAATCACAAGGGAAATAAGAAAATATTTCTAACTGAATAATCTTAGTTTCACAGCATATTAAAAGCTATGGAACGTAGTTAAAGCAATGCACATAGGGAAATTTATAGTTTTAAATATCTTTATTAGAAAAAGAATATAAGATGATCATAAAATCAATGATCTAAGCTTCAGATCAGATCAGTCGCTCAGGTGTGTCCGACTCTTTGTGACCCCATGAATCGCAGCACGCCAGGCCTCCCTGTCCATCACCAACTCCAGGAGTTCACTCAGACTCACGTCCATTGAGTCAGTGATGCCATCCAGCCATCTCATCCTCTGTTGTCCCCTTCTCCTCCTGCCCCCAATCCCTCCCAGCATCAGAGTCTTTAACAATGAGTCAACTCTTCGCATAAGGTGGCCAAAGTACTGGAGTTTTAGCTTTAGCATCATTCCTTCCAAAGAAATCCCAGGGCTAATCTCCTTCAGAATGGACTGGTTGGATCTCCTTGCAGTCCAAGGGACTCTCAAGAGTCTTCTCCAACACCACAGTTCAAAAGCATCAATTCTTCGGCACTCAGCCTTCTTCACAGTCCAACTCTCACATCCATACGTGACCACAGGAAAAACAATAGCCTTGACTAGCCGGACCTTTGTTGGCAAAGTAATGTCTCTGCTTTTGAATATGCTATCTAGGTTGGTCATAACTTTCCTTCCAAGGAGTAAGCGTCTTTTAATTTCATGGCTGCAGTCACCATCTGTAGTGATTTTGGAGCCCAGAAAAATAAATTCTGACACTGTTTCCACTGTTTCCCCATCTATTTCCCATGAAGTAGTGGGACCAGATGCCATGATCTTCGTTTTCTGAATGTTGAGCTTTAAGCCAACTTTCTCACTCTCCACTTTCACTTTCATCAAGAGGCTTTTGAGTTCCTCTTCACTTTCTGCCATAAGGGTGGTGTCATCTGCGTATCTGAGGTTATTGATATTTCTCCCGGCAATCTTGATTCCAGCTTGTGTTTCTTCCAGTCCAGGGTTTCTCATGATGTATTCTGCATATAAGTTAAATAAACAGGGTGACAATATACAGCCTTGATGAACTCCTTTTCCTATTTGGAACCAGTCTGTTGTTCCATGTCCAGTTCTAACTGTTGCTTCCTGACCTGCATACAAATTTCTCAAGAGGCAGATCAGGTGGTCTGGTATTCCCATCTCTTCCAGAATTTTCCACAGTTTATTGTGATCCACACTGTCAAAGGCTTTGGCATAGTCAATAAAGCAGAAATAGATGTTTTTTTGCAACTCTCTTGCTTTTTCCATGATCCAGCAGATGTTGGCAATTTGATCTCTGGTTCCTCTGCCTTTTCTAAATCCAGCTTGAACATCAGGAAGTTCACGGTTCACATACTGCTGAAGTCTGGCTTGGAGAATTTTGAGCATTACTTTACTAGTGTGTGAGATGAGTGCAACTGTGTGGTAGTTTGAGCATTCTTTGGCATTGCCTTTATTTGGGATTGGAATGAAAACTGACCTTTTCCAGTCCTGTGGCCACTGCTGAGTTTTCCAAATTTGCTGGCATATTGAGTGTAGCACTTTCACAGCATCATCTTTCAGGATTTTGAACAGCTCAACTGGAATTCCATCACCTCCACTAGCTTTGTTCATAGTGATGCTTTCTAAGGCCACTTGACTTCACATTCCAGGATGTCTGGCTCTAGGTCAGTGATCACACCATCGTGATTATCTGGGTCATGAAGATCTTTTTTGTACAGTTCTTCTGTGTATTCTTGCCATCTCTTCTTAATATCTTCTGCTTCTGTTAGGTCCATACCATTTCTGTCCTTAATTGAGCTCATCTTTGCATGAAATGTTCCTTTGGCATCTCTGATTTTCTTGAAGAGATCCCTAGTCTTTTCCATTCTGTTGTTTTCCTCTATTTCTTTGCATTGATCGCTGAAGAAGGCTTTCCTATCTCTTCTTGTTACTCTTTGGAACTCTGCATTCAGATGCTTATATCTTTCCTTTTTTCCTTTGCTTTTTGCTTCTTTTCTTTTCACAGCTATTTGTAAGGCCTCCCCAGACAGCCATTTTGCTTTTTTGCATTTCTTTTCTATGGGAATGGTCTTGATCCCTGTCTCCTGTACAATGTCACGAACCTCATTCCATAGTTCATCAGGCACTCTATCTATCAGATCTAGGCCCTTAAATGTATTTCTCACTTCCACTGTACAATCATAAGGGATTTGATTTAGATCATACCTGAATGGTCTAGTGGTTTTCCCTACTTTCTTCAATTTCAGTCTGAATTTGGCAATAAGGAGTTCATGGTCTGAGCCACAGTCAGCTCCTGGTCTTGTTTTTGCTGACTGTAGAGAGCTTCTCCATCTTTGGCTGCAAAGAATATAATCAATCTGATTTTGGTGTTGACCATCTGGTGATGTCCATGTATAGAGTCTTCTCTTGTGTTATTGAAAGAGGGTGTTTGTTATGACCAGTGCATTTTCTTGGCAAAACTCTATTAGTCTTTGCCCTGCTTCATTCCATATTCCAAGGCCAAATTTGCCTGTTACTCCAAGTGTTTCTTGCCTTCCTACTTTTGCATTCCAGCCCCCTATAATGAAAAGGACATCTTTTTGGGGGTGTTAGTTCTAAAAGGTCTTATAGGTCTTCATAGAACCGTTCAACTTCAGCTTCTTCAGCATTATTGGTTGGGGCATAGACTTGGATTACTGTGATATTGAGTGGTTTGCCTTGGAAATGAACAGAGATCATTCTGTCGTTTTTGAGATTGCATCCAAGTACTGCATTTCGGACTCTTTTGTTGACCATGATGGCTACTCCATTTCTTCTGAGGGATTCCTGCCCGCAGTAGTAGATATAATGGTCATCTGAGTTAAATTCACCCATTCCAGTCCATTTCAGTTCTCTGATTCCTAGAATGTCGACATTCACTCTTGCCATCTCTTGTTTGACCACTTCCAATTTGCCTTGATTCATGGACCTGAGATTTCAGGTTCCTATGCAATATTGCTCTTTACAGCATCGGACCTTGCTTCTGCCATTCCCTTCTCCAGTGGACCACATTCTGTCAGATCTCTCCACCATGACCCGCCCATCTTGGGTTGCCCCACGGGCATGGCTTCGTTTCACTGAGTTAGACAAGGCTGTGGCCCTAGTGTGATTAGACTGACTAGTTTTTTTGAGTATGGTTTCAGTGTGTTTGCCCTCTGATGCCCTCTTGCAACATCTACCATCTTACTTGGGTTTCTCTTACCTTGGGCGTGGGGTATATCTTCACAGCTGCTCCAGCAAAGCACAGCCATTGCTCCTTACCTTGGACGAGGGGTATCTCCTCACCGCCGCCCTTCCTGACCTTCAACGTAGGATAGCTCCTCTAGGCCCTCCTGCGCCCGCACAGCCAGGGCTCCTTGGACGTGGGGTTGCTCCTCCCCGCAGCCGCCCTTGGCCTCGGGCTTAGGGGCTTGGGGTAGCTCCTCCCGCCCGCCGCCCCTGGCCTCGGACGCAGGTTAACGCCTCTTGTCGCGGACCCTGACCTCGGACACGGGGTAACTCCTCTCATCACTGCCCCTGACCAACCTTAATAATCAGAAAAAGAGGAGCAAATTAAATTCAAAATATATAGAATAAAATAAATAATAAAAACAAGAACAGAAACCAATTAAAATTTTTAAATGGACAAACAGCAAATAAAATCAACAGATTCAAATGCTGATTGAAAGGATTAATAAAATTGATTACCTACACTGATTGTGAATGTTGCAAAATGCAGTTGAATCTATGTTTCTTCCCCTAAATCTAAGCTGGACTTTGTATCTTTTCTTTCCCCAACAGAATTTGGTAGATGTGTCACTGATTACTTCCAAGCTTCATCAGGAAAGGCCAGGTGGCTTCTGCCTGGTTTTGGGGGGGATAATTGCTCTGAAGGAAGACAGCTGCTATGCTGGAGAGACCTCATGGAGGCAACCCATGAACAGCCCCAGCTGAGCTCCCAATGCATGCCCAGCACCAACTGCCTTCCTGTGAGGAAGCCATCTTGGACCTCCAGCCTAGCTGCCTTTCATATGATTGACACCTCATCTGACAGCTGAATTCCTACATATTAACAATAAAAGATACTTTAAAAAAATATGCACCAGATTTGAACAGACACTTCACAGAAAGTGATAAATAAACGGCTAATACGCACATGAAAAAGTACTCAACATCACGAGTCACTAGGGAAATATAAATTAAAATCTCGGTGAGGTACCATTTCATACCTAGCAGAATCACTAAAAATCAAAAAGATTGGTAATACCAACTCATGGGGTGAAGTCATGAAACAACTAGAACTTTGTGCATTGCTGATGAGAGAAGCTGAAATAAATTTAACATGCATCTACCTATGACTCAGATATTATGCTCCTAGGTATTCACTCCAACAAAAGTTAAATCTGCAAGCTGAAACAAAGTCTACAGATGGCTTCTACAGGAATGCTCAGAGCAGCCTTACTCACAAGAAACAGAAACTAGAAGCAACTCCAAAGTATACTGATAATAAAATAGATAAACAAATCATATGATCTTCATACAGTGGACTACTATTTAGGAAATCAAAAGGGATGTACTACTGATACATGCAATAATCTGGACAGATCTCAAAACCGTATGTTGAGTGAAAGTGAGTCCGAAAAAAGTACATACTTCATGATTGTACTGTTTGATTCTATTTATGATGTCTAAGAATAGGAATAACTATTCTATGGGAATAGTAATTGGAAACTGCCTCTGGGTAGATGGAAAGATGATGAATTGACTAAAAACAGGCACATGGAAACTCTCTGGAGCAACAGAAACACATTTTGTTTGGCATGTACATAAGTGTGTGTATTAGTTCAGTTCAGTTCAGTTGCTCAGTCATGTCTGACTCTTTGCAACCCCATGGACTGCAGCACCCCCAGGCTTTCCTGTCCATCACCAACACCTGGAGCTTGCTCAAACTCATGTCTATCAAGTTGGTGATGCCATCCAACCATCTTATCCTCTGTCATCCCCTTCTCCTCCTACCTTCAATCCACTCCACCATTAGGGTCTTTTCCAATGAGTCAGTTCTTCACATCAGGTGGCCAAAGTTTTGGAGCTTCCGCTTCAGCATCAGTCCTTCCAAATATTCAGAACTGATTTCCTTTAGGATTGACTGGTTGGATCTCCTTGCAGTCAAAGGGACTTTCAAGAGTCTTCTCCAACACCACAGTTCAAAAGCATCATTTCTTCAGTGTTCAGCTTTCTTTATGGTCCAGCTCTCACATCCATACATGACTACTGGAAAAACCATAGCTTTGACTAGATGGACCTTTATCGGCAAAGTAATGTTGCAGAAACCAGTAATCGAGAAACCAAGCACCACACTCACAGAGTTGGAGAACTCAGGTTTATTATGCTGGCAGACCCAGAGGAGTTAACACTCCAAAATCTGAGCCCTGAACAAAGGGGTTACAGAGTTTTTATAGACCTACTATCGTGGGCAACACTAGCTGCTAACGGGCTGGTTTAAACTAAGGGATTTCATGCACACAGGAACAGCAGTCAAGATTCAGGGGGGGAATGCCTGACCTTTACATGGACAGGCTTGATTAAGCAGGTTTTCAGGGGCTGGGCAATTGCAAAGAGCAGGACAAGAGTGAGTGAGATAAGCTCCAGTTCCTAGTACTGTAAGTCCACACTTTCTGAGACTACGTGACCTACATGATCCAGACTTTGCAAGGAACAAACTGAGTTACAGAGGCAGAACGAGCAGGAGGTTATGTAAAGTTTTAACTTTTCCTCTTCAAAATCTCTGCTTTTTAATATGCTGTCTAAGTTGGTCATAACTTTTCTTCCAAGGAGCAAGTGTCTTAATTTCATGGCTGCAGTCACCAACTGCAGTGATTTTGGAGCCCAAGAAAATAAAGTCTATCACTGTTTCCATTGTTTCCCCATCTATTTGCCATGAAGTGATGGAACCAGATGCCATGATCTTAGTTTTCTGAATGTTGAGTTTTAAGCCAACTTTTTCACTCTCCTCTTCCACCTTCATGAAGAGGCTCTTTGGCTCCTCTTCACTTTCTGCCATAAGGGTGGTGTCATCTGCGTATCTGAGGTTATTGATATTTCTCCCATCAATCTTGATTCCAGCTTGTGCTTCATCCAGTCCGGCATTTTGCATGATGTACTCTGCATAGAAGTTAAATAAGCAGGGTGACAATATACAGCCTTGCCATACTCCTTTCCCAATTTTGAACCAGTGTGTTGTTCATGTCTTGTTCTAATTGTTGCTTCTTGACCTGCATACAAATTTCTCAAGAGGCAGGTGAGGTGGTCTGGTATTCCCATCTCTTTAAGAATGTTCCACAGTTTGTTGTGATGCACACAGTCAAAGGCTTTGGCATAGTCAATGAAGCAGTAGATATTTTTCTGGAATTCTCTTGCTTTTTTCTATGATTCACCAGATGTTGGCGATTTGATCTCTGGTTCCTCTGCCTTTTCTAAATCCAGCTTGAACATCTGGAAGTTCTTGGTTCATGTACTGTTGAAGCCTAACTTGGAGATGTGTGTATATATATAGGTGTGTGTATACAGTTTTCAAAACTCATCAAACCAAACACTTAAGATTTGTGAGTTTTATAACATGGAAAAGATACTTCAACTAAAGATGTGTAAACACAAAAGCACACACTCACACACACACACACACACACACACATGCCTCATATCCCACAGGGAGACTCCTCAATCCAGTCTCAATCCTTGGTGAGGAAGAGGATTCAGTCTAAGACCTCAACTAAATAAAAACAGGAGGATTCACTGTAAAACAGAACTAGAATGCACTGACCTCACTCCCCACCACCATTGCCCTGGGAAAAGGTCATAGGTATCTTGCTGTGGTGAGTGGGCGACCTGGCAGTTCTGGGGATGAACACCATGTGAGATCTGACAGGACAGGCTTAGGGGAGCTGTCAGCTCTCCAACGTCTGTTTAGACTCATCTCTCATTGGACTGGGTGCCCTGCATTGGTCTGAGCTCACACGAATGTTTTCCTTTTCTGTGTCAACTCCTTAAGTAATTCTGCAGCAAAATAAAACCCCCTCCTCCCTATCTCCCACCACCTCAGCATGGTATTTTCTAGTTATTTTAATAAGAACATTCTATTGCACTGTTTCTATGGGCAAAATATCTTCTTAATGCCCTTTCTATCTACTCTTCCCTGTTTCTTATTTCACTTTCAGAAATGTTTTTAAGATGACTCTGTGCCTGGGCTTTTCAATTTTTAATGCATTATGAGTCACCTATGGATCTTATTAAAATTCCAGTTCTGATTCAGTAGATCTGGGGTAGGGTCTGAGATTCTGCATTATTAAGTTCCCAGGTGGTGCCAATGTGTTGGATTGAGAATCCCACTTTAAATAGAAGGCTGTCTATAGTATGCTAGCAATGCAGTGAATGCTGTTTGCTCCTCTTATTTTCAGGGTAGGGTAAATTAATGCAGACTGTGGTGTCAGAAAGATGGGTAATGAAAAAAGCAATTCGCTCTCTTTTTCTCCATCTCAAATTCTGCCTTTCATGTTTCTTGCTACATAAGACAAATGGCTCTGTTTTCCTAAGAGCTATACACACCCACCCCCAGTGACAGCTGTCTTCTTCTAAAGATGTATCAGAGAAGGAGGGAAGGCAGGATTACTCATCAGAGTCATGATTTGCTCCGTCCCACATTGCAGACAGAAACACTGAGGCATGAAGAGGCGAATCTTCTGAACTATAAACTAATACAACACCAAGTGTTACCATTTACAACCACAATTGTATGGCATTAAAATTAGATATGTTGGCCAGGATTATCTTAGTGGCTAATACACTGAAATTAGAACTGCTCCTTTCCTACAGTTGTTAGATCAATGTGGCATTCCAGAAGGGCTCTGGGTAGAATGGCAAGGCATTTCTTTCCACCTCATGTCTTTCAGTCTCTGACTGATACCTACTATTTTCATTCATCAAACATTTACTGAGCATCTACGAGTCCTACGAGTCTGGGCTTTGTATAGTTTTTGTGAATGCCGAGAAGAATAAGCTAATTTCTTACTCCAAAGAGGAGGTAGACACACACAAAAAATGATGAGATAAAAGAGAATAGTTATCAAGTAGCTACTACCTGGGGCTTCCCAGGTGGCACTAGTGGTAAAGAACCTGCCTGCAATGCAGGAGGCAATACAGGAGATGCAGGTTCGATTTCTGGGCCAGGAAGATCCCCTGGAGGAGGAAATGACAACCCACTCCAGTATTCTTGCCTGGAGAATCCCATGGAGAGAGGAGCCTGGGAGGCTACAGTCCAGAGGATCTCAAAGAGTCAGACGCGACTGAAGTGACTTAGCACACACAGCCACCGCCTGCCGGAGGTGATGTAGCCTATTTCAAGTGGCCTTGATAGAGATGGGCAGACTGCTGAATTCTGCGGGGGAATGGGGAATCTCTAAAGCAGCTTTGAGTTCTGCCTTGAGAAAAGAGCAGGCATTCATAGGTGGCTAGGGCACAGAACAGGAGGGCATTCTAGGCAGCGGGAGGACAGCATGAGCAATTAATACATGATACCACAGGCTTCCAAGTGGTCCTGGGTGACAGGAGTGTGAACTGTGGGATGGGGAGGTGGGAGGAATAAGAGCAATCCCTTCCAACTTCTGTCTTTCGAGTTTATGCAGTCGATTCACATGCATTATGTTACTTGATCTGAACAGCCTGCTCCTCCTTCCCCAGTCACAGCACTAATTACCTGTCAGCTGGAATGAGGGAGGCTTAGGATACACCTAGGAAGGGCGAGAAAAGATGTTAATCAAAGCCAATTCTGAGAAAGTGATTAAAATTTCAAATGTGGTCTACAAGTCTTCTGCTTTGCTGGAATTTCAACACGATTATTCAATGCAGTCCCATTTGTTGAGAGCCAGTCGCTCTCCACAGAGGCTTGCTGAACAGCTCTGACATTTCAGAATCAGAGGCTGCACTCCCAGCTGGCTGAGCTGGCCTGACAGCTCCCTCTGCATCTCCAGCAATGACCTGCATCTGCCTGGCAGTGCCCTTCGTCTTGGACCTGAGGCTCTTGCACACCTCTGCTGGAGGTCTCAAACACCTCTGTGCCGGCACCAGTCAAGATCTGAGGCCTCTCAGAGGCGTAAGGTATACAGAACTCTCCAGAAAGGTTGCTTAAATACAATGATTTTCCAACATCTGTGTGTATTTCATGCACCCCAGGGTAGGGGTCGTGCTTATTAAAAGTTCAGGTGGTCTGTTCCTGATCTGGAGATTCTGAAACCAACTCTGAAAATCCACTTTTTAAAAACACATTTTATACATGCATCCGTTATACATTATCCATGGCTGAGTCCCTTTTTTGTCCACCTGAAACGATCACAACATTGTCAGTCAGCTAAAAACACATCTTCCTTGGACTTCCCTAGTTGCTCAGTGGTTGAGAAGCCACCTGCTAATGCAGGGGCACAGGTTCAACCCCTGGTCTGGGAACATTCCTCACACCGCCAGGCAACTAAGCCCGTGGGCCACAACTACTGAACTCACATGCCCTAGGGCCCATGCTCCGCAGCAAGAGAAGCCACCACGGCGAGAAGCCTGTGCATCGCAGCTAGAGAAAACCTGCACATAGCAGTGAAGACCCAGCACAGCCACAGTTAAATAACAGATAAAATAAAATGAATTTTTTAAAAGACGCATCTTCCGGTCTACTGGGATATAAACCAAAGCTTGAGAATGTTGGTGTTAGGATTTGGAAGTTTAGTGAGAGCATCTAGACTCCCTCTCTCCACTTTCCAGGCTTTTCCTCACACAGGCCTGGGCTCAGTTTCTGACGTGAAATCAAAGGTAACATTGGGAGTCACAGATTAAACCTCATCAAGTTCACCGTGCACAGCATGACTCAGGCGTAGAGGAGAGGACGACTTTTGTTATTACACTTTCAATCCCGTTTGCTGTGGCATGTCCTTCTTGCCCCAACATGGCTGTGACAAAAATTACTAAGGGACCCAGGAGCCATGAAGGCCTCTGCCCCACCCTTTACAGGGACCACTGCAGCCACAGGAGGATGGTCTGAGCCTTCCATCTCAGACACAAAGCCCTCACGCACTGTCATCGGGTCACCCACAGCAGCCTCTCTGACCCTGTACTGCCTGCTTGGGCAAAGGAATCTTTGAAAGCCATTCTGAGCCTGGTTCATGATATAGCGCTTTGGAAAGTGCCACTGAGATGAAAAACAGCTCACAAATGGGGAGTCCTCGTTATGTTCAGCACCACAGCCAGCAAGAAGCTGCTGCCAAGCAGGATCAAACTTCTGGGGAATGTTTCTGAAAAGCTGATGGAAACAGGGGCTTCTGTCACACTTCTGTCACACCTCACCCCTGCATGTGGGGAAAGCTCTCTTGGAATGGATCTTCATCAGTCTCAGAGACACACAAAATCTGTGTCCCAGCAGCATTGCCGTTTTCACTGCAGACTTGAAGCTCTATTCTCTGGTTTCCACTGCAGAAAGAGAAGAGAAACCATCCAGGCTTCTTCTAAAATAATTGAAGCTGGATAAAGGTGCTGTCTAAAAAGATGTCTCCCAAAGATTTCCATCACCCCCACCCCTGGCCTGAGCCTGAGCTCTACCTAATTACCTGCATAATATCTTGGCTCCTGTGCAGGGGTCCAGGTGTCCTCCTTGTCCACTGGAAGCTGAGCCATATGTTAGACAGCGCTCACTGATCTCCCTGGCTCCCCTCTTACCTACACAACTCCATTAGCTTGGGGGCTGACAGTTCTGCTAGGATATTTCTTTTACCTCTGCCAGATTTTTCAGCTAAGTGGCAGGGAGGGAGGGGTTCCCCCACCCAGAGCCAACTCTAGCCTTCTATGGTTCTGTCCTCCAATCTGTTAGGAAAAGGATCCTAGATGCACTTAGAAAGGGAAGAGATAATGTTTTCTTAGCAGTTGCACACTGCAGATCAGGTCCTCCTTGCCAGACTCAAAGCAGAGAATTATTTGTTTCTTTCTCCAAGTAAAACCAAGATGTCACCATGAGCAGCAGACAAATCTAGAGAAATGAATTCACACTGTGATTCAGGACCAAGGAAAAAAAATTTAAAGTGTCCTTTGGAAACAAACAACAGTTGAATGAAATGACCATTTCTATTGTACAGAAGAACTTATCTATAAAGCAGAAATAGAGACACAGACATAAAGAACGAATATATGGAAACATATGAGTAGGAAAGCTGAGGGTGGGATGAACTGAAAGATTGGGTGATATATATACACTATTAATACTATATTTTAAAAATAGGTAACTAATGAGAGCCTGCTGTTCTCAGAGAACTCTACTCAATGCTCTGTGGTGACCTAAATAGTAAATGAATCCTAAAAAGAGGGGATAGATGTACCCATATAGTTGATCACTTTGCTATATAGCAGAAACTAACACAATATTGTAATGCAACTATACTCCAATAAAATTAATTTTAAAAAATGACTGTCTTTAATCCTCTAGTTATTTTCCCCCTCTACCACTGTTCACCCTCAATTTGAGTTTTCCTGGGATTTAAGTAAGGTTTCCTGAGATAAATGAGATTGAGCATACAGAGACAAGCACAGTGTGGAGGAGTGCACTCGTCTAGAGATCACCCAGCCAAACAAGCCACCTAGAAAGTTCATGCCAGATTAATTCACCCAATGAATCAGTGATGGGCAGGATGCAATCACGATACAGGAAGAGCCATAAACCTGGAAATAGCCTCAACACTTCCCTCTCTCTCGCTCATCCTTCACATCCAACCCATCATCAATCTTACAGAGTTTGTCTCAAATATCCATTAAACCCGCCCTCCTTCTCTCCATTTCTATGGCTACTGCTCTAGTTCAGTGCCACCCCCTCTTGCCTGAATGACTGTAACAGTCTTCTGATTAGGCTACCTGCCCCTCCCAACCTACTTTTCACATAGCATCCTCTGTGCAAATCTCATGCCATTCTCCCAATAAAACCCTTCAATAATGTATTTTTCTCCTATGTTGCCAGGTGCCTCAGTGACAAAGAAGCCACCTGTCAAAGCAGGAGATGCTAGAGACATAGGTTCAATCTCTGGATCAGGAAGATCCCCTGGAGGAATAAATAGCAGCCCACTCCAGTATTCTTGCCTAAAAAAAAAAAAAAAAAACATGGATAGAGGAGCCAGGCAGGCTGAAGTCCATGGGATCACAAAGAGTCGGACATGACTGAGTGACTGTCTTCCCCATGCCCTGCTTTTCTCTGCAAAGTCTTAGATTCTGCATAATCTAGCCCTTGTTTACTTCTCCTGCCTCAGCTCAGGACTTCTTGTCTCAAACAGTAGGCTCCAGGAAACTAAACTTCTGTGCAAAATAGACCATATGCTCTTTCACTCTATGGGCTTCCCTGGTGGCTCAGACAGTAAGGAATCTGCCTGGAATGCAGGAGACCTGGGTTTGATTCCTGGGTCAGGAAGATCCCCTACAGAAGGGAATGGCTACCCACTCCAGTATGGCTCAGCAGATAAAGAGTCAAACTGCAATGCAGGAAACACAGGAGGTACGAGTTGATCCCTGGGTCAGGATGATCCCCTGGAGGAGGAAATGGCAACCCACTCTAGTATTTTTGCCTGAAAAATCCCATGGACAGAGGAGCCTGGCAGGCTACAGTCCAAAGGGTCACAAAGAGTCAGACGCAGCTAAGCATGCACTATTTCTCTCTCTCTCTGGGGCCAGCACGTGTGCTGTTTTCTCTGCTTGAAACAACCTTTTTCATATTCCTAAGTCCCTTAAATTAGTTCTTTGCTGCTTGAAGTTCAGGTCTCAAATAAAACACCACTTCCTCTAGGGAGACTTTACTAACCCTCAGGGCAGCTGGGCAGTCTCTCCTCCGTGCTCCTTTAGCACCTGCTGCAGCCCCACTTCTATTCCCCAAGACAGCAGGGTCCATGGCTCTCAGGGTCACCGTGGTATCCTTAGCCCTGGCCTCAATAAAGATTCTTTAATAAATAAATTTCTGTGTGGCTGATTTTTTCCCTGCATATTGCTGGAAAGATTACAACTATAGCTTGTTTCTGTCCCATCACCTTAAAAAATTTTCCTCTTCCTTAATGGGATTCAAGACAAACTTGTATCTTTTTCTCTCCTTTCCTCTTTTTCCCCAAGGCCTGCCTGTCAAGAGGATCTCCCTGATTGCATTTTGGTGGAAATTTTCGTTAGTGCATCCTCTATACCAGTTTACCCCTTGAGCTATGCTCAGTCCAATTCAATCTCCTGAAATCAATGTATAATATCTCAAGATCATAGCGTTCTTGTCTGCACCACTTATTTGGCAATCAATCAAATGCTGCCTTGTGATAGTTCTTCTGCTCCTGTTTTAAATTGTTCTTATTATTACTCAACATTTCACAGCTTTATAGCATGTCTCCTGACAATACTGTTAAGTCCCTTTAGAACTCAACTATCCTTGGGTCCCCTCACCACTTCCCCATAGGAAATCAAGCACAACTAACAAGGAAAGATATAATTAAATATTGAATAAATAAATGAATGTTAGGTGCTCCATCGGAGAAGGCAATGGCACCCCACTCCAGTACTCTTGCCTGGAGAATCCCATGGATGGAGGAGCCTGGTAGGCTGCAGTCCATGGGGTCGTACAGAGTCGGACACAACTGAAGCGACTTAGCAGCAGCAGAAGGTACTCAATATCACACATATTGAGTACCTAACATTAATTTATTCATTCAATATTTAATTATATCTTTCCTTGTTAGTTGCACTTGATTTCCTGTGGGGAAGTGGTGAGGGAGAAGGCAATGGCACCCCACTCCAGTACTTTGCCTGGAAAATCCCATGGATGGAGGAGGCTGGTAGGCTCCAGTCCATGGGGTAGCTAAGAGTCGAACACGACTGAGCAACTTCACTTTCACTTTTCACTTTCATGCATTGGAGAAGGAAATGGCAACCCACTCCAGTGTTCTTGCCTGGAGAATCCCAGGGATGGGAGAGCCTGGTGGGCTGCCATCTATGGGGTCTCGCAGAGTCGGACACAACTGAAGTGACTTAGCAGCAGGTACTCAATACAGATTAGATCTGTTTATTTTTTGGACAGTGTTGAAAGACTTCACAATTAGCCTGAATTTTAAAGTGTCTAAAGGCAATGGTTCAGTGGTAAAGAATACACCCGCATGGGTTCAATTCCTGTGTCAATAAGATCCCCTGGAGGAGGAAATGGCAACCCACTCCAGTATTCTTGCCTGGGAAATCCCATGGATAGAGAAGCCTGGCGGGCTATAGTCCAAAGGATTGCAAAGAGTCAGACACAACTGGGCACAACACATAACACACAAAGGCAAATAACTGAAACCTTAAAAAATATATATATATATATGTATATATATATATATATAATGACTTGGCTTTAAGGAAGGAGGCAAGACTTGTACAGAATAAATTAAGCCAAATAGAACCAAGGCACTCACAATTAACTCTGCTGTTTCTATTACCACCCATGAGAGAAAGAGCTGGGAGGGGATGGTTCCTATGAGATGTCTCCCAAAGACCCTCAAACCTCTAGTGACCCTAGGAGAGCTGCTAAGTGAAACAGCTAAGATTCTGAGGCTTTTGTCTTAATTTTGCCTTGGTCCTCTATCAAACAATGGGAGGAATTCTGCATTGGGAGTAAAGATACTTCCATTTTATTTGCAAGATCAGTTACAATTTACATTGTTTTGTTAGCCAAGACATTTAATGGGTCTTAGCCATGATCTTATATGTTTATAAAGATTCTAATGCTTAGTCTGGCCATCTCATATGCATGTTATGGTGATCAACTAGAGTTGGATAAGATGACACTTCAGAGGAGTTTAAAGAAAAACATTTGTGAAATAGTAATATCATTATCTCAGACCCATTGGCAAACTTTCTTGGGCTTTGGCTTCTCACCCCACCTGCAACCCTCAATCCAGCAATAGAGGAGTTATGGAGTCAAGTATCTGTTAAAGTTTTTGTGTGATTTACCATTGTAAATGATTTCTTACTGAGAAAAGAGTATAGAGGAAAATGGAATCCTCCCCAGTCAATGGTCTTTTCTCTAGATCTTTTTCATAATCAAGTGTGAACTGTTTATTTCATTGCCAAAAGAATCTCTTGAGTGCCCACCAGTGCCAATATTGTACTAGATGTATTGTACTAGATTGTATTGAGATAAGATAAATAAACCCTAATAGAACTTATTACGTGGTAGGGAAAATCCATAAACATGTCAACCTGATTCATCTGAATATACATTACTGCATGGCAACTGCAAGGTGAAAGGAAGAGAGAACAGAGCGTGGATTTAGAGTTAGACCTGATTTTATTAATTTTCAACACATGTAATAAGAGCCATTCTTGAAATAGGCACATAGGTGCTATGTCAGAGGCATGAAGGAGCCTGGCGGAGCTAAGACTGACTTCTCATTCCACTCTCAGATATCTGGGGCATTTCAGTGTTGATCATACCATCCCCTTCCCAATGAAAGTACTGCAGAGAGCTATGTCTCATCACTCCCCCTCAACCCACCACACATCTCATAGATAACAGGCACTTCCAGGGCAAGGGCCCCAATCTATTGGCTGTTTTCAGCACTAAGGAGAGAGAAACACCCTCTTCTCCAGCTCCAGAGGTTGATCTTGATCTGGGGACTGAATTTTAAGACTACACCAGTCAGTTTAACCTAAAGTTTATTGTACTGGTGTTCTTTCCTTGCTAAGCTGAATAGACATATACCTGAAGCACTGGATAATATTGATTCTGTGTGGCTTTACCTACCTGGATCCTGAGATATAGGAACTAAGTGCCTAGTGGCAATTGCCAACTTTTGTTGTTGTTGTTCAGTTGCTAAGTCACGTCTGACTCTTTGCATCCCCATGGACTACAGCATGCCAGGCTTCCCTGTCCTTCACTATTTCCTGGAGTTTGCTCAGATTCATCTCCACTGAGATGGTGGTGCTATTTAATCATCCCATCCTCTGCCACCTCTTTCTCCTACTGCCCTCAATCTTTCCCAGCATCAGGGTCTTTTCCAGTGAGTCGGCTCTTTGCATCAGGTAGCTCCAAAGTATTGGAGCTTCAGCATCAGTCCAATGACTATTCAGGATTAATTTCCTTTAGGATTAACTGTTTTGATCTCCTTGCTGTCCAAGGGACTCTCAAGAGTCTTCTCCAGCACCACAATTCAAAAGCATCAATTTTTCAGGGCTCAGCCTTCTTTACGGTCCAATTCTCATATCCATACATGACTACTGGAAAAACAATAGCTCTGACTATACAGACTTTTGTTGGCATAGTGATGTCTCTGCTTTTTAATATGCTGTCTAGGTTTATCATGGCCTCCTCTCAAGGAGCAAGCATCTTCTGATTTCATGGCTACAGTCACCATCTGCAGTAATTTTGGAGCCCAAGAAAACAAAATCTGTCACTATTTCCACTTTTTCCCCATCTGTTTGCCATGAAGTAATGGGACCAGATGCCATGATCTTCATTTTTTGGATGTTGAGTTTTAAAGCCAGCCTTTTCACTCTACAATTCCTGTTCACTTTCTGCCATTAGAGTGGTATCATTTACATATCTGAGGTTCTTGATATTTCTCCCGGCAATCTTGATTCTAGCTTGGGATACATCCAGCCCAGCATTTTGCATGATGCACTCTACATGGAAGTTAAACAAGCAGGGTGACAATATATAGACTTGACTCCCTTTTGAACCAGTCCGTTGTTCCATGTCCAGTTCTAACTGTTGCTTCTTGACCTGTATACAGATTTCTCAGGAGGCAGGTAAGGTGGTCTGGTATGCCCATCTCTTTAAATTTTTTCCACGGTTTGTTGTGATCCACACAGTCAAAGGCTTTGGCTTAGTCAATGAAGCAGAAGTAGATGTTTCTCTGGAATTCCCTTGCTTTCTCTATGATCCAAAAAAAGTTGGCAATTTGATCTCTGATTCCTCTGCCTTTTATAAACCCAGTTTGTACATCTGGAATTTCTTGGTTCACTTACTGCCAACTTTAGGACTGGCATTCTTGCTCACCTGCAGCCTGGCTGCCTGGTCCTATGCCTGCTATTTAAAATCCATCTGCCTGTCTCAAATATTGCCTTTCCATGCCATGGTTTATTATTTTCTGTTCTGCTTTACAAATCACATTTCCAGAGGCTAATCCAGATGAATCCTATCAACACAGTAAAACTTAATTTATCCCTGATGCCACAGGAAAGATTAGATACCTGGATTATAACTGGACTGACTAGGTAAGGATTAATCAGTAAACTCAGCAAAGCAAGATGAGAGAGGACATATATCCAGTGAGCACTCTTTCATGACAGGTTTTGTAATAGACTATGAGCTTCTTGAGGATAGGAACTAATTTTTTTTTTTTACTACTGTGTTTCCAATACCTGGCACATGGTAGTCATTCATTAAGTGACTATTAAGCAAATGAACAGTTTACTGACTGAGCCATTAGGGAAGCCCTAGGTATAGGCAGACTAACCAGGATCTTCCCGACCACATGAATTGAACCAGGCTCTCCTGCACTGTAGGCAGATTCTTTACCAGCTGAGCTACCAGGGAAACCTGTATCTAGGAGTCCTATGTACATTTGATTTTATTTGAATAAGATATGGCCCTACCTTCAAGGAGCTTACAGTCTAATGAGGTAAACAGAGTAAAAAACAAAATATAAACTACAGAGCTATGCACAGGCCTTATGGAGGAGAATAGTACAAAACCCAGAGAGGGCATACAAGGCAAAGTAGAATTCAAATAAAAGGAACAGAAGTGATTTTCAGAACAGGTAAAATTTTCACCTGTGTGACCTGGAAAAAGTTTATTAACTTTTAAAAGTTTTAAAAGTTTATTAACTGGTCTTTGTTATATCAATGTATAAGTTGATCATTTACAGAAGGCAAACCAATCATGATTCACTGTATTCCCAGAGTAATAAAAGAACTTCATTTCCTCCAGACCAATACAGCTGGCAAGTTTTCTTCAGCTCTCAGCATATTCTTGTCCTGTGTCATCAAGATTGACTGGAGAAAATTCTCTGGTTTGGCTTCCTTATCCTGTGCCAGGACTACTGCTCTGGTTTCAAGAGTCTTGCTCCTAGATTCTGCCCCTTGATGTGATCCAGGCATCAGGGGATTCACATTCTGGGCCCAGCTCTGCCAGTACTTTCTGTGTGTCCTTGAACAAAGCAGTCTCCTCTCCATCTTTCCTGCCCGTTTCCCTTTACTCCCTAGGTGCTCTGTGAACCACAAAAACAAGGTCAGCTATCCTCTGATCATGTTTCATGTTTTCCCACTTCCATTTCCTGCTCATGTGGGTCCTCACATCTGCAGGAGGCTCCCTCATTTTGTGAGCTCCACTTATAGGGATCCAGACCAGACTCCAAGCTCATTGAACAAAACCTTGAACTTTCCTTGCTTCCCTTGTGGCCCTAGCTCTCTGCTCCCCTTATACAGTGACTCTCAACCTTGATTGTCCATTAGAATCACATGTTGTTGTTGTTTGGTCACTAAATTGTCATGTCCTACTCTTTGCAACTCCATGGACTGCAGCACATCAAGCTGCAGCCCACTATCTCCCAGAGTTTGCTCAAACTCATATCCATTGAGTCAGTGATGCTATTTAACCACCTCATACTCTGCTGCACTCTTCTTTCGCCTTCAATCTTTCCCATCATCAGAGTCTTTTCCAGTGAGTTGGCTCTTCACATCAAGTGACCAAAAGAATCACATGAGAAGATTAAAAAAGCACCAATGCCCGGACCTTACCCCAGATCAATTAAAGCTGCACTTCTGATGGTGAAATAAGTACAGTACTACAGCTTCTTAGGTGATTGTAATGTGCACCTGGGTTGAAGACATCGCTGCCCTACTAGCTTCATTTCCTCCTATAGTGTTTGACACCAAGTCATAAGGTTTTGGTGGCAAAGATTGTCCACTCATTTTCTGAGTCTAGAATAATGCCTTACCCACAGTCGGTGCTCCCTCCTCACTCTCAGGAGAAAAGATGAAAGGAGAATTCACCTAGTTCTGAATCCATGCCCCCAGTGTCATCAAAATTCCATCCTCACTTCTAATAGGCCTTGGTTTTCTCTTTGCAAAGTAAGAGAGTTCTACATAGCCAAGGCTTCTTCTTGCTCTAGGATTCAAGAATTATTATTGCATGAGAGATAATAAGCTTTGGGATCAGCTGGGGGAGGAAAAAAGGACAGTTTTTTCCTTCCTCTTCCAAAAAGCTCTTTGCCCTCATCCTATCATGATGCTGTATACCACACACAGCCCAGCACTCTAACACCTTGCCTGACTGTGGGAGGTGTGAGAGGAGCTTGAACTTCTGCAGAGCTATTTTGGTGCTGCCCAGAGGGCACGTGAACTTGAGAACAAAGTGGATGAGGCTGAAATGAAACTCACATTATAGTTTTGCCCTCAAACCCAGGCAAGAACAGGACAGGGCTTCTTCTCCAACCAATTAAGTCAACTATAGGAGCATTTTGACAGCAAGAGCTATGACCTCTTTTCTCTTAAAGCCAGATCTAGCCTCCAAAGAGAACAGCAGAATCATATCAATAAGCTAATTTAAGGCTAAAGAATCCTCAAAGTCCTCTGGTGGGCGAGGGTTGGGGAGAGGAGGAAGGAAATCCTTCAATGTATTTATCGTTGTGATTTGGTTTTGTTTTTTGATGATGCACAAGCTTATTTGTCTGTATATTTTATTATGGCCAAGTTTGTTCCTTATATGGACTTCCCTGGTGGCTCAGACAGTAAAGCAACTGCTACAATGTGGGAGACCCAGGTTCCATCCCTGGGTCGGGAAGATCCCCTGGAGAAGGAAATGGCAACCCACTCCAGTACTCCCACCTGAAAAATCCCGTGGACGGGGAGCCTGGTAGGCTACATTCCATGGGGCCACAAAGAGTCAGACATGACTGAGCGACTTCACTTTGCACCTTATTGCAAATTATCTTATCTTCCTCAGAAAGTTATGCCAGTTCCACACCACCGGGAGTTGATTTATTCTTTTTTCTACACGTGTATCATACATATGTGTATTTTTTCCTCTTTGCCACAACATAGTAATGCTTACGTATGACTATGTTGTATTAGTCCGGGCTGCCATAACAACATACCACAAACCAGGCGGCTTCGACCAACAGAAACGATTGTTTCTCAGTCCTGGAGGCCAGAAGTCCAAAAGCAAGGTGTTGGCTGGGCCATGCTCCCTCTGAAGGCTGTAGGGAAGGGTCTGTTTCAGCTTCTATCTTAGCTCTGATAGCCTCAGGTGGTTCCTTTGCTTATAGATACATCATTCCAAACCTTCATCTGTACATATTTCCCCTGTGTCTTTATATCACCTTCCCTTTGGGCATGTCTTTGTATCCAAATGTCCCCTTTCAATAAGAACACGAGTCATATTGCATTGGGGCTTTATCCTTCTGTTGTTGTTGTCTAGTCTCTAAGTCATGTCCAATTATTTGCAACCCCATGGACTATAGTCCACCAGGTTCTTCTATCCACTGGATTTCCCAGGCAAGAATACTAAGGTGAGTTGCCATTTCCTCCTCCAGGGGATCTTCCCAAAACAGGAATCGAACCCATGTCTCTTGCATTGGCAGACGGATTCTCATTTTAATTTGATTACCTCTGTAAAGACCATATTTCCAAGTAAAATCACATTCTGAGGTAGTGGGGTTAGATTCCAACATATGTTTTGTTTGAAAACCCAGTTCAACCAATAATAACATATGTCAATACTCCATTTTTATTATGTTAGTATAGAAATGACCAAAATGCTCTAAGTAGTTGGCTGAATAATAAATCCAAAGTTCTTTTCTTTCTATGCATTTGTGTCATTGTTAGTAAACATGCAACCACTTCTGCTTCTTGGGACCAACCACAGTATTCTTGAATATCTGGATCTCAGGGGGCCTTAGAGACCATCTGTCCCAACCACCTACCTGTGGCTTAAATCTCCCCCAGAACAACCAAGACCCATGGCCATTTAGGCTCTGCTCACACACCACCGTGCCAGGGAACTTGTTGGGGTCTATTCCTTCTATGATCAGTTCTGCCTGTGAAAAGTGCTTCCTTATACTGAACCCAAATCTCTCATTTTCAGCCACAAAGAATCAAATCCCTAACCTTGGGCTAAACAGAGGGCTTCAGATATTTCAAGGGTTGAGAGGGTGGTCATGTGTCCCATTTGTTCTCTGCTGCTGCTGCTGCTGCTAAGTCGCTTCAGTCGTATCCGACTCTGTGCGACCCCATAGATGGCAGCCCAGCAGGCTCCCTCGTCCCTGGGATTCTCCAGGCAAGAACACTGGAGTGGGTTGCCATTTCCTTCTCCAATGCGTGAAAGTGAAAAGTGAAAGTGAAGTCACTCAGTCGTGTCCGACTCTTCAAGACCCCATGGACTGCAGCCTACCAGGCTCCTCCGTCCATGGGATTTTCCAGGCAAGAGTACTAGAGTGGGGTGCCATTGCCTTCTCCCATTTGTTCTCTACCCTAGACTCAAACAGCCTCGATTTCTTCCACCCAGACCACACACAAGATGGAAGTGTGATTTGTACAGAGCAGAGTAGAACAGTTACATCCTGTTATGTTTCTACAAATGCAGCCTGAAATTACATTAACTCTCATAGCAGGCATCCCTCTAGCTCCAATTTCTGTGTTACACAGTGAACTTAAGTGAACTTTAAGTTCACTTCCTGTTTAGAGTCCACATGATCAATGATGTAGCAAGATCAAGTTATGTATTCCAAGTTGACTAATCCCAAGTAAAGTCTTTTGTTAGGGGCTTTCATTATCTTCCCTAATCCTCACAGATAACCTGGGTGGTACAATAGATTTTCTGTCCTACTTTACTGATAAGAAAACCCACTCCAGTATGGCTCAGCAGGTAAAGAGTCCACCTGCAATGCAGGAGACACAGGAGACAGAGGTTCAATCCCTGGGTCAGGAAGGTCCCTGGAGAAGGAAATGGCAACCCACTGCATCATTCTTGCCTGAAAAATTCCATGGACAGAGGATCCTGGCGGGCTACAGTCCAAAGGATCACAAAGAGTTGGACATGACTGAGCAACTTAGCACACACTGAAAAGAAACCCAAGGATACTATTTGTCACAGGTCTGTTGGCAGCAGAGCCCAGAATCAAGCATGTCTTTTGTGTCTAAGCTGTTGGAAAAGGCAGTCTCATGCACTCTGTCTTTCAATCCCTGCACACCTGCCTAAGGGTAGACCTTGGGTCTGAAACAATTTTTTTCTCTCATTTTTTTGGCTACACGTGAGTTATATGAGAACCTAGTTCCCTGACTAGGGGTTGAACCTGCACCCCCTGCAGTGGTAGCACAGAATCTTAATTACTGGACCACTAGGGAAGTCTTTGAAACACTTTCCTACCTTGAGATAAAGATTCCCAGCAGCCTGTGCTGGACTGGTCACATTGTGTAGGAATAACTTTCTCTGTTTCAGATTCAAGCAAGACTTTGAATTGCTGAGCCATGTGTATCAGATGGCACCTGGACAACCCCGGTGCTACATCTGTCCTCTGCAAGGAGCGAATAGCGTCCTCCTGTCACACCACAAGAGGGCCAATTGCCCTGCATTGGCTGCCGGGAAGGACCCACTGGCCATGGGAGACCAGTGCCCACTATTGAGGCTGATCTAGCTTTGTAAGTAAAACATTGTTCCATCCAGGGCTTGATTGTGCTGTGCTTTCCTTGTAGGCAGAAGTACTCTCATTTCTACTCCTAATAATAGGCAACAGATGCCGCTGGCTCAACGTAAGCCAAGTGAACTTTCTATTATGCTGCATCACTGCATCAAAATTACTATTTATAAGCCCCCATTGTGGTGGCAATGGGTAGGGCGCTGTCCAAAACAAGAAATCAGTCCTTTTGGAGCTTTAGCTCTGGCCAAAACGCTTGAGTAAGAAATATAGGCAAATGACTGTTGATTTTGTATAAACAATTCAGGTGCAATGTGATTTTTATCTTTCAAATTGATCTTACCTATTGGCCTGATTCAATACACATCTGGAAACTTAAGATGCTAATCCACTTTGCAGTGACGTGAGCATTTCTGGCCATCTACTCCTCCTGCGCTTGTGTTCTATTTGTATCTCATCTCCATGAGTCTGTCTTGGGTGCAGCTTGCAGGCCTTTGGGAAATAGATATGAGACATGAATGATTTGTTATCATCACTCTGTGAGTTTTTTAAATACCATGGCCTCCGTATTCAGTTCTTTCCAAATAAAAATTCATTTAATCCTCAGCAACAATTCTGTGAAGTAGGTACTATTACCCTTATTGAAACTATGAAGGACTGAGACTTAATGAAGTTAAACAAATGAACTTAATTAATTAAATTATGGCACATCAGTACACTATTTACCAGTAAAAGAAAGAGATATCTTTATGTACTGACACAGAAAGATATTCAGAATACAGTAATAGGAAAAAAAAAAACTGAACAGTAATAATAATATAGATGGGAGAAGGAGAAGAGAGTGTCAGGGATGAGATGGCTGGATGACATCACCGATGCAGTGGACTTGAACTTGGGCAAACTCCAGGAGATGGTGAGGGACAGGGGGGCCTGGCATGCTACAGTCTATCGGGTCACAAACAGACATGACTGGGCAACTGAACAACAACATGATGATTTGAGAAAAAATATTTTTATTACAATATTCATTAAAAAATAATGAAAGAATATATATCAAGGTTTCAACAATGGTTATCCTGGGGTCATCGACATTTTAGGTAGTGAACTTTTTATTTTTCATGTTCAATATTTCTGTCATTTTTTATTTATTTATTGGGTGTTTTTTTTAATGGATGTAGTCACATAAAAAGTTGGCTTAAATAAGTTGCCCACCCAGCTATTAAGTGGTATACTGAAACTTAGGTTGGACTGTCTCTGAAACCTGAACTCTTAATCATAATGATGATTGATAAACACCATTAAGTTATAGCACTAATGCCCATTTTTCTGAATTGAGCCTCCTTGGAAAGAACAAGAAGCTATGGATTAGTTTCCCTCCACTTTGATCAATTTGGGACAAGCAAGCTTATGGACAAGGCAGTGTTGAATTCTCCTGGAAATACGGGCTGGTATCTGAATTCAAAAGACAGTCAAAATAAGCGCTCCAGATCCCCATAAAGATTGTGATCTTCCCATTCTTCCCATTCTTCTCAATACTGAGAGAAATCCAAGAAAAAAATTCAATGAAATCAGGTCAGGGTCCTTTGGGTCATTTAACATAATAAATCAGCCTAGAGGAACAGATTCCCCAACCAAAGGGAAAGTATAAATGCTGCTGAAAATTCACAAACTTTCCGTCTTCACTGTGTCTCCCCCAGGCCCTTTGTGATAACAATAAATAACACTAGTCCCCCTTATCTGGAGGGGCCCACTTCCCTGCAGACGCCTGACACCCCCTCTATGGGGACATGGCTTTTCCAGGATCTCCTTCAGGTCTTCAGGCTGGCCAAACCTTCCCAGGCATCGCCATAAGAAGTACAGTCCACAGGCCAGCAACATCCGCATCAACTGGGACGGGGATGGATCACAAGTCCAAATCCAGCCTTCCATTTTTGTCAACAACTGCACATTTTTGTCAATAAAGTTGTATTGGAACACAGCCACACCCGTGGGTTTAGTATGTTAAGAGACACAAATTCAATCCCTGGGTCGGGAAGATCCCTTAGAGTAGCACTGGCGACCCACTCCAGTATTCTTGCCTGGAAAATCCCATGGACAGAGAAGCCTGGAAGGCTGTAGTCTATGGGGTCACAAAGAGTCGGACACTACTGAAGTGACTTAGCACACACACAGGGTTGCTTTTGTGCTGGCTGCTACAGAGGAGGTGAGCAGTTAAGACAGAGACCCCATGGCCTGCAAAACTGAAAATATTGCTATATGGTCCTCATACACAGAAAACTCATGCTGAGCCTTGGCTTAGGAGCATATTAGAAATGAAGAACTTCAGGTCCCACTCCTGATTCCCAGTAATTCCTAAAACATTGAAGTGTGAAAACCAGTAGCACTGGCACTACTGGTTTGCCCTTGGCGCTCACTAAGCCATTGCACTGCTTCCATGTCATCATTAGAAGGTGTTGAGCCTGAAAAGGATGTTCTGAGAGTTTAGGAGCCTAATGATACCCTAAAGCCCCAAAGCAGATAAACACATTTATCAGTAAGAGTTGGAGGAAAGGCACTGACCAAAGGCTACAGGGTTGAGCTGACCTTTAAGAACAATTAAGATTCTCAGTCGTATCCAGATTGAAAAAAGTAGAAACTATGAGATTCATTAAGGATTGGTGGTGGGGGATTCTTCATTACCTCTTTTGCAAAGGATATCAAACCAGTCAGTCCTAAAGGAAATCAACCCTGAATATTCATTGGAAGGACTGGTGCTGAAGCTGAAGCTCCAATACTTTGGCCACCTGATGTGAAGAGCTGACTCATTGGAAATGACCCTGATGCTGGGAAAGATTGAGAGGAGAGGAGAGGAGAAGGAGATGACAGAGGATGAGATGGTTGGATGGCATCACCGACTCAATGGACATGAGTTTGAGTAAACTCTGGGAGATGGTGAAGGACAGGGAAGCCTGGCGTTTTGCCGTCAATGGGGTTGCAAGGAGTCAGACACAACTGAGCAACTGAACAACAATAAAATCTTTTTGGTTTTGAGAATCTTGATAATGAAAGTGAAACTGGGTGACTAACACAATCACTTTCAAGATTTTTAAAATCAAAAAGGTTTAGATAAAGAAGAATCCCCCACCCCTAATCCTTCCTTAATGGATCTCACAGTTCCTGCTTTTTCCAGTCTGGATACAACTGTTCTCTCCTCTTACCTTAGAAAGAGGCTTCATTCCATGCTTCAGAGGCTGCTAGGAGCTCCGTTTGCAGGATGAGGAAAGCCAACCCTGAGAGGGTACATACAGGCTTCCAGCAGCCTCCTTGGATGCCAGGTCAGAGTTGGAGTCATCACATACGATGGTTCAGCATGTCAGGGACAGAGGCCCATCGCCTTCTCCATTTGTCTTAGCTCCCTTCTACATTTTGGTGCCTGACCCAAGGGGGTGTTCTTGAAGGGCTGAGGGAACAATAAGGCCTCACCTGGAGGACATGGGGAGGCCCACTGGGAGGTATGTCCAAGGGTCACCAGGCCAAGCTTCTTTAAGGAGGGCTCACCTTGGCAAATGCGCTCCCAGTGGCACCTCCAGGTTGGACTTTGCCTGTCCTGCCTAGGGAACTCCTAGGAATCTCTGATAAGTAAAACAGCAATTTTCCTAAGACAGGTTTCCCTAGTGGCTCAGATGGTAAAGAATCTGCCTGCAGTGCAGAAGACCAGGGTTCAATCCCTGGGTCAGTAAGATCCCCTGGAGAAGGGAATGGAAACCCACTCCAGTATTCTTGCCTAGAGAATTTCATGGACAGAGGAGCCTGGTGGGCTACAGTCCACGTGGTTGCAAAGAGTCAAATACGACTGACTGAACAATTAATATTTCCACTTTCACTTTTCTAACATGGTTCTCGCCTCTTAAACAATCACATCCAGATGGAAAAAACCAGAGATCACTTAAGAAGGAGGATCCTCAGATACTCAGACTCTGGTCCAGATTCCCTCATCCTGGACAGAATCCCAGCTACCTAGACCCTGTGTATGTCATGTCCCAACCCCACACTGCTGGCCTCCACCCTCTTCAGACACCCAATTTCTTCTTGGCCTTGCCCTTCAGTTCAGACATGCCCCATTGCCCATCTGGGAATGAGGTGGATCTTTCTGACTATGATGTCACTTCCCTCCAGGCAATGCACTCTCCCTGGGTCTGGGTGATTCTCCTCCTGGCTCAGCAGGCCTTAGAGACCTGGCCCCCCTCACCTGGCTCCAGCTTTTGTGGTGTTCTCACCACCCCCAGAGAGTTCTGTCTGGGGACTCATTTCAGGCTGTTGTCAACAAGGCATGACTTTTGTTTACCTCCATTCCCAGTTCTGAATGCCTTGGCCCATCACTTCTCTCCTGTGGGATTGCCCATCACTAGCCTAGTCAAGAGGAATGTCAGAAACAGCACAGCTCCCTTCCTGGAAGCTTGAATGCCCTTTAGAGGCCTTGGGAGACATATGCAGAACTTCAAGGAGGGCTTTTCATGAAAAATGACTGAATTGTCCTGTTCTTTCAGATATTTGGGGACTGAACGGCTCCTTAGCTGATGCCTCCTCATAATTCCAAGTTGCTGGCAGCTGCTGGTCAGTTTGTGGGTTCAGAGCAGGACACTTCTGTCTATTTATCATTTCTACTCTTCTCTGGCCTCTGACAAATTATCCTAATTCTAGAAAAGTACACTCCTGGTCAGCATTTATGTGTGCTCAGCTGTGTGCACCTTGCTAATTACTTGCAGCAAAATGCTCTCATGCAAGCATTTCAGCTGCTCCACTGTTTATTTGGACTTCTGCCTTCTTGGGAGTAATTCGTGAGTCCTCTCTTCTTTTACTGACTATCTTCAGGCCCTCCTTTTCTTCTGCAGCTTCTACTTCTTCCTGTCGAGATCTTCAGGTGGAGCCGTGGCCTGGCTGTGAGGATGCCAAAGTGGAGCCTGGTGGGATAATAAGATTCCCATGGGAACAGGAGGTGAGCGCCACGTTCAGGGAGGACTGCAGGGGAACTGCGGGCAAGGAGAGAAGGGGTCCCCTCTGTTGTCTTAGCTCCAAGCATATCTTACCCTGACTTATAGACAAAAAAATAAAATAACAATAAGAACATAAATACCTGAGTTTAAGAACTAGCTTTACACTTCTTCCTTTTTTTTTTTTTTTTTTCTGGCCACACTGTGCAGCTTGTGGGATTTTAGTTTCCTGACCAGGAATCAAACCCAGGTCTTGGCAGTAACAGTTCAAGTTCCTGACCACTGGACCACCAGGCAATTCCCTGCACTTATTCTTTGTTTGATTCTGGAATAGTAATTACTCTCTGTGAGGATAATGTCCAAAAAAAAGGGAAGAATAACAATTACCCTGTAGGATTGTTGTAGGAATTAAATGAGGATGCATATAAAACATCCAGCAGTGTCTGGCCCATAGAAGTCCTTAAGGAGTATTTTGTCCTTGGGATTCCTTCTCTGCTCTTTTCCAGTGCTTTCCCCAGCCTTAAGTCCCCTCAAAGAAAGGGATGGTTGAATATATTTATTCCAGGACCCTCAACCTTCTCATCCCAACTTGACTTCTGGGTTGGTTAAGGAGTGGGAAGAAGGAAGCTATGGGAAGCAGCAGGTGGCTGGTAGGTGACTAATACTAAGGGCGATCATTTACTGAGGGCTATTATTAACCCTCACAGCAACTCCAACAGCTAAAGGGTCGAGAAGGCTGCAGTTTTGCCAAGCAAGCAACTTGTCCCACACCACACAGCCAAGCCTTCATTTGAATCTGGCCTGACTCCAAAGCCCACTGGCTTTTTCACTGTATCTTAATGCATCCTTTGAAGATGGGGGAATAAGTCAGAGAGAGGCTTAGAGGAGACAGAGAGTGAGCATGCCGAGAGAAGAAATGTGAAAATGGGTAGGATGGAGGAGGATGGGGAGAATTTAGGGAGGAAAGACTGCAGGTGAATGGGGACCCCAGGGCTGTTCCTGCACCTTGTGGTCAGAGCTGCACAAGAGGTGCAGAGGCTGGTGCACACACACACCCAGGCTCCCCGGCACGGCTGCTGCACGTGAGGCGATTCAAGGCTCTCAGTGCCCTGCGGCTCCTGGGTACAGAGTAGGTGTGCAGAAGAGATGTATGACACCTCTTTAGTCCCTCTCAGAAAGAGATGGGAGAAACAACCCATAGGGGAATGGAGGTGGCAGGAGAGGGCAGGCCCAAGCTGACACCTTGAGGAAGTAAAATGGAGAAATTTTAAAACTTTTCTGTTATCGCTGCTCTTCTTTAGGGATGAGTCTGGGAAGAGCTTCCCTGTATTTCCTGCTCTTCTTCTCAGCCCCTTGTTTCAGAGTGTTCTGGCCACCATGGCTCTCTTGTCTAAAGCCAGAAAAGGGACAAATAGCCACACAGAGCCACAACCAGCCTGGACCGCTGCTCCTCACCTGACATCTTCAGTTCAAACCAGCAGAAGCCTCCTACCTGAACCTCTCCTAACCCCAGGGTAGATTTAGTCCGCCCACATCTGGACACTCACTGCGCTTAGTTTGCATCTCAGTCACCCAGTCTCTTACACTGTGTGTTTGTTCTCAGGTTTCCTCTACTGGACTCTGAGCATCTTGAGGGCAGAGGCTGTGTCCTGTTTATGAACTCCCAGCACCTAGTACACTGTCAGGTTCAGAGGAGAAGCTCAGTAAGTGAATTTAGGACCAGGCACTGTGGACACAGAAGTGGACACCATGGACTAATTTCAGTTGCTCATGGTCCAGAAGCAACAGTTACAACCAGACATGGAACAATGGACTGGTTCAAAATTGGGACAGAAATACATTAAGGCTAAAAGAAAAGCTATGACAAACCTAGATATTGTCACCCTGCTTACTTATATGTGGAGTACATCATGTGAAATGCCAGGCTGAATGAAGCACAAGCTGGAATCAAGATTGCTGGTAGAAATAACAACAATCTCAGATATGCAGATGATATCACTCTAAGAAAGCAAAACAAACTAAAGAGCCTCTTGATGAAGATAAAAGAGGGGAGTGAAAAAGCTGGTTTAAAACTCAACATCCAAAAAAACCAAGGTCATGGAATCTGGTCCCATCACTTCATGACAAACAGATGAGGAAAAAAATGGAAACAGTGACAGATATTATTTTGCGGGGCTCCAAAATCACTGTGGACGGTGACTGCAGCCACGAAATTAAAAGCCACTTGCTCCTTGGAAGAAAAGCAAGGAAATGGCAACCCACTCCAGTATTTGTGTCTGGAAAATTCCATGGACAAAGGAGCCTGGCAGGCTACAGTCAATGGGGTTGCAAAGAGTAGGACATGACTTATCGACTAAACAACAGACAGAATATTAAAATTCGGAGACATCATTTTGCCAACAAAGGTCCATCTAGTCAAAGCTATGGTTTTTCCAATAGTCATGTATGGATGTGAGAGTTGGACCATAAAGAAGGCTGAGTGCTGAAGAATTGATGTTTTCAAATAATGGTTCTGGGGAAGACTCTTGAGAGCCCCTTGGACAGCAAGGAGACCAACCACCAGTCAATCGTAAAGGAAATCAATCCTGAATATTCATTTGGAAGGACTGATGCTGAAGCTGAAGCTCCAATACTTTGGCCACCTAACGCAAAGACCCAGCTCATTGGAAAAGACCCTGATTCTGGGAAAGATTGAGGGCAGGAGAAGGGGGTGACAGAGAATGAGATAGCTGAACGGCATCACCAACTCAATGGACATGAATTTGAGCAAACTCTGGGGAATGGTGAAGGACAGGGAAGCCCGGTGTGCTATAGTCCATGGGGTTGCAAAGAGTTGGACTCAGCTTAGCAACTGAACAGCAACATGGTCCGGGGACACTTTTTTTTTTTTTTTGAGCACATAGTAAGAATAGAGCAGGAAGCTTTTGTTATCATCGCTATCATCATCACCCCTGGAGACAGCACTGCAGCCACTTCGTACTTTCAAGTGCCAACAACTCTGTGATCCCAAGGTTCCAACCCCACCCTGCTGCTCAAGGTGCCCTAGAACACATGCCCCCACACTCTGAAAGTGGTTTTTAGTCTCCCACACCCATCCTAGCCATGAGCCATCGGTGGAACAAAGCACCGAATATCCTTTTGCCTGCCCAATGACTGCCCTCTTCTTTTCCTCCCACTGAGATGGGCTCATTTCACCATCTCTGGAGCCCATTGCTCCAAACAAAAATTACCTGAGAGCAGACTTGATTAAGCAGGATAAGGAACTCAGAACAATCAGAAAGGGGGTTGCTGACCAGGGAACCCCAGGTAACAGTATAGAAATGTGGACTATAACGAAAGCATTAAGACATGGTCCTGGGTTCTGGCCCATGGGGAACTGCAGGTGGAGGCTGGCCCAGGGACAGGCTCCAACTGGGCAGGCCTGGGCTCACCTTATAAAAGGGCTCAGAGAGGGGAGGGGATTTAGAGCATCATTATCCATAGCCAGTGTCCTCAGCAAACTATAACCAATTGCCTGGCATGGCCACCCTACTCAGTGTCCTCTGCTCTTTTTGGATGGGACTGGGATGGTTAGATGGAGGGTAATCAAATGAGTTGGAGAAGGCAATGGCAACCCACTCCAGTACTCTTGCCTGGAAAATCCCATGGGCAGAGGAGCCTGGTAGGCTGCAGTCCATGGGGTCGCACAGAGTCGGACATAACTGAGTGACTTCACTTTCACTTTTCACTTGGAGAAGGCAATGGCAACCCACTCCAGTATTATTGCCTGGAGAATCCCAGGGACCAGGGAGCCTGGTGGGCTACCGTCTATGGGGTCGCACAGAGTCGGACATGACTGAAGCGACTTAGCAGCAATCAGATGAGTGGCTGTTTCTACCCTTCTCAGCAGTGATAGACATGGATGAGGGAGAGCAGAGTTCCAGAGGAGTAACTCTGGCCCTGAGCCAGTCCCATCCTGACAAGCTGGAGCAGGGCTTTCCTGTCCTGATTTTACATCTTGGAGCTCCAGGCAGCCTCACAGGAATTGTTAGCAAAAAGGTGGGTCTGACTTCTCACCGCTCAAAAGCCAATAAAGAGACCAGGTTGGTTAAAAGGAAAGTTTGCTTTATTTCAGATGCTGTCAACTGGTGAGGAGGGCAGATGTCCTTCAAAAGCCCAAGTCCCACTCACCACCCCCACCCCAGCCCCTAACAATCAGAGGGCAAGAGCTTTAACAGGTAATTGGGGGTAGGGGGCTACATGCATATCTTCAGATTGGTCATTGGTGATCTGATCAGCGTCATCCTGATTGTTTTAGGTTCAGTTAATCTTCAGTTCCACGGTTAGTTTGTTTCCATTTCTTTGAGGCCAATTCTCAGAACTGTGGCAGCATATGTCACGGCCACTGTCTGGTCATCATGTAGTTAACTACTTTCATCTGGTACAGGTTTCAGTAGCTATAAAAAGGCTCACAAGATATGGCTCAGAATATTATCTGTGGCCCTTGAGAGGGAACTAAAAGTCCTTGACTATGCTTAATGACTACATTATTACTACTTAGTCTCCTTTGACTGTTTTCCTTTGTTTCTGCATGTTGTCATTTCTCTGATTAAACTTCAGTTCAGTAGCTCAGTCGTGTCAGACTTTGTGACCCCATGGACCACAGCACACCAGGCCTCCCTGTCCATCACCAACTCCTGGAGTTTACCCAAACTCATGTCCATTGAGTCGGTGATGCTCCAACCATCTCATCCTCTGTTATCCCCTTCTCCTCCCACCTTCAATCTTTCCCAGCATCAGGGTCTTTTCAAATGAGTCAGCTCTTTGCATCAGGTGGCCAAAGTATTGGAGTTTCAGCTTCAACATCAGTCCTTCCAATGAACACCCAAGACTGATCTCCTTTAGGATAGACTGGTTGGATCTCCTTGCAGTCCAAGGGACTCTCAAGAGTCTTCTCCAACACCACAGTTCAAAAGCATCAATTCTTCCGTGCTCAGCTTTCTTTATAGTCCAACTCTCACATCCATACATGACCACTGGAAAAACCATAGCTTTGACTAGACGGACCTTTGTTGACAAAGTAATGTCTCCACTTTTCAATATGCTGTCTAGGTTGGTCATAACTTTCCTTCCAAGGAGTAAGGGTCTTTTAATTTCATTGCTGCAATCACCATCTGCCGTGATTTTGGAGCCCCCAAAAATAAAGTCAGCCACTGTTTCCACTGTTCCCCATCTACTTGCCATGAAATGATGGGACCAGATACCACGATCTTAATTTTCTGAATGTTCAGCTTTAAACCAGTTTTTTCCCTCTCCTCTTTCACTTTCATCAGGAGGCTCTTAAGACTTATTCTTTGACTAAATTTTTTCAGACAAAGGCAGGCTGGGGACACAGTGGGGCAAGAACCTCAGAGTCCTGCTCCATTTCTGAATGAAGAACTCAGCTATGGGCCCCACCTATGACTCTAGTCTTAATTTCAGAACTGACTGGTCTTCTTCCATTAGAATCATGGCTTCACATAAGATTATCCTTCAGGGCTATTTCTCTGCACCAATCACAGCATCCTCCATTAGCTTTTTAGCCTGAGCTGTGTTTCTCTCAATATCCCTGAATCCTCCTGTGCCTCTGAACTTGGTCAGACCAGTCTTGACCCTGGAAAATACAGAAACCAGTGACCCCATCCTCCCCAACCCCACATCACCATCCCAGTACAGCAGTGAAACTCCTAAAAGGGAACAATAAGGCAAAAAAATGGAGCAGGAGCAGGATATGGAAGGGAGAGTTCACATTTATAAACAGCCTTTCCAGCCCCAGCAGTGTATAAACTACAGCTGAGCTAACTTCTTATCTGGTATCTGGGATATACCTGTCTTGGGAGGAATAAAGCAGGGAAAAGGGGGTCAAACTCTTGCTGGCAGTCATAGCTCTCCACTTTAAAGCTCTCAAACATATTTATATAAAGATCCACAGAAGAACTATTTTGAGACTTTGTCTCTATTTCCTTTCAAAGAGAAAGAGAGGTTTGGGCACAGAGGTAAAAGCTGTGTGAGAATCTCTGAAGGCTCTCACTCTAGAGGATGACACAGCAGCTGAGTACAATACTTGGAAAGAACTGTTGAGGGTGAGAAAAGAGATGGAAGCAAAATTAACCATCTCTCCCTACCTCCACCCTTTCCTTCAACCTATGAAAGTTATTCGAAGATGCTGGAAAGGTGATGCAACAGCAGCTCTTGCTCTGAATTTATTGGTCAGGCTGGAAAGAGCAGAGGAAAAGTAGGAAGTGTCTAAAGAATGACTAGAGGAAAAATTGGGTGAATTTCATGAAGGAGAGTCTTGTTAAGGACTCAAGCCCTGAAATTAGAGAGATATGGGTTCAAACCCTGGCTATGCTATCTATGAGTTATGTGACATAAGCTTTCTTTTTGCATCTATGTAATCAATTATCTACCTTGTAGAATGCCTGGAGGGTTAGCTCAGAAGATACATTTAAGTTAGCACATGCCAGCAATGGGTATTTGTTGTTATTATTATCTGAGACATTTAAAACTACTCTAGACCTGATATACCACATAAAGTATACAGACAGAGCATGTAGGAACAAAAAGGTCCTGGGATGAGAGGGCATCAGTAGGTTTGCTGAGAAGACACGATGAACTGGTCTTGAGTTCTTAGTCCCTGGGGGAGGCATGCCCAGACCTGCCATGCTGAGAAAAGTCAGAGGAGTCCAAGACATTGTCTTCTCTCTTTCCCTTTCCCCATCAAAACTTGCCTTGATGACAGTTGTTTACAAGTAAGTCAAAATTTAAGCTAATGTACTATTCCTCCCCACCACCAAGTAAACTCCCCACTTGCCACTTGCAAGTGAACTCTTTGGTGTTTTGTTTTATTTTTTGGTAGAAATAAAGTGTTGATCAATTATTAAAGAAAATTAAGGAAGGGAAATAATAAGTAGTGAATAACAAGCAGGGAAAGTATTTGAAGGCAGGGAGCATGCATGCCCTCATTGAATCATACCCTATAGGTGGTAAGGTGTGTAGGAGCTGAGGCCAGAGGAAGGTAGACCAGATGCCCAAATCAGGGGTGGCATCTTTATAGAATCGCTAAAGTCAATAAAGAGGGGGAAAGAGTGAGATGGCCCTGAAGGAAGACTGAGGAACTCAGACAATCTCCCTCTACATTTCAACTCATCACTTTTCCTTTCAACTTAGTCTATACCTCCTTTCATTCTGTTTTTTATCCAGTGGCTTTGAAGTTGCCCTGTAAATATTTTTCAAATCTCATTAGGCAGAAAAACATTCTCTCTGCCCACTGAGTGAGCATTAGGCTGACATTTCTCAGTACCTAAAGTGCCCTCCTCCATTCTCCCCACTTTTGAGCTCAGAAAACAGGCATCTGCCTACAGCAAACACAGATCTGGCTTCTGTAGACTCAGGCCTGTAGGGCAGAAAAAAAGAAGCTGCATAGAGTCCTTTTAGGATTCCCTACTTAATTAATGAACACTAGGGACAGGCTAGAGAAAACAAGCAGGGACTCCAAAGAAAAATAACAACATTTAAAAATATATATCACCACCTTGTCTTTACATAACACTTTGTATCTTCCATAATTCTTATCTATTTGCTTTCATATCTATATTAGTTTCCTGGGGCTGCTGGAAACAGTTCCACAAACTGGGTAGCTTAAAACCACAGATATTTATATTTTCACAGTTCTGGAGGCTACAAGTCTGAAATCCAGGTGTTAGCAGAGCCATGCTCCCTCTGAAGATTCTAGAGAAGAATCTCTCCTCGCTTCTTCCTGGTTTCTTGTGACTCCTGAAATGCTTGATTTTCTTTGGTTTGGTCACTGCATCACTCCACTTTCCAATATGGCCTTCTTAACCTATGTGTATCTCTGTACATCCTTTTCTCCTCTTAATAAAATCATCAGTCATTGGATTTAGGGCCCACTCTAATCCACTATGACCTCTTCATAACCAATTACATCTGCAGATCCTATATCCAAATAAGGTCACATGCTGAGATTCCAGGCAGACGTATTTTAGAGGGACCCTGTAATTACTACCATGTTACTTCCAGAGACCTTGTCTTTTAACTAGCCCCTTTCAGGCAAGTATTCGGCTATGATCATGAGTGTACCTACCATTCACTCCTTCTTCCGGTTCTGCCTCCAGCTGCTCAGTGATAGAAACTTTCTTTCCATCCCTGCAGATCATATTCAAATATACTTACCACAGATTATGTCTTTTCAGCTAGGTTCCCCTGAAAGCAGGCGCTGAAACAAAGATTTGACTAGAAGAAGTTTCTTTGGAAGGCAATCCCAGGAAGCCCTGTATGATACATGGGAGTGGAGAAAAGGGAAGGATGGGAGTCAATGTAGGGTTTGCCATTGCTCAGTGGGCAACTGGGCTTCACTTTTCCTAGGCACTTCCAGGAGTGCCTGACTCCACTGACTGCCCTGACTGCCACCTGTCATTAGTTGAAGAGTGCTCCCAGGAGCACTGGTCCAAGCCACACTGTGCACAGGCTGAGCAGACTCCTGCAAAAAGAGAAAGCCCCAAGTCAGAGAGTCACAAATGCTTTCAGGAAGGAGCCAGTAGCTTATTGAGGAATCAGGAGTGTTAAGAGGATGTAGACATAGGCAAACTATGCTACATTCTGCTACAACTAGGAAGACAAGTCCCTTTCTAGAGCTTTCTAGGTTCCTCTTACATAGAAAGTGCTCAATAAAAATTTGTTGGATTGAATTGGCACAGATCATCTGAATAAAGCAATGAAGAATAAAGAGGGTTCATTTAGTCATTAAACAAAGATTTGTGAAATATTTACAACATTTCATGCACAGTATTAGATTTTAAAGATGGCAGCCTTGTGTAAATTTGTGCTTTGCATGGATTAACAGCCAACCAGCAAACGGTTTTCTTGGTTTTCTTATCAGGGCATGCTAAATTACTCAGATGTGTCCAACTCTTTGTGATCTTGGACTTGTACTCTTTGGACTGTAGCCCACAAGGCTCCTCTGTCCATGGGATTTTTCAGGCAAAAATACTGGAGTGGGTTGCCACTTCCTCCCCCAGGGGATCTTCCCAACCCAGGGGTGAAAACCACATCTCCTATGTCTCCTGCATCACAAGTGGACTCTTTACCTGCAGAGCCATATTGGGGCTTCCCAGTGGCTCAGATGGTAAAGAATCTGCATGCAATACAGGAGACCGGGTTTGATCCCTGGGTCAGGAAGATCCCCTGAAGAAGAGAAAGGCTACCCATACTCCAAGAAATACTCCATATTCTTGCCTGGAGAATTCCATGGACAAAGGATCCAACCAATCCTGGCACTCATCCATTACAACCTTGAGGTCTTCCAGAACTGACCTTGCCTGAATTAGCAAATACAAGTTTTATGTGTCTCTGAAAGTGAAAATTCATGTAGCACATGGAACTGAGACTATCTTCCTATGCTCTCTCATTAACTTCTCATTCTTTCCAGTTCTCAGATTCACAAAGCAGAAAAGCCCTGAGTGGGTATTCTGGACCAGCAATGACAAACAAGTCTCAAATGTTTGCCAACCTCTGTCCTGGATTTTCACCTGTCTAGGAAGTTAACTTAGTAAATTTGAACCTTATTACTTAGTAGACACAAAAGAAAATGTTACTCTTGACACTGAGACTTTGTCCATCCATCTTACCTACACCCCAAACCATCCCACTCCAGTGGAACTTACTGCTCCTTTTGAGGAGATGTCCCATAGCAGAAATCTGCCCCTTGCCTAACTCCTTACTCCAGAAAGAATTATTTTCTCAAGGTCTCAATAATACAGCTTCTTTCTGCCATCATTCCAGAGTGAGTCAATCTCACAGTTTAGACAATTCCAGAAACATCCCCTCTCCCAACAGCCAAGCAGTCTAGTGAGCAACAATCCCCAAGAGTAGACTTGTCAGAGACCAGAGCAGACTCGGGCAACAGATTTTGCATTGTGTCAAATCCTGCTTCTGTCCTTGCATACTGAAGAGCTCCCTGTCTTCCTGCCTCCCTCAGTCCCTTGATGTGCGCTTTTAATATTCATCTCCTTCTCCCTCTCTGGATGTGAATTAAAAGAGCAACTTGCAAGGCAAACACGGGGAAAATAACAGATTGCTGCTGCTCATTAAAGCTCCAGCTCAATAGAGTCTGATAAGAGCTAGGAGATTGGTTCCCCCTCCCAGTTGCGGGTGGGGAGTCGGGGGCAAGATAATTACAGCACCTTGGATCTGCTCTGAGCTCAAGGGATTTTATGGATGAAAATGAGTTTTTCTTCCTTAAGCTTTACTGCCCAGTGGAACCCCAGAGTCTAGGCTTGTCTCTCTGACATATAATCTTAGAGAATTTACTTCACTTTTCTGGGTTTCATTTTGTTTCTCTACCTGAAAATGGAAGAAAAATAAAAAAGACAAATAGTCTTCTAAGTGAACTGTAAGGCTAAATAAATGAGTAAATATGAAAGCATTTTGGAAAACTATCTCCTGTATTCATTCTCTTTCTCTTCCCCCTTCCCTCTTTCCGTCAGCAATTAAGTCTGATTAAACAACTTCCACTTAAACAAATAAAATCTTCCTCTAACCATAGGTCCAACTTTAACTATCATCTATTTCTTTTCTCCCCTTTGAAGTCAAATGTCAGGAAATGTTGTCTATATTTATCTTTGTTTTCTCACCTCCCACTCCTACCCCTCAGCTCACTACAATCTGGCTTGCATTCCATCACCCCCCTGGGGAAACCGACCTCATCACTGACAAAAACAGACCCTGTTGCTAAATCCAATTAATACATTTTAATTGGATTAAAATTTTCAAATATTAGTTATTATCTATGACTTTTTTTTCAGCTGGTGATTTTTTTCCTCATGTGTTTCATTCTTTTCTTGGGCATCCAAATATCACCTTCTCTAGGTTTTTTCTGGGTTAAGAATTCTTAAACACGTTTCTTGGCCTCCCATTAAATGTCAGTGTTTCCAAAACCCTCTTTCATCCCTGATTTTTTTTTTCAGTTTTTGTTTTGTTTTTGTTTTTGTTTTTTTTTTTGCATGGCCTGTGGGATCTTAGTTCCCCAACCAGGAATCAGACCCATGCCCCCTGCATTGGAAGCATGGAGTCCTGACCACTGGACCACCAGGGAAGTCCTCAGCCCTGATTTGTCTGGGCATAACTCCTGTATTACCAGTCTATATCTTCAGCTCAAATCTGTCTCCAGAGGTTTAGAATCAAATACATAGTGGCTTACTGGATATCTCACAGGTCCTTCAGACTCAGCATCATTTTTCCCACTCGATGCTTTCCTTTTCTGTTTCTAGTCTAAGAACAGTAACACTATGAACCTCCTTCCCAAGCTAGAGGACTGGAAGTGGTTTGGGATTTCCCTCTCTCTTTTTGACCCCATATATCCAATCAATACCCAAGTTCACCAGTTCTTTCTCCCTTTCATCACCTTCTCCCCACCGCACCCCATCCATGTCTCCCCCACTGAAAGCCACTGTTCCCATTGCTTTACCCTAATGGCTGCAACCATCTCCAAATGACCTCCTTCCCTCAGCCTTACCATCTCCCAATTTGCTCTCCACACTGCTTCCAGGACCATCTTTCCAAAGATGCAAATCTGATCATGACACCCTCCTTCCTCAAACAGTTCAATGACCCCTCACAGTCATCAGGATAAAGCTCACTTATGAGTACGGTATGGAGGCCTTTCTTGTTCTCATCTCTCTGCTGTTACCTCTGGAGCTCTCTGTATCACTTGCCCTGTCCTTGCAGTCCCCCATGTATACTATGCACACATGCACCCCCCACCCTCTCCTCTGATCCATCAACATGCCCTTCCCTCTTCCAGGAATGGTTTTCCCTCTACCCCTTATCTCCATGGTCTGGCAAATTACTTCTGTCCTTCAAAACTCAGCATAACTATCATCTTTTGGGGGTATGCTTCACAGCTGGGTTTGGGTCCCTCTTGAGTGTACCTCAGCATCCCTGTGGGTCCATCCCCATAGCAATTATCACTTGGCATTACAGCCACCTATTTACTTGTGTATCTCCCACCAGACTGAAAATTCAGTGAGGGCAGTGACTGTGCTCCTGTAATGAGCATCTAGTCTGGTTTCAGGCATGAAATACTTTTATCCTTAATAAAAGTAGACAGTATGCTGAGGGGCGATCATTATCACTGCCTAATAAATGAGAAAACACCCAATTTGTCCTATTTGGTTGAAAGAGAAGCTGTGGCATCAACAAGAAAATGGGTGTGAGTAGAAATCAGTGGTTATTTTCACAGTCATAGAGCACAGGCTTGCCTCATTATTCTGTTCATGTCCAACTCTTTGTGATCCCATGGACTCTAGCCCACCAGGCTCCTCTGTCAGAATTCTCTAGGCAAGAATACTGGAGTGGGCTGCCATTTCTACTCCAGGGAATCTTCCCGACCCAGAGATTGAACTTGGTCTCCTGCATTGCAGGCAGATTCTTTACCATCTGAGACACCAGAATAGCTCTAATGTCCACACTCCTCTCTAAATATGTTATTTCTCCCTTCAAGTGAATGTGTATTTATAAGCTGCACTTGAATTGAAAAGCTAGTGAAGAGGTGCTAATATTAATTGTGTCTGGACTTGTTTAAGCTCTTTTTTTGCTTTTCATTTGACTTCTCAATTTGTGCCCATTCTATCAATATTCACTGTCTCCAGCTTACTGATGAGTAAGAAAGGGAGGAAAAGGAGTAAGGTTGTCCTGTCTTTCCCTTTCCTTCTAAGTCATCATTTTTAGCGTGAGTAGTTGGTTAATTCAGAGAAGTAACATGAGCAAGGATAGGATAGGGTTCCTTAGTCATTTGTGGGCTTAAAACATCATTGCAGTCTGCTTTGGAAGCAAGTTCTAGTCCAAATGGAAAGTGTGGCTTCATGGAGGGGGGTGGGTAGCTGTTAGCACCTCGAATTACTCAACCACACACACAGCACATTTATCTTGTGTTTTCATTGAGTGTCTCACACCTCGTGACTCCGGGAAAATTTCTGTGCTCAGGGGACATCACAAACACTATAGGAAATTGGGACAGAGGCCAACACACATCACACACTACTCCTCTCACACACATTCTCTCCATCATCTCATCAGACTTTACCTACAAAAAGCTGTAAAATAAAACTATTAAGACTTTCAAGATGGTGAGAACAGAACATTAAACCAAGCCTGGGCCTTCTGAGGGCAGTTTGTGTGCTCATAAAGCTAACCCTGCTCCTACGCCCGTCACACTGTGGCAGACACACCAAGCCAGCTCTGGACAACGCCCCTAGTTCATCTGCCCCAGTCTGATCCCTCCTGGGCCCTTCCCTCTTCCTTGAGCACATCCTGGTTCATTCTCTGGCTCATTTCCCTTCAGTTTGTGTTTGGCCCTTTGGGATCCCGGCTCATCCCAATACCCCTCTCTAGGAAGTCAGATCCATGCTTGACTCTTGGGTCCTGATTTGAGCATTTCCCTCAGTGTCAGAGAAGAGTATCTCACTTTCAACCTCTGCTCCACTCGTCAGTGGTGCAACCCTCCTCTCACTTTAGCTTCACCACCTTCGAGTCAGGGCAGGAGAATTCAAACAGGACTCAGGTGAACACACACACACACACCCTTCACTTGACTGTTTTTCCCTTCCTATCACTTTACTACAATGGTACTTCTAAAGATCACATTACAAATTCAAAAATTGCTTACATCGGATTTCCACTATCATTTTGGGGCCATTGCTACATTGACTAATCTTTTTCTTCTCAAAATTCTCTTCTTTGGCTTCCTTTATACTGAACTATTGTTGTTCTCTCACATTTTATTACTGTATTTTGGAGTATATCTCTTCTGCTCCTGGCTGTCAGTTTCCTTTAAGACTCAGGTCTTTACCATCACATCTTTCTCACTTTCTTAATTCCCATTCCTCTCAGCTCTTGGTCTAGACCTTCCATCAGCACCTCAACCTAAGACCACGTTCCTTCTGTGAGTCTCAGTGTCCTAGTCCATGAAATGAGAAGTCTAGACTGGTCTTATACTATTCCTCTCATTTAAACCACGTGTCCTCTCACAAACTGAGTATCCTTCCTGATGACCCTAATTCTACTGAAGCCTCAAACAGAGAGCATCAATGTTCATGTACATTTACTTTTCTCACTAACCAAGAAAGTAAGGGACAGAGCTTTTTTTTTACATTAGGATCCAAACGTACAGATCCTTTTTCTTTTACATTGGGATCCTTTATCTGGAGTCCTAGGTGAGTTTTCTACTCATTCAGATTTTCAAAATAAAGAACACAACAGTGGGAGGAAACCTCAGGTCACAGCATACATCTCAGCAGGCAGATTACAGATCTGTAGCTTAATCAATCCTTCTGGCACAGCTTAAGCAATAAGACTATGTTTATACATCTATTTGTTACCCTTCTGGTCTGTTTATTGCCCAAGGAGTAGCTGATTTACTCAACTCCAGTCTTTGAAAGATTTAATTCTTTCCTAATGAGTGACAAGTCTCATCCCAATGGATCCTTTCTGCAACCAACTCTTCCTAAAGCCAATAATCCTCTAGCTTCCTCCTCTACAACTTTTAAGTGAGTCTTTTCTGGAACCTCTCCATGGCCTACTACATTTGCCTGAACCTGAATTCCATCAACCCCCTTTTTACCCAATGGAAACATTGACAACCAGTATTGTTTTCCTGGTATTACAGTTATTAATAACTCAATAAACCATCCCAATCATGAAATCAACAAGTATAAAGTATAGTTTTTTGTTGAAAACTACAACTCCCCCCTTTTTTTAATTTACAGGGAGGAAAAAGAGCATATTTGGCATTTAGTTTCAGATTGAGGAGGTAAATTTTTTCAAAATCATAATCACATTCAAATTATGAGTCATTGAGGGCTCATTAATCCTCTCAACCCTTCTCCTTCATTCTCTGTGTCAATCAGCCACATAGGTCTGGTGACCTTCCCTTCAAACCGTTTCTTTCTGCACCCATTCCTTTCCATTCTCAGGGAATCTACAGGCATCTTTGGCACAGTTCCTTTAACTCCTCTCCTTGTCCCTAGTCTCTTCCTGGGCTCACCCTGCAGACCTCAGGCAGAGTGATCCTCAGACACAGCCCACCTAATGTCCCACCCTTGGTCCAGCATCTTCACTACTTGGCTTCCCAGGGTACCCAGGACTGAGTCCAGTCTCTGCCCCTGGCTACAGCAGGAACAAGTGAGTGAAAGGGTAGGAAAAGCATGAGTTTGGAACCAGACAAATGAGGCAGTGATTCCAGCTCTACCATGGCTATCCTGGGATACTTAACCAAAGAGCCCTATGATTCTGGAATACTTAACCTCTTGGAATCTCAGTTTTCTATTAAATGGAAATAATGATATACAGTTTTCATTATTTGGGGAATAATTAAAAGGAATGATATATGTAAAATGTTTAGTGAGCAGTGCTTCTAAAACTCTAGTTGGAGCACAACCAGTAGAAGCTCCCACTACCTGCCTTCCCAAGCCCTCATCCTGACACTGAATAGAACTCTGCCTTGTGCCCCTCTTCAGATGGTTCAGATAGGTCCACTTCCTCTCTGCAGATAGATAAAGACCTTTTGAAGGCAGGGGCCATGATTTGTATTTCTTTGAAATACCCAAGAGGGCACACTCTGGGAGCTCAATAAATATTCATGGAATCAAAAAGAAGTCTGCAGGTGTGGTATCATTATGTTGGGAGAGGGAGGGCCAACATAATGTTTGGGGGAGGGAGGGCCAAACATATGTTTGGGGAGCTTCCCATCTCGGCAGTGTTTTTCTGAGGCTGATATTATAGGAAAGTTTCCACTTCCGTAGTACTCACTGACCAGTCCAGGTAGCAAAGGCATGGGGTTGGGCTGCAAGGCAGAGAAACAGAGCCTGGAAGCAAGCATTCATTGACATATGCTCTGTCATCGTTTGCCTAATTTCAGGTCTCTTCTCTGAGTGGAGTTCCCTGGGGGAGCAGCATCTCTTTCTCCTCCTTCCCTTCCATCTCTCACCAAGATGCTGGCAGAGCATGTTGAACATAATTTGGGAAGAAGAGCCTGTGTTGTACAGCATGGTACATGATTAATAGGATCCCTGGGGTATCCTAACAGGACCCCTCCTAATAGTCCCTGGTGGCTCAGCTGGTAAAGAATCTGCCTGCAATGCAGGATACTCCGGTTTAATTCCTGGGTTGGGAAGATCTGCTGGAGAAGGGATAGTCTATCCACTCCAGTATTCTTGGACTTCCCTGGTGGTTCAGCTGGTAAAGAATCAGCCTGCAGTGTGGGAGATCTGGGTTCAATCCTTGGGTTGGGAAGATCCCCTGGAGAAGAGAACCGCTACTGACACCAGTATTCTGGCCTGAAGAAGTCCATAGGGTAGCAAAGAGTTGGACACAACTGAGTGACTTCACTTGGGAAAGCAGAGACCTGTTTTATTTGTGACTCGTGTGCCTGTTTTTCAGAAGGTTGTGTGGTAGCATCAAAAGATTCTATAAACTGTTGGTCAGGGCAATGGTTCTAAACTTGGCTCTCACCAGATAGCTGCCTTCAAATCCATTCCTGCTAGTGACTGTGTCAAGGAACCATTTAGGAAAGACAGTCCAGTCAGGAAAATGCATCCATGTCACAAAATTCAATAGAAGAAACTTAAAGAGAGGTTGTCTGTAATTGTTTAGTCACTAAGTCACATCTGACTCTTTGTGACTCCATGTTTGCAGCACACCAGGCTTCCCTGTCCTTCACCATCTCCTGGACTTTGCTCATCAGCACTACATACTGTAGGAAGTTAAAGGATCATAAAGGAGGGTGAAGCAAGCTGTAGGAAGCACTCACCAACTCCGGGCTGCAGAGAGAGGGAGGGTGTGGTGTCACCTCATCCCAGGGGCAAGACCATCCTGTGGATAGAGGAGCTGGAACTAAGAGAGCTGCTAGTGGTGTCTGGGGTCATAGAAGAGATGCAGACTCTCCTTGACTCTCCTCCTCAGACTAGCAACCGGGCCTCCTGAATCCTCTTGGTCTTCAGTCTCCTGCCAGTGCCTCTCATTCTCTTAGAAGCCAGGGGACAAAGGAACCTGGGACACGTCATTCTCAGGGGTTGGCCCCTGTGGTGCAGAGCCGAGCAGGGAAAAACACTGGACGATAAATATCAATGGCTAGTATAGGGCTGTGGCCTGACTACCCCCATTGTCTCCACCAACCCCCACAGCCACTCCCAGTAAGCAATCTAATTTTTAAAAATGCCTTCTATGAAATTTCATCTTTAATGTAAGTCTGCTAGCTCCTTCTTCCAATCAAGATGTCACCCTCAAATTTCTCCATGGAAGTCCTAAAGCTGGGGCCTTCCCCACCATCTCCAGCCTCACTCTACTGGCCTGTAACGTAAGAAGGGTAATGAGACTTCAAAATTCTCTTATTTTATTTACTCCCCAGAACACTTCAGGCTCAACCGTCCCAGCCTGACTCTGGCAAAACCTCAGCTCTCAGTTTCCATGTGAAGCGGGACTTGGCCAATAATTTTTCATGCAACTCTTGAAGGTCACAGAAGTTGGAGGTTTTCAATTATGAGAAAGCGAGGTGCAAGAACGGCAGGGAGCTGCCAGGAAATGACAAGTGGTCGGCACAGTCTTTTTAGGCTGGGGCATGTTCCAGCTGCAGTGATAAATGTGCTCAGCCTCCTTCGGTTGGCACCAACTTGTCAGCCCTTGATAAAGAGCTCACCAAACACTGTGCTAATATGAACAAGAATAAATGGGATAGGATTTCAGCTCCATTTGAAACACACTACCTGGGAGTAATCTGAACAGGCAAGGTGAGGAGACAGGTCCTGAAGGACAGGAGTCGCCTATGTGTCATTCCTGCTGTGTCTAGTGAGTTTCCCCTCCTGTCCACTCAATTTCCCTAAAGTAATCAGTCCTGGTTATCTCAGCAACCTTGGGACTCCTTGGGAGATAAATGACAAGAAGACTGTGAATATGCTATCCTCAAACCTGCTTCCCAGGTGGCACTAGTGGTAAAGAACCCACCTGCCAATGCAGAAGACATACCAGACTTAGGTTTGATTCCTGTATCAGGAAGATCCCCTGGAGGAGGGCATGCCTACCCACTCCAGTATTCTTGCCTGGAGAATCTCATGGACAGAGGAGTTTGGCAGGGTACAGTCCGTGGGGCCACAGAGTCAGTCGTACGCGACTTAGCACGCATGCAAACCCAGAGCAGACACCAGGGGGCGCCTTGGCTGGAAACGGACAGAAGGCCTTGAAAGCCTTTGGGAGAATTTCGGTGTGTTTCTGAAAACAAAGTGAAAGTGAAAGTCGCATCCGACTCTATGACCCAATGGAATATATCAGTTCAGTTCAGTCGCTCAGTCGTGTCCGACTCTTTGTGACCCCATGAACCGCAGCACACCAGGCCTCCCTGTCCATCACCAACTTCTGGAGTCCACCCAAACCCATGTCCATTGAGTTGGTGATACCATCAAACCATCTCATCCTCTGTCGTCCCCTTCTCCTCCTGCCCTCAATCTTTCCCAGCATCAGGACCTTTTAAAATGAGTCAGCTCTTCGCATCAGGTGGCCTAAGTATTGGAGTTTCAGCTTCAGCATCAGTCCTTCCAACGAACACCCAGGACTGATCTCCTTTAGGATGGACTGGTTGGATCTTTTTGCAGTCCAAGGGACTCTCAAGGGTCTTCTCCAACACCACAGTTCAAAAGCATCAATTCTTCAGGGCTCAGCTTTCTTCACAGTCCAACTCTCACATCCATACATGACCACAGGAAAAACTATAGCCTTGACTAGATGGACCTTTGTTGACAAAGTAATGTCTCCACTTTTCAATATGCTGTCTAGGTTGGTCATAACTTTCCTTCCCAGAAGTAAGCATCTTTTAATTTCATGGCTGCAATCACCATCTGCAGTGATTTTGGAGCCCAGAAAAATAAAGTCAGCCACTGTTTCCACTGTTTCCCCATCTATTTGCCATGAGTCCATGGAATTTTCCAGGCCAGAATACTGGTGTGGGTAGCTATCCCCTTCTCCAGGGATTTTCCCAACCCAGGGTCTCCCACATTGCAGGCGGATTCTGTACCAGCTGAGCCACAGGGGAAGCCCAAGAATACTGGAGTGGATAGCCTATCCCTTCTGCAGGAGATCTTCCCACCCGGGAATTGAACCAGAGTCTCCTACATTGCAGGCATATTCTTTACCAACTGAGCTATCCTGGAAGCCCTGTTCTGAAAACAAGGAAGCCATCAAGTGCTTGTGAAGAAGAGAGTTATGTGATTATAGTAGTCTTTTCAAAGAAGCTCTGGGGCACCATGCTGCTGGGTGGACTGCAGGGGGTGGGGGTGGAGAAGGCAGAGATGGAAGAACCCTTAGGAAGGCTGTTTAGAAGTCCAGCCAAATGGTGAGGTAACCCATTTCAGGGTAGGGACCCGACTGTGGGTAGGGGAAGAAAACATCTGCTGTGAGGAGACTGCTGGAAGTTTAGGAAAGCTGAGCACTATGGAACAGTGGTTTCCAGGTAACCCACAAGTTTTGAGGTCCATAACTATATTGACTGAACAGAAATGGGAGAGAATGTGTTTTTTTTGTTTTTGTTTTTGTTTTTTTATGCTGGGTGCTGGACTTGTCAGGTTTAGATGGACAGTGAGATTCATAAATAGATATTCACACCAGGCATTGGACCCTGGGGTAAGAGGACAGGACTACAGCAAAAGATTTACTCATCGTAGAGGAGATGGATGAGGCTATGAGACTCTGTGGACTTCAGCCCACCAGCCTCTTCTGTCCATGGGATTCTCCAGGCAAGAATACTGCAGTGGGTTGCCATTTCCTGTTCCAAGGGATCCTCCTGATGCAGGGATTGAAATTGCATCTCTGGTGTCTCCTGCATTATAGGCAGATTCTTTACCACTGTGCTACCTAGGAAGCCCTCTTAATGAAGAGATAATAGAAATAGAAAAATAAAGCCAGCCTGGTACCCATCAAAGAATAAGAAGGATTTCCACATCATGTGGTTCCCAAGTTGACAACTTCAGTCTCCCCAAATCTCTAGAGATCATTTTTTCACCCACCAGTCTCTTCTCTTTTGCTATTCGCCTCACAATATGAGCCACACCAATACTATAGATTGTATTATTGCTTCCAGGGGAGGCCTAGGAGGGTGAGATATTGCATTTGGGCCTCTGAGGATTAACAAGAGGATTTTTCTTGCAGCAATCTACCTATCTGACCAGGTGATTGAAAGAAGGGTGAAGTCAGCTTCCTAAGAAACCTCAAAGTAAAATGGACATCCTAAGTGTGACCTGACCTGACCTCCTGCCATTCTCCCTGGGTGTGTGTTGAGGGGTGGGGGGTGCAGTCCAGATGCCAGCCGGCACCAGGACGACAGCCCACTTCCTCCCCTTCTCCAGGCGAAATGTAGTGGATCACATCTCTGAGTAATCTGAGATTTCAAGAGCAAGAGGGAGAGGATTTTAATCTTCAGGGAAAAGAAAAAATCAAACAGATTAAAACTCAAATCCCTCCAAAGGGAACCACATATCAAGGGGATCAAACAGCACCTGAGCCTCAAGGATACTGTTGTGCTCAGGTCAGGTAAGGACCTGCTCAAAAAGCTAATGTGGTTTGATATATCCCTTTTGGGTGGTTTTGGTTTTATCCCTGAGTGGATCATGGTATGGGTTTAGGAATGGGAAGTCTCCCTAGGATTTGGTGGAAGAAAGGAAACCAGCACAAAGCAATCTGGAGGTACCCTTGTCTGGTCTGGCTTCTTTCAGTTTTCCAGGAAAAGCTTTCCCATTCATTCCTTTCTGTCTGATAGGCAAATCCCTACTCATCATTTAGTACCCCTCTCTGGATCCAGAATGGTTGGGTTCAAATCTAAGCTCTGTTTGTTTATGTGTTCAACTCTCAAGCCAGACTCAGCCCCTAAAAGGAAAGCGCTATGTTCTGTTTTCCTTTGAACCCTCTGGACTCAGCACAGTGCCTGGCATCAAGGGGGTTCTCAACAAACACATGATGAATGAGTAACTGGGAGGCTAAGAGCGTCAACTCTGGAACCAATCTGCCTGGGTTTGAATCCTGGTCCTAATGTGTTTTGACTGTGAAACACAGGGCAAGCTTCTTAATCTCTCTGTGACTTTTACAGATGACTTTCTTCATCTGTAAAAAGGGATAATTACAGCACCTACCTCACAGGGCAGATGTGAGGATGAAGTGGGTTTCATATATACATAATATTTAGAAGAGTGATTGGCACAAGGAAGGTCGTCCGTAAACACTAGCTATTATTGCTAGCAGCACTTTCACTGGCCCCTAAGATGAATTATTAGCTGCTTTTTTTAAATTTTTAATTGTTTATTTTATTATTTATTTATCTAGCTGCTCCAACTTTTAGCTGCAGCGTGTGAGATCTAGTTTCCTCACCAGGGGTCAAACCCAGGCCCCCTGCATTGGGAGCTCAGAGTCTTAGCCACTGGACCACCAGAGAAGTCCTAGCTGGCTTTTTTTTTTTAAAGAGCTGCACGTTAAACATAATGGATTGGTTAATAATTTCTCTTCAACACCATGGTTTGTGAGGAATTTATGTTTAGATGAGTTAATAATCACACAAACAAATTATAATTCAGAATTTCCTACTTATTTTGGTCCAAACATAAAATAAGAGCCAAATTGGCTCATTTATCTCTGCTCCAGGAAGGCCCCATGGTCATGAAGGGAACCACTCACCAAGAAGTGCCACCAAAAAGGAATTTGGTTTTGAACCACAGTGATTGGACTATTTTTCAGCCTCTGTTTCAGGTGATACATTTTTACTTTAAGAAAGAAAAGGAGGAGGTTTCAAGGGGGGAAAGTGTAGGAAGTGGCAGAAGGCAAACACTGCAAGATGTATGGGAAGTGAATGTCTGTGAGGACAGAGGCGTGAGCCACCAGATCTAGTTCAAGGCCAGGTCACTACCAGCAGCAGCCTCCAATGCTGGGACTTTAGTGTCAAGGTGACAAGGAAAGCTCACTTACCCCGGAATACGGTAACCGGACTGGTCATCTGTGCCATGCTGCCAGCTGTGCACATTCATACAAGCATCTCAAAGTCAGGGACCAAGACTAACTTCTCTGTGTCTCCTGTAGAAATAATGACAATAGCTATCATTTATGGAGTATTTGGGATTCCCTGGTGGCTCAGACAGTAAAGAATCTTCCTGCAATGCAGGAGACCCAGATTCAATCCCTGGGTCAGGAAGATCCCCTGGAGAAGGAAATGGAAACCCACTCCAGTATCCCTGCCTGGAAAATCCCATGGACAGAAGAGTGAAAAGTGAAAGCTACTTTTACTTTCCATGGAGTATTTAGAAAGTGCCAAATATGCTAAACACTGAACATAGATTGCCTTCTTTTCTCTTCACAAAACCCTGTGAGGAAGAGTCCCAGCCCTGTTTTACAGATGCATCAGCAAAAACAGAGATTTGCCCTTGGACACACAGCTAATCAGGCTTTGAACTCAGAGAATGTGATCGTAGTCCTCTGTGCTTACACACGACACTCGCTGCTTTGTAGGATGGACTGTACAGCAGCAGCCTCTTAAAAATTGTTTCATTTGCTGGATGAATAAATGAATGCATGAGGTTGCTGTAAGGTAAAATCTAGAATTTATCCTTAGAATCTCCCCCACTGGCTCTGGTCTTCATGAATAGATACCTGTGGTAGGTAGGTTTCTCCTTTTCCAGGCTTTATTTTAGATGATTAAAACAATACCAGGTGGTGTTAGTAGTAAAATCCTGGTTGCCAATGCAGGAGACATAAGAGACACGGGTTCGATCCTTGGGTGGGGAAGATCCCTTGAAGCAGGGAATGGCAATCCACTCCAGAGCATCCCCATGGACAGAGGAGCCTGGCAGGCTACAGTCCATAGGGTTTCAGAGAGTCGGACATGACTGAAATCACTCACCTTGCCCCAAAGCAATACTTTGGACTGTGGCTCCGGCCTGGAATCTACCCCTAGCTGAGCACACTAGTACAGGGGTAGTGGCCCCACACTGCCAGATTATGCCTGCTGGCCTGTCCTCTGGAATTTTATAGTGACATCAGTTTTAGATTGAGAATCCACATAGCAGTCATGGAATCTTTCAAACTGCAGGTTCCTGAATTTCTCAAAAATGAGGCAGAGTCCCAGCCCTGTTTTACAGGTGCATCAGTGAAAACACAGAGATTTGCCCTTGGACACACAGCTAATCAGGCTTTGAACTCAGAGAACGTGACCCTAGTGCTCTTGTGCTTACACACAACACTCTCTGCTTTGTAGGATGGACCAGATAGCCGCAGCCTGTAAGTCACCATTTTTGAGAAAACCAAGCCAGACTCCTCTGTTCATGGAATTCTCCAAGCAAGAATACTGGAATGGGTTGCCATTTCCTACTTCAGGGGATCTTCCTGATGCAGGGATCGAACCTGTGTGTCTTGCATTGGTAAGCAGATTCATTTTACCACTGCGCCACCTGGGAAGCCCTTTGAGAAAGCTGCAGAATCCTTAACCTGCTCTGAGAGACTGTATTTCTCCTTTGCTCTCTGGGAACAACAATGGCTTTCAAATTATTTCAAGCTAACCTTCAAAGACATGATCATGGACAGTCTGTGGGGCCCAAATAGAAAGCAGGTCGTTAGGACCCAGAAGCCCCGGCTAGAGCCGGCTACCCTGACAGATAGTCTGACGACAATAAAAGCCATAGGATTCCTAATGAAAAATGAGGACTCACCCCAGCTCCCCTGCCTCCTGCATCATCAGCCACCAAGCTGTGCATGGCTCTGTGCCAGGGGTGTCCCACTTCCCTCCCCAGCCTACAAATAATAAGCATTTGGTCCATCCACCATGTTGGGGAGGGGTGGGCAAGCCCTCATACTGGAAATTCACTAGCTGAAGAATCACAGCTTTGTATCAGCTCCATCTCCCAGAGCTGTGCAGATCTGCTCCTGATTACATTCCAGCAGCTGGGCACGATCTCTTTCCTCACCACTGAAAATGATTTGGGAGGGAAATAAACAATGGAATTTGCCATATTAATATTCTCTGCACCCTGCAGGATGTGAGGTGCATACTAAGCAATGTTGAAAGCTCATCCACCAGGATCCGGAGGCGAACGTGGGCTCCAAAGGGTGAGAAGGAGCTGGTCTAAAAGAGAAAGCCCCTCAGCTCACTTTTATTCTAATTTCTGAAACTGGCTGGAGAGGTGGGCTGGTCATTCCAGCTGGGGTCTGGTAGTGACTGAGTCCCAAGCCTCAGATTGGGGTAGGAGTCAGCAGCTCAGTGCCACAGAGGAAGGAGGCCCTTTCAGGCTTATTGAAAAGCTTAGTAGTAATAAGACTGGCTATTTATTAAATACTCACTATGAATCTGTGTTAAATCATTCACAAATATTTATTTAAATTTAATTTAAATAAATAAATTTAATAATTTATTTTAATAATTTAAATAAATTAATTAAATTTATTATTTAATTTTAAAGTTATATTAATTACAAAATATTCATGCTCATTATTTTTAAAGTAATATAGATGAACAAAATGAAAAAATAAATCCCTTGTAATCCCATCTCCCAAAGATAATCAGCATTAATGTTTGGTGTGTACATCAAACAGCAAGGAGGTATAGATATTATGCATGAGGTCAAATATCTAGATAAAAAGCCACTACAGTGGTAGCAATCTGAACTCCAGTTCTTTCATTTGATGAATGTTTGTTGAGAACATAAACTCTGTTCTGAGAATCAGGATTACAGATCCTTAAGGAATAAGACAGATAAGATTTTTGTTGCCATGAAAAATCTAGTGGGGGAACTAATCAATTCACAAACAAATGATCACTGAAAATGGCAAGTGCCACAAAGAAAAGAAAAATGAGACACCTTCACATTGTTAGAGCCTGGGTAGCTCAGTTGGTAGAGCATCAGACTTTTAATCTGAGGGCCCAGGGTTCAAGTCCCTGTCCAGGCACTAAGTTCTTATGTTTTCTTGGGCCAGAGAATACTAACCTTGGGCTTCCCTCATGGCTCAGAGGGTAAAGAATCTGCCTGCAACGAGGGAGACACAGGTGCGATCCCTGGGCCAGGAAGATCCTCTGGAGGAGGAAATGACAACCCACTTCTATATTCTTGCCTGAAAAATCCCATGGACAGCAGAGCCTGGTGGGCTACAGTCCAAAGGGTTACAGAAGGTCAGGCACAACTGAGCACCTTCCAAATGGGGAAGGTAATAACTTGGAATAGGCCAAAGAATGACTTTTTGCAGAAACAACATTTCAATTGTTTAAAGAAACATTCAAATTGTACTTTTTTTTAAGCAAATGCTAATACACTTAGACCTCCAAAAATCCTATGATGTAGGTGTTATTATCACACCTATCACAGATGGGGAAACTGGGGCACAGAGAGGCTGAGTACCTTTTCCAAGGTCACACAGCTAGAAAGTGGTGAAGCCCAAGATCTATTGATCCAGGCAGGTTGGCTCTAAAGTCATGCTTGTGACCATTCCCCTTCACTGCCTCTGTTTGAACTGAGATCTGAATAATAAGGCTTCATCCATGCAAAGATCTGGAGGGAGTACTCAAACAGAAGGGACAGCAGGAAAAAAAAAACAAGGAAGTAGAAATTGTGCTTGGTATGGCTGACTACCAGAGAGAATAATCAAGCTAGATTATGCAGGGCCTTGTAGCCCAGAGGAAACCCTTTGGGTTTTATCTCAAGAGTAATAGGAAGAAATTGGATATTTTCATCAGAGAAGTAACTTGATCACGTTTACATTTTAAAGAGATTCCTTTGCCTGTTGAACAGAGAACAGAATTTAGGGGTTGCAAATCAGAATGGATGCATGGACCTGGAAAGGGTTCAAACTAAAGGTCAAAGTAGCTTGCACAAAGATAATAGCCCAAGAAATGGAGAGAAATAGAAAAATTTGGCCAATTTAAAGTTATACTTTCCCTCTTTAAATCTCACTCACTACCTTAGAGAAAAGCATTGTAGAAAAAGTTTCTTGCTAAGCCAAGGAAGGCCACCTTGTGGGATTACTTTAGAGGCATAAAAATGATAGGGGCTGGTCCTTTATAAATCATGAGCTGGAATCAATTCAAGAGTTTGTCATAAAGGTACAGGAAATAATACCTAACACCAAGTGAATAGCTAATGTGTTCCAGGTGCCATTCCAAGTTTTTTCCATATACTAACTTATCAACTCCTTATAATAATTCTATGAGAAAGGTGTTGTCATTCATCCCACTTTACAGACAGGCTAAGTCAAACCTACTCAAGGCCACAAAGCTGGTAAATGGCAGAGCTGAGTTTTCAACCCAGGCAGGTTGAATTAGAGACCATGGCTGTTAGCCATGACACTGACCTGCTTTTGAGAGATATCCACTAATCCAGCCCACAGGCCTAGGGAGCTACCAGATGGCAGATGGGCGTGCACACAGCAACAGCAGCAAGGGCCTTCCATTATTTTCTAAGAATGGTTTGGGCGTTAAGAAAAGAAAAGGTACAGACGGTCCTTCTTTCCATGCTGGATTTCACATAAACCCCATTCATGCGACCACAGTCCAGGCCACCAGGAAGGAGAGGGAGCTCTCCTCATCCAGGAAGGAGAGGGAGCAACATCTGAGGCCAACTGCATATCAAGGCTTTAAAGCTGGGTACCAGGCCTGGTTCCAATTTGGGAAAGGAATACTTCAAGGATGTATATTGTCACTCTGCTTATTTAACTTATACGCAGAGTACATCATGTGAATTGCCTGGCTGGATGAAGCACAAGCTGAAATCAAGATTGCCAGGAAAAATATCAATAACCTCAGATATGCAGATTACCCCACCCTTACTGCAGAAAGAGAAGAAGAACTAAAGAGCTTCTTGATGAAAGTGAAAGAGGAGAGTGAAAAAGTTGGCTTAAAACTCAACATTCAGAAAACTAAGATCTTGGCATCCAGTCCCATCACCTCATGGCAAATAGATGGGGAAACAATGGAAACAATGATAGACTTTATTTTGGGGGGCTCGAAAATCACTGCAGATGGTGACTGCAGCCATGAAATTAAAAGACACTTGCTCCTTGGAAGGAAAGTTATGACCAACTTAGACAGCATATTAAAAAGCAGAGACATTACTTTGCTGACAAAGGTTGATCTAGGCAAGGCTATGGTTTTTCCAGTGATCATGTATGGATGTGAGAGTTGGACTATAGAGAAAGCTGAGCACCAAAGAATTGACACTTTTGAACCGTGGTGTTGGAGAAAACTCTTGAGAGTCCCTTGGACTGCAAGGAGATCCAACCAGTCCATCCTAAAGAAAATCAGTCCTGAATATTCATTGGAAGGACTGATGCTGAAGCTGGAACTGCAATACTTGGGCCACCTGATGCGAAGAACTGACTTTGGAAAAGACCCTGATGCTAGGAAAGATTGAAGGCAGGAGGAGAAGGGGACAACAGAGGATGAGATGGTTGGATTACATCACCGACTCTATGGACATGAGTTTGAACAAGTTGATAGACAGGGAAGCCTGGCATGCTGCAGTCTATGGGTTCGCAAAGAGTCAGACACGATTGAGTGACTGAACTGAACTGAACTGACCAGGCCTAGGCAACTTGGATGGAGAGTCTCAAGGTGGCAAGTCGGGAGATATGGGGAGATCAATTTGACAATAAACTCGCAATTATTCAACTGACTGCCCAAACTCTAGGCCATGGGAATAGCTTTGTAAATTTTTATTGAAAAAAATGAGTAAATGCATGAAGTAGACCCCAGTCAAAAGTGCAGATGGCGGGTGCTCTTTGGCATGGCAGCCAGAGCCCACATTAACCACATTTCTCTAGATTCATTCTCTTGTCCCCTTGCCCTCCTTTAATTTTATGTATGCCCCTTGTTATCACTTAACTTTAGTAAACATGTCATTGCTGTTGTTTAATTGAATTATAGTTGATTTACAATGTTGTTAGTTTCAGGTACACAGCAAACTGACTCAATTACATATTTGAGTCAATATATATATTTTATTATATAAAAAACTTTTTTAGATTCTTTTCCCTTATAATCTATTACAAAACATTGAGTACAGTTCCCTGTTCTATAGAGTATGTCCTTGTTGTTTATCTATGTTTTTATATAATAGTGTGTATCTGTTAATCCCATCCTCTTCATTTACCCCTCTCCTCCCCCTTTATTCTTTGGTAACCATAAATATGTTTTCTATGTCTGTTGGTCTGTTTCTGTTTTGTAAATGAGTTCATTTGTATCTTTTTTTAAAGATTCTACATATAAGCAATATCATACTTCCCTGTTTCTCTCCTTCCGTTTCTCCCTCTCTCGTGGATGGACCTAGAGATTATCATTCTAATAAAGTAAGCCAGACAGAAAGTAAATGTTTTTTTTATGTGCTTGTCTTCCCTACTGGAACAAAAGTTTCAGAAGAGTGGGTCTGGACGTTTTTATTCACTCAACACTTCTTAACAGTGACTACCACATAGAGGACCCTCAGTAAATATTTGTTGATTGAATGATGAAGGTATCATTCAAATGAATCATCTCATTCACGCCTCAGAATTTTGCCAAGTAGACAGAGAAGGAGTTAGTAGAGGGCCCATTTTATGGATGCTGACACTAAAATCAAAAAGGCTAAGTGTGCTAAAGCTGACACAGGTACTGAGGAACTGAAGCTTAGTTCTGAGAACTCATCTAGTGTCTTTCAGTACACCATGCTGCTGCTGCGTCGCTTCAGTCGTGTCCAACTCTGTGCAACCCCATAGACGGCAGCCAACCAGGCTTCCTGTACCTGGGATTCTCCAGGCAAGAACACTGGAGTGGGTTGCCATTTCCTTCTCCAATGCATGAAAGTGAAAAGTGAAAGTGAAGTCACTCAGTCGTGTCCGACTCTAGCAACCCCATGGACTGCAGCCTACCAGGCTCCTCCATCCATGGGATTTTCCAGGCAAGAGTACTGGAGTGGGGTGCCATTGCCTTCTCTGCTGTCTCCCTAATGTTTCCACCAAGTTATTATGTAACAATATTATTGTGAATCAATAAAAGAAACACCCAAACAAAGAGTGTCTCTGTATTACCTGCTGAATTACTGTTGAGGACATTATATACTACTAATAATCAGAGACTTTATGTTAAGAATCCATGGGATTTCAGTGCCAAGAACAATTCTGGGTCTCCTAAAAACTGCTGTTTCCTCTGTCAGACAGAATCTTGTAAATTATCGAATTTCATTTCTTGTCTTGACTCTCAGGAAACACAAAAATTGAATTAGTGCTTAATTACAGTAATAATCTAATTTCTGGTCCAATTACAATCCTTTCCTCCTATACATGATTTTCTGATCTTTATTTTCATTTTAACCAATTATGTTATGGATACAGTGTTGGTTGTTAGCTATATCAAATCCCTTTTAGAAATAGCTATGGTAGAAAATTTAGAAAATAAGCAATAACTGCTGCTGCTACTGCTGCTGCTACTGCTGCTGCTACTGCTGCTGCTAAATCGCTCAGTTGTGTCCGACTCTTCGAGACCCCATGGACTGCAGCCTACCAGGCTCCTCCATCCATAGGATTTTCCAGGCAAGAGTACTGGAGTGGGGTGCCATTGCCTTCTCCAAAGCAATAACTAGCACTAATCAAATGGTTGCCATAGGCCAGGGGTCGATTTTATACATGTATTAACTCACTTCATCATCAAAAACAGGAACTTTATATTGCCAGAGATACCAAATGTTATAATATGGCATAATGAAATTAACATTCTGAATTATTAAAAAAAAAATGACATGTTCCTTCTTGCTCCCTCTGCCAAAACCCTTCACCCAAACCTTCCCCTTCCCCATTTAAGACTCACTCCGTCACCCCCCACTTCCATTATCTCAGTTGTTTGCTAATTAGATTCCCTTGGCCTTTCAGTCTACTCTTCAAAGAGCGGCTAAAATTAATGCTGTGAAAATAAAAGTCAGATCACCTCACTCTCTGCTCAAAACTTTCTATGACTTTCCTTCCTAGAATAATGTCAAGGTCCTTTCAAGGGTCAACAAAGCCCTACAAGATCTGGCCCCATATATCTCTGGCCTTATCCTTGACTCTGATCCGTAGCCACACTCTCCTTCCATGAATATTCCAGGCAGCATTTCACCTCAGGGTCTTTGCATTTGCTGTTGTTGAAGCTTGGAATATACTTTTTGGGATATAGCTGTATGGCTTGCTCCCTTGTCACTTTCGGGGGTCAAATGTTACTCTTGGAGGAAGGTCTTCCCTGATCACCTACATTCCCTCCCTCAATATTTCCCATGCCTTGTCTTGTTCCATATTTCTCCCAAGCACATTTAACTAACTTACTGTTTATTTTTACCTGTTTATCAATTCTATTGACAGACTCTCCAAAAGAAAGCATTATTGTCTATCTTGTCCTTTGCTACAATTCCAGTTGACTAGACCAATGTTAGGGATATAATAGATGCCCAAAAAGTATTTTCTAAATTAATGAATCAGTGTGAGAGGTAGAGGCATATCTTATCACAAACCTACTCTATTTTGCAAATGCACAAAATATATAAGACTGAAATATTCACTGTAATTATTAAACTGTCTTTCCAAACTCCTTCCTTCCTCCCACATACTAACACTATCAGATAAATTGAGTTAACATTGACCAGTACATTAACAATTACATTGTCTCAGCAATTTAGGTACGTGGGATCTTCAGATGTTCAGGGCATCTTGCCTGGCTAAGCTGAAGTTCCAACACTGCCCCACAGAGACTTCTTTTCTCTCCAGTATCATTTTCTCCAAGATCTTTTTCATTTATCAATATCTACGAGAACTTTTATTTTGTAACTTAGGAAGGTGGGATAATAGGATTTGGAGGAGTGAGAGCTAGGGGCAGAGGAAAAATAGAAGGAGGACAGTGATACAGGTAGGGACCAAGTTTCTGTATTCATTACTACAACTGCAGCTTCTAGAAGTGCTAGGCACATAACAGGCAATCAGTAAAGATTGACTTATTGAGTTGTTCACATGTCCCTTTGGACTGAGTCTGAATATTTAGGGCTGGAAAGATGAAGGCCTGAAGTTAGAATTTTTTTCTTGGAAGCTTTCTGAGATTCTGAGCAGAAAATTCCCCCCAGCTTTGCCTGGCAGCCTTGGAACCTTGAAGAGGTAGAACCCCCAGGATGACAACGAGATCCAGGAGTGAGCAGGGCCTGCCCTGATGCTATTTTAGGGGGCTCTTGGGCAGTACAAGGTACCTCACAGTGGCTGTAGCTGACAGATTGGGGGCACACAAGAGACACTTTTTTGGGGGAACTCCCAGTAATAATGGAGGCACTCTGAGAGTGTAACTCCATCAGAAACAATAGGCTCACAAGGTTAGGTTTGAGTGTCATGTGACACCACAGAATTTAGACTTGGAAGGCATTTTAGAATCGTTTCAACAACTCGTCATTCCATTTAGAAGTGTCTTTCATCTTCCTGGAAGAACAAAAACACATAAATATAGCATAATTTAGTCTCTCTTTTCTCTCATATGTCTGTCTTTGAGTTTATCTAGATTGTTGTAAATCCATATCAGCCCCCACACCTATCAACATTGAGGATTTTCTTCTCTAGAACTGTCTGGCTCATTCTGCAGGTGAGAGCTTTTGTTTCTCTCCACTGCAAGTATGCCTCACAGCTGACACTCCTGCCAAGTATCTTCTTCCAGTTTTAATTGCTAGTCTTGGTATGGGGTGGTTCTCCTTCTCCTTTGGAAGAAAAAGAGCATTCATTTAATTTCTAACCCAATTAAACCATGAGCTCATGAGCTCATGCTCTGTGGGCCAGAGTGATGGGCTCTGGAGACATGAGCAGAATAGAAATTGCCAACATTAACATGATTCCCTCTTCCCCATCCAGGAATGACTAACACAGGGTGAGATTATGTTTGTGCTTCAGTAGCTTTTTTCAATTATTTAATCAGCAGGTACAAATTCAAAAAACAAGCTTCTAAAAATGTTGAGGACTTTCTGGCATTCTTGGGAACCACCAGGGCAATAACTCAGGGGGTTGAGAAGAGCCCTCTAAGAGCTGCCTAGTGATGCTGATTCCAACACTCTTGATTCCATGACTTTGTGGGGGTTGCATTCAGCTTCAAAGAGTTACACTGGTGATAAACTGGCCACAGAGCCAGTTTATCACAGTAGAAAGCTACAGCTGCTTTGCTCTTGGTGGAAATAGGAGACCCCTCTTTAAGCCTCAGTCTTGGGCAGCAAGATAACAATTAGCTATAGAGGCAGTTCTGCATGGCAGAAGAGCACTGGGTCAGGAGTCAAGAGATGGGGGCTGTTTAGGTGCTTCTTAGCTGTGAGGATTTAGGTCAGTCTCCCAATTCTATAGTCTTCAGTATATTTTTCTGTGAAACAAAATGGCTGTGCCAGATGATCTCAAAGATTCCAGTGGTCTTGACTTTCTCAGAGGGTGAATATCAGTGAATGGCACTTAGATACTTGCTGATGCTTGCATCTTTCCTTCTCCGGCCTGCCTCTGCTTCTGGTCATGGAATGCAGTCACATCGGAAAAATATTTCTTTGAGTTCATTTCCAAGGCAGCTTATTGCAGTTTTTTGAGTCTGAGAGACCTGAGCCAGGGCTCTGATGAAGACTATGGACAGGGCAACAGATACACAATAGGGTGCACAGGAAGAGAGATGTGTGGTCTTAGGGGAGTAAGGCCAGCAATACAGAGAAATCTAGGTTTGGTGGAGTGGGCAAAATGATAAGAAAGAAAAACAATAGTCCAGCCTTCAATAGGAGGGTGAGAATAGGATGGGATGCCAAAATTTCCCTCAGTTCAGTTCAGTCGCTCAGTCGTGTCCGACTCTTTGCAACCCCATGAATCGCAGCACGCCAGGCCTCGCTGTTCATCACCAACTCCTGGAATTCACTCAGACTCATGTCCATTGAGTCAGTGATGCCATCCAGCCATCTCATCCTCTGTCGTCCCCTTCTCCTGCCCCCAATCCCTCCCAGCATCAGAGTCTTTTCCAATGAGTCAACTCTTCGCATGAGGTGGCCAAAGTACCGGAGTTTCAGCTTTAGCATCATTCCTTCCAAAGAAATCCCAGGGCTGATCTCCTTCAGAATGGACTGGTTGGATCTCCTGGCAGTCCAAGGGACTCTCAAGAGTCTTCTCCAGCACCACAGTTCAAAAGCATCAATTCTTAGGCGCTCAGCTTTCTTCACAGTCCAACTCTCACATCCATACATGACCACTGGAAAAACCATAGCCTTGACTAGACAGACCCCCTAAGATGGGCCAAAGGACTAAAGAAAGGGAATGACCCCTGAAAAGAACTGCTTAATGTTGCAAACATGTGATCAGGCCCTTGGGTACTATGAAAGCTCCTTTGCCACTTCCCACAATTGATTGCATGAGCTTTTGAACCCTTTGGAGAAGGAAATGGCAAGCCACTCCAGTACTCTTGCCTGGAGAATCCCATGGACAGAGGAGCCTGGTAGGCTGCAGTCCATGGGGTCGCTAAGAGTCGGACAGGATTGAGTGACTTCACTTTCACTTTCACTTTGAACCCTTCTCTCTCACAAGCACACACTCACACAGCAGGGATTATGTGTGTCCTTGACCTCACTGTATGCAATTTTATACTAGAAAGTGTGGGAAAGCTATGCTACCAAGAGAAGAAAAAAAAATAAAAATAAAAACATGAGCTGTATAGTGTTTAATAATAAAATCTCCTGACGTTTTACTATTAGGTATTAAGAATAAAAACTAAAGCAGTGGTAAAACACATGGTAGAACATACCCAACATCTATTTGAAAAATGAAATAGGGAATTCATGAGCTAATTAATTAAATTAATAAGGGAATTAAAAACTCATCTATTTATAAGGATGGTTCTGTCCTGCAGTGGGGTAAGGGCCCTGTTTTCTAACAGCATGTTTTACTTTTTTTTTTTTTTTTTTTTTTGAGGAAATCTCTGTAAATTCCTTTTTCTGTGAATAAATCAAATAAGTGTATCTCAAACATTTACAGATTCTATGTAAGGCTTTATAAGCAAGAGGAAGGCTTGGAAAAGTACTGCCTAAAGGCCAGATCATTCTGTGTTGCCACCAGCCAATCTGAAATGCTGAGAAACAAATGTTCTCAATCATTTTGTATAGTTTAGCAGGCTCATTTTCTCACAGCTGTGTGAGATAAAGACAAGTAACTGATTTTTTCCTGAGTATACCAAATTCCAATTGCAGAACTTATACAAGAAAAGAATCTACTTAAAGGCACATATTCTTGTTTCATATTCTTTGACATGTACAAATGGAAGACAATATTCCATCATTTCATCTGCTTTCTCTTCCAGTAAACAAGACAGAAATATATCAGTGTGTGTGTTAATGCCTTGCATATAAAATTATGACAATGTATTGCTGAGTAGAGTTCTTTAAGTAAGTCAAGAAATACAAAAATCAAAGTTCTCCTAACTACATTAACTTCTCTTCTTGCATTTCCCAAGAATGCAAATTCTCTTCCCAAGCATTTCCCACTCGGAGCATCAACATTGCAGTTTCCTGGTGATGCTTGAGACATCCTGGATGTCTCGGGGTGGCTCTGGCTGAGAAAAGAGTGTCTCAAAGCCTTGCAGAAATGGTAGCTGAAGGTACAGAATTTAGGTCAAGATGAAATAAACAAAAGTCAAAGCTGACTCCTTCTGTAGATAATACACACTAAGTCAGGGAGATTGGACATGGGTATTCTAAATGAAAGAAGGCAATAGATGCCCATGTCCAGACCATTCCATTAATGCATCTGGGGATCCAAAGCTGGTCTCCAGAGGAAGCATAAGGCACCAAACAATAATGGACACTAAAACATTCTCAGGAAGGTAGCAAGATGGAGAAAATTGTATTTCCAGAATTTTAAAATTCTATAAATTACCTTGGGGTTGAGAGAGTGACTCTTAAGAGTTATGCTCAAGATTACTAACTGATTTCTAAAGAGTGAGTCCATTTAACTACAGAGATTCTGTTCTGCAAGATAAAAGAGACCATCTGGACCAGAGATAAATTGTTTGGGACCATTGAGAATGTGTGCCATCTGTCTGCTGTCTTCTTTTCGTCTTTTTTCTATACAGCATTCATCTTTTCCTCTAAATAATTAGGAAAATATTTAACAAATATGAGTTGAAGAATAGCTACATTATTAGCCTTCAGTCTGGTTGGCCCTGAGAATACTTCACGGTGGGGAATTTCCTAGATCTATTCTCCTTCCCCTCCTCCAACCAACACCTTCCTCCAAAGTGGATTTCCATCATTCTGGGTGTTCATGACTCCTCACACAAGTTGTCTCTTCTTGGTTTGGTGATTCTGATCCAGTCAATCTATGAAAAGACACATTTGAAGACTGCATGGGATGCTATAGCATGGCCCCCAGACTCTAAGCTCAAATCTTTGACTCCAGATTCCCTGGCCCTCAAAATGCTCTGAATTGATCCCTAAACACCATATTTCATTTGAACAGGAAGATCGGACATCATGGTTCACAGCAGAAAATGAAAGATTGGAAATTCAGGAAGTCTGATTCCTAGTTTTATTCAAGTCATGAACTTGCTATGTGGCTTTACCATATCCAAGTTAGTCCTCACCAAATCCCATGGGATCCTCTAACTTCCCCAGCACCCCATTTATTTGGGTTAGGACCATGTGACTACATATTTGCCAATGAAATATAAACAGAAGTGGCCTCTGTCACTTTCAGGCCAAGGTGGTTAAGAACCAGTATGCATCCTCACGCTCTCACTCCCTGCTGTGACCTTGGAGGTTGCCTGTTCCAGATGGCAGAGCTACAAGATGGAGAAAGATCACTGAGTTGTATCTAATGGTGACATGAAAAATAAACTTTTATTGTGTTAAGTCACTGGTGTACTGCATTTATCTGTTGCAGCCAACATTAATAACCAGTAAAGACAGCCTGCCTTTCTGTGACCCAGCTTTCTTATCCAACTCCAATATACTGAACCACATTAAAAGAACATGAAATGAAATCCCAGAGTTGAAATCGTTTCAAAATAGGAAGTTAATATTACACAAGTAAACTGTCATCTCTTGGGTGCAGGAGCCACCCAATACAGATGACATTTACTAAGTGTGAAGTGTGCTCATCACTGTGGATGAGTCTCCATTCCTACTGGTTGGGGCTGCAAGGGGGTCTTCTTTCTTTTGAGAACCCCATGGCTCCTTCACAGTGCCTATGTGGGACACAACAGACATTTGCCAAGTACCAAATGTGGTGACCAAAGATAAAAATTGGGTTTATTCATCTGAAGCATGTTAGAGTTCACACTAATTTTCTGTGACTTGTCACCAACCAGCTATCAACAGGTTCAGATTAGTCCTGGTGGAGAGCTTCCTAGGCCACCAATGGACAGTGATCTTTTAAAACTATCCTAAAGCAGCTGCTTAGAAATGTAACTATGGGAATTTGGGCTAGATACATTTTTAGAGGCCATCTAAATTCTCTGAGTATGGTGGCTCAGACTGTAAAGAATCTACCTGCAATGTGGGAGACCCAGGTTCAATCCCTGGGTTGGGAAGATGCCCTGGAAAAGGGAATGGCTACCATGCCAGTATTTTTGCCTGAAGAATCCCATGGACAAAGGAGCCTTGCAGGCTACAGTCCATGGGGTCACAAAGAGTCAGACACAACTGAGCAACTAACATGTGTGGTAAATTCAATTCTTGCAGTGATGGAGAACTCATTTTCCCAATAGAAATCCAATCCCATTAGTGTAGTTGTAAAAATACTTCTTTTATTTAATGTAAATAATTCTCCTGCATCTTCCATTTATTGTTTAGGTGTTTGATGTCTGGAACAATGCATTTAAGTCTATTTCCTTTTTCACATGACAGTTTTTCAATACTTGAAGACAAATATTAACTTCCCATTTAGATCTCTATTTTGCGTGTTAAACTTGCTCAGTTTTTCCTACAAATCGTCATATAACATTTTATTATTTCCTAAATTTATTTATGTACTACTCTTTCCCAGGAAAATTTAAGAATGAAGCAAATATACCAATCCAAAGGGTTTCTGAATTTGAATATTAAATATGGCTCTGCATTTCCTGGCAGCTAAGACAAAGAGTTTAGGACGAATTTACATAGCTGTCAATATCAGAAACAGAATGCTTACATAGCTGTCAATATCAGAAACAGAATGCTTACAAAAAAGTTGTTCCTAGACTCTTTGCCATTCTCATCATCTTTCTCTTAAAGCATTCTAGCTTACCATTATTTTTCTTAAACTACTAGAGGAACCAGAGATCAAATTGCCAACATCCGCTTGATCATCAAAAAAGCAAGAGAGTTCCAGAAAAACATCTATTTCTGCTTTATTGACTATGCCAAAGCCTTTGACTGTGTGGATCACAATAAACTGTGGGAAATTCTGAAAGAGATGGGAATACCAGACCACCTGACCCGCCTCTTGAGAAACCTATGTGTAGGTCAGGAAGCAACAGTTAGAACTGGACATGGAACAACAGACTGTTTCCAAATAGGAAAAGAAGTACATCAAGGCTGTATATTGTCACCCTGTTTATTTAACTTATATGCAAAGTACATTATGAGAAACGCGGGGCTGGAAGAAGCACAAGCTGGAATCAAGATTGCCAGGAGAAATATCATTAACCTCAGATATGCAGATGACACCACCCTTATGGCAGAAAGTGAAGACGAACTAAAAAGCCTCTTGTTGAAAATGAAAGCGGAGAGTGAAAAAGTTGGCTTAAAGCTCAACATTCAGAAAACAAAGATCATGGCATCTGGTCCCATCACTTCATGGGAAATAGATGGGGAAACAGTGGAAACAGTGTCAAACTTTATTTTTTGGGGCTCCAAAATCACTGCAGATGGTGACTGCAGCCATGAAATTAAAAGATGCTTACTCCTTGGAAGGAAAGTCATGACCAACCTAGATAGCATATTCAAAAGCAGAGACATTACTTTGCCAACAAAGGTTCATCTAGTCAAGGCCGTGGTTTTTCCTGTGGTCATGTATGGATGTGAGAGTTGGACTGTGAAGAAGGCTGCGCGCCGAGGAATTGATGCTTTTGAACTGTGGTGTTGGAGAAGACTCTTGAGAGTCCCTTGGACTGCAAGGAGATCCAACCAGTCCATTCTGAAGGAGATCAGCCCTGGGATTTCTTTGGAGGGAATGATGCTGAAGCTGAAACTCCAGTACTTTGGCCACCCCATGCGAAGAGTTGACTCATTGGAAAAGACTCTGATGCTGGGAGGGATTGGGGGCAGGAGGAGAAGGGGAAGACAGAGGATGAGATGGCTGGATGGCATCACTGACTCGATGGACGTGAGTCTGAGTGAACTCCGGGAGTTGGTGATGGACAGGGAAGCCTGGCGTGCTGCAATTCATGGGGTTGCAAAGAGTCGGACAGGACTGAGCGACTGAACTGAACTGATAAACAAAAATTAACATAACCCTTCAGATAAATCAATAGTTTGTTTAGAATAGGCTTATGAAAGAGTAAGTAGGTCTTAAATAAAAAGCTATTTTCTGAATATTATTTTTGTGGATCAAGAGTATACAGGATGCCTTATATATATATATTGCAATTCTCCAACAGTCTTGAAAAGAAAAGTAAAAGTATTGCCATTTACTAAACTAAGAAATTGAGTAATTTACCAAAGGTCACAATTATTACAGATCCAGGTCTGTCTGGAACCAAAGCTTATATCATTTTCATGAGTCAACCATTGTCAACTGAAAAGATTATATCATTTCTAAAGGTGCCTCGCTGAATACTCCAGGAGTGTTGAGTCAGAGGGAGAATATGGTTGGAGGTTTTAGATCTGACATTTTCTTAAAACCAACACTGGAAACTGTTTTCATCTTCTTCCAGCTTCTTAAGGAATCACAGAAACACATGTGAGTTGGGGGTGGTTTTGTTATGTATACTTCAGCAATTACTCATTTTTTGAGGGGTAAACTCAATGCAAACTGAGTTTGGATCCACTGGGCTTTGTCAAACACAGGTGCTTATGTACTGATTCAAGTTTGGGTTGGCAGAGTAATGTTCAATATGGAGGTTTACATCTTTAAAATATATGGAAATACACAGCAAGGGAATAGCGAAATTTCCTCCCTATTGACTAAAGAGAGGCCCCTCAAATCAAGCCTGTTCTCTCTGTTCCCAGGGCCACCAACTTAGACCAAACTCTTATTAGCCCTCATTTTCACTACTGCAATAGCTTTTCATGTATCGCCTATAGCCAGCCTTTCCCCAAACCTTGCCCATCCTCCACACAGTCCCCAGAGTTTTGTCCTTAAACATAGATCTATTTTATCACTTTCTTGCTTATAAATATCTGTCAATTTCCATTGCCCGAAAGATCAAGTTGAAAATCTCTATCACGACACATGAGACTCTTTACTATTAGGTATTAATTTGTCACTCTTGGCCCATTTCTCTTCCTCTCTCCCTACTACCCCATGCTGTCTGTGTGTGTGTGTGTCTTAGTAGCTCAGTCTTGCCCAACTCTTTGCAACCCCATGGACTGTAGCCCTCCAGGCTCCTCTGTCCATGGAATTCTCCAGGAAGAATACTGGAATGGGTTGCCATTCCCTTCTCCAGGGAATCATCCCAATCCAGGGATCAATCCTGGTCTCCCACATTGCAAGCAGATTCTTTACTGTCTGAGCCACCAGGGAAGCCCATCCCATGCTCTAGCCACACTTGATTTCTCAGCATTCCCCATGGTGACTTTTCACTACTCTGAGTCTGTGTATGAGTGGCTCACTCTTCCTAGAAACGCCCTTCCTCTACACCTGGAAAACTTCCACCTTTAAAACCAAGCTGAAAAGTTGTCTCCTCAATTAAGCCTTTCCTGACTTTCCTAGCAAGAGTTGGATTCTCCCTCAAGGCTCTGGGTTCTCATAGTCTTACCTCTATTAGGTCACTTAGAGTTTCTTTTGGGGGCCTCCCAGATGGCCCTAGTGGTAAAGAATCTGCCTGCCAAAACAGGAGGCACAAGAGGCACAGGTTTGACCCCTGGGTCTGGGATATCCTCTGGAGTAGGAAACAGCAACCCACTCCAGTATTCTTGCCTGGAAAATTCCATGGGCAGAGAGACCTGGCAGGCTACAATTCATGTGGCCACAAAGAGTCAGACACAACTGATCACACACACATAATCTTTTTTACATTTTATTCTTTCCTACCTTCAGCACTCTTTAGGGCCATAATTATACATTATTTAAGTAGGTAAGTCCATGGGGTCAGACATATACTTAAGAGTAAGACATGACTTAGTGTCTAAACAACAACAATCCTCAAAGTCTGGCCCAAAGAGTCTTTAATAAATGTTTTTTGGACAAATGTCCCCATCACAGTAGCCAAATTGTGTGCACAACACCAGGATTTGACAGCTATGAACACCAAAACTGAATAAGGATTATCTTTTGTGCACAGAGTCAGTACAGATCAAGTGGGAATGAATGATAGTCACCATTTATAGATAACACAACTCCAAAATCTATATTTGAAGACTACCCAAAATAGAAGTATGATGACCTGGATGTAACTTCAGAGAGACTTACCTGGATTATGGTTTTTATGATAATGTTTATTTAATTTTTCTTATAATAAAATTAATATGTATTATTATGATAAAACTTTTAAAATATATATAGCTAGACAAGTAAAAAAATTATTCATAATCTAATCACCCAGAGAAATTTATGTTAACTAACATTTTGGTGTATCTATTTTCACAAACACAATAATTTGGTCACATTTTCTTGAAGCATGCTTTTTTGCTTAACAATGTGTTGTGAAGATTTTAATGTAAATAAATTTTATTCTAAACCATGACTATATATCATCCTGTTATATGTATATAGTAATGAACACACTGAACACCAAATTTGCTTCCAATTTTTTGCATTATTATTAGTGTCAAGAAACATCCCAGTAGCTACTGACATTTTGTGCGAAAAGGTCTCCAGGAAGATTGTGTTAATTTTCTAGTAATGAGCCAAGTATAAGAATGTCTGTCTCTAAACTCTTGCTAACTATAAGCATCTCCCAAAACTTATCACCTCTGGCAAAAATATTCCAAGACCCAAAATAGAGTTCAGCCCTCACCAGAGTCTGTGCCCAACAGTATCAGCTGACCAAGTGTTGTTGTTTTTCTGAATATGAGTTTCTAGCAGCTATCTTTGGAGATTTCAATTGGAAAGTCTGGGATGGGTCCTAGGAATCACTAGTGGCTCTGCAGCCACTTCCCATGTAAGCCAAAGGTTCAGATCCATGGGCCAACTGTGATAGGCCAGTTAAGGTCCATACCCTTCAAGGGCTGGCTGAGAGACCAGCTGGCTCTCTCCAAAAGATTCTAAATGATGGCCTTTATTTCCCTATTTGTCATCTCAAATGAGAATAGATAAAACCAAGAATAATGACGATAATTATATCAAGTTGTTTACTATATCCTGAGCACTTCTCAGACATTAGTTCATTCTACTCTCACAGCATTTTTATGAGTCCTAAGGCTCAGTTTCCCTATCTCTAAAATGGAACTAACAACCTACAGGTCAAATATTTACAAATGTTTCCTTATAAAATTTTTTTATTTACCAAAAGTTCCTTTCCTTTGGATGGCTCATAACTATTATGAGTAATAATACTACTTTAGTCAGAGCTTTAATTGTTATCACAACTCTAGGCCTAGCCTGTTATGAGAAGCAATATAAAGAGAATTCAGTGGGAAATGATTCCAGCTAACCTTTTTCCAAATAGGCCAGAATTAGATGTGGAGTTATAAAGCAACAGTGTGGCAACATTAGGGGAAATGTGATGATGAAACATCTTGTTGAAAAAGAAGAAAATCCCACCTCTCTAGAACCTTCTCATTTTCTGTTTTGCCCCTCAGTCTCCTGTGGATTCTAAGAAAACTGCTGTTACCATGATTCCTGACTGCTTCTCTAATGGCTGGAGCCATGGCACCTCTCTGAGGGTGGGGCTTAGTTGGAGAATCTCCAAATCCAACCAAGCCTGGTACACTCTGCCAAGAATGAGAAAAACTCAGTCAAGGCCCAATGCCCAGCCACAACTCCAAGTCCAAGCTAAGATGCTCAGAGCACTTGAGATAAAGACAAAGAATTCAGAATAAATCCCTAAGCTGTGTCTTGATCGGGAAAGCAGTCCCCAGATCCTTGAAAAGAGTTCAAAGAGGAAAAGAGGTGTTGGACAGCTATTCAGAGATTAGAGAGAAGCGAAGCATGTCATTTTAGATACACAGAACAGACCTATCGTTAATCTGCCCTGTTATTATAAATCATAGAGCAGTCAAGGGGTCTGGAAAATGCCATCTCAGACAGTTTCTTCAGCCATCATACAGGCATAGGAAGGCAAGGTCTTCTTTAGCGTTAAGATGGAACTAGGACTACTTCACCAGCTCCCCTGGTAGCTCAGTTGGCAAAGAATCTCCCTGCAATGCAGGAGATCCCGGTTTGATTCCTGGGTCAGGAGGATCCCCTGGAGAAGGGATAGGCTACCCATTGCAGTATTCTTGGGCTTCTCTGGTGGCTCAGATGATAAAGAATCCACCTGAAATGCAGGAGACCTGGTTCGATCCCTGGGTTGGGAAGATCCCCTGGAGGAAGGCAACACATTCCAGTATTCTTGCCTGGAGAATCCCATGGACAGAGGAGCCTGGCAGGCTACAGTCCATAGGGTCACAGAGAGTCAGACAAGACTGAGCAACTAAGCAGAGCACAGCACAGCACAGGACCACTTCACACATTCCAGTGGGTAGGTGGGGGATTCTGGGAGCCTAATTCAGCACATAGCCATATATTGAAGGAGCCAGAACACCCAAAGGCTTGGGGTGGGAAAATCAAACTATCATCCTGTACAACATGGTCATCCCTAGAACCAAATCAGGACTAAACCCACTGGCCACCTTGAGTCCTTCAGACTCATCCTTGCCTCAGACTTCACTCCTTAGGCTCTCACGAGTCTTGGCAGAAGAAGAGGTTCTGAGAATAAGAGACAGGCACCTGGAATGCCCAGCACAAGTTCATGGGAGATGCTTGCCAAGCTCAAGGGAAAAATCAAGTCTGCAGGGGGCATGGTCACGCTGCCCTACGGCCTCCCACTGCCATACCCCCCACCCCACCCCCCACCGATCCACATCAGTGGATATCAGAAGGCTGCCTCTTGTTAGACTCCTGGATCCCTCCTTTCTCCTAACATTAGCCCCAGGGAGCCTGGGAAGGCATGGGGATTAGAGCAGAGTCAGGAGGGAGAAAGGTGGGGAATGAGTGCTGAGCTGCAAAGAGATTTACAAGTGAGCAAAAAAATGTCAGTGAAATATCTGCTCGCAGCAGGCTGAGATGAACAGACTGGTGAACTCTGTTGGTGACGAAGGACAGCTGTAAACATAAAACCCAGATACTTCTGAATTTGTGTTTCTGTTTCAAAAAGAAAAATACATATTTGGAATTACTTTTTCTCTTTCTGGACGTAGCATTAGCTGTCTTCCTCCACAATAAGCTCCCAAATAGAACAAATGCGTGAGAGAGGTGGGAACTTTGAGGACAGCCCAAAACCAAAATTAGAACTGAGTCCTGGGAGGCAGCAGAAGTCTAGATTTTTTCACAAAATCTGCTCTCCAAATCTGGCTTCAAAAGCACTGCTCTTTTGCTAAACTGACAATGGTTGCCGCTAGGTACCTCAACAGTATCTCACACTTGTCCACTTGGGTTCCCTGGCAAAGATTCAACTTGGTCTGGAACTGGTAGTTATTGCATTTCCCACCCCCATCAGCTGCCTTCCCCGGACCTCTTTGATTTCTCATTTGGTTCTCTCCCCACTACTTGTCATATTTTTGGAGGCCATAAGCTTTGATTACAAAGGAAAAAGAAGACAAGGCAAACGTTTTTATTTCCCAGGTGTGGATTACGTGTAACACCGTCCTTGGGAAAGATAGGTTAACCAGCTGAAATGGGCAATTTGCAGGAACAGCCTGGCCTGCCAGAGACAAGTTAGTTGAGCTCCACTGTGCTCAGATCTTATTTCTGTGCTCAAAGATTTTCTTCATCTGGTTTGCTGATGAATTTGTGAATCTCATCTCTCAAGGCAGGTAGATGTGCATGTAGATGAAATGGTCTAGTTCAGCAAATCCAGGAAATTTGGCAACCAGGGATATGCTCTATAAGTAAATCCAGGCAAGTATAAAGGTCTGATTAATGGACAAAGTGCTGTGTGGGCAATTATTATTCATTGACTCAAATTGAATTAAACTGACCCAGGCCAACTGTTGATACACAGCTGTCTCTGTCCAGTGGCCAGCTCTTCCACTCAAGTGAGAGATGATGCTGAGTGCCAACATCTTGCTTCCAGAGAAAATGGGCAAGCACTTTTAGAGCATATCACATTAAATATTTAACTGGCATTATGCTAGGTACTCTTTGTATCTTATTTCATTTAATCCTCACAATCACCTTGTAAACTGGTTGTTATCATCCTGTAATAACAGATGAAGAAACTGAAGGCTTGGAGAGGTTTAGGAAACCAGGGAGCCAGGATTTATAGCCTGTCTCTGCACTTAGAGTCTTGAGGTCTTCTTATTACTCCTCCGGACTTCTACTTGCACACACACTGGGCAGATTTTAGACTATACAAGCTTGGAATCAGAGGGCAATCTAATGAAATAATCTATAAACAAGGCAACAGCAAGAACATAAGGATTAACTGAAAGAAGAATGTGATATATTACTCCATAAGGAAATGAACCAGAACACATGAAAATGTGCCCATTGGTCCAGACTCTATGTCACTTCATTTAAAAAAAACAAATGCAATGGAGTTGATTGAACAAGGTATCCCCAGAATAGAAATGTCACAAACATGTACACAGAAAAGTAAATGTGGTGCTCTGACAGAAAGACTAAAGAGAAATGGAAACTGAGAAACATCAAAGTGGGCACATTGTTTTTAAAAGTGAAGCAGCCTGACATGCCTGTTACAAGTCTGGAGCTGGGGCTCAGCCCTGCCTTGGAATCAATTCAGAAGATCAGACACTTATCAAATCATTAGGAAAGTTCTGTACCAAAAATAGAATACTATAAATATACTTGGCCAAAATGGGCTATGTATAAAAATAATTTAAAAGCTCCAGAAAACATTAAATTAATACTATTGTTAGTAATTATATTTTTAAAAGAGTATATATACATATATTTAAATATATGTGCATGCCTGCATGATAAGTCACTTCAGTCTTATCGAACTCTTTCAACCCTATGGACTGTAGCCCACCAGGTTCCTCTGTTCATGGGATTCTCCAAGTAAGAGTACTGGATTGGGTTGCCATGCCCTCCTCCAGGGGATCTTCCCCACCCAGGGATCGAACCTGAGTCCCTTATATCCCCTGCATTGGCAGGCCGGTTCTTTACCATTAACGCCACCTAGGAAGCCCCATATTATATGTTGGCATGCATAAATATTATATATATATATATATATATATATATATATATGTATGTGTAAATACACATAACAGATAAATAGATGGATGTTAAGTCAGTATTGTGTGAGGTACTTTGATGCTTTAAGAATATTATCTCTAATCTTTTACATCTTAAACAACTCCATTCAGAAAGATACATGCACCCAATGTTCATAGCAGTCAATGTTTATGAAAGCCAAGACATGGAAGCTCCTAAGTGTTCACTGATAAAAGAATAGATAAAGAAGATGCTATGTACACACAAACACACACATTGGAATACTACTCAGCCATTAAAAAGAATGAACTAATGTCATTTGCAGCAACTTAGGTGGACCTAGAGACTATCTTACTAAATGAAGTAAGTCAGAAAGAGAAATACAAATACCATATGATACCACTTATATGTGGAATCTAAAATACAACACAAATGAACTTATTTACCAAACAGAAACAGACTCACAGACCTAGGAAACAAACCTATGATCACCAAAGGGGAAAGGGAGTGGGGAGGGATAAAAGGAGTTTGGGATTAGCAGATCCAAATCGTTATATATAAAACAGATAAACCACAAAGTCCTGTGTGGCATAGGGAACTGTTTTCAATATTCAGAATGACTCTGCTGTATACCCAAAACTAACACAATTCTATGAATCAACTGTACTTTAAAAATAAAATAAAAAAACAGCTAGTTTAAGCATTTGATTAAACCAACCTCCTCAAAAGGTTGGAGAAGGCAATGGCAACCCACTCCAGTACTCTTGCCTGGAAAATCCCATGGACGAAGGAGCCTGGTGGGCTGCGTCCATGGGGTCACTAAGAGTACGGCACGACTGAGCAACTTCACTTTCACTTTTCACTTTCATGCATTGGAGAAGGAAATGGCAACCCACTCCAGTGTTCTTGCCTGGAGAATCCCAGGGATGGGGTAGCCTAGTGGGCTGCCGTCTGTGGGGTTGCACAGAGTTGAACACGACTGAAGCGACTTAGCAGCAGCAGCCTCAAAAGGTAGCTCTGATGTTCAGGTCAATTTCCCCATTCATAGGATAGAACCTCAACTTATCTCAAAAAGCAACTACGATATTTGGCAAAACTAATACAATTATGTAAAGTTTAAAAATAAAATAAAATTTAAAAGAAAAAAAAAGAGAAAAAAAAAAAGCAACTATGCATATAATCTATTATCATAGTTTTTACATGAAAAAAAAAGTGAATGCTAAAATTTATTAGTATTTTTTTCTGGTTGTCCAATTTTCAAGAGATGTAACAAACATATTTTAAACAACCATTGATTTAACTATGGCCTTGGTTTTTACTTTTGTAACAATATCTCTTCTCACATTCTATGTTGATTGTTATGCTAAATGTTTGGCAGTTTACTCATCATATAAATTGGTCTTCATGTAGCTAGCCAAAATTATTTCTGACAGCCTTTTATATCAAGCAGAACTACAATAGTCTGTTTTTGGAGTCCAAGGCTCATTCAGGAAAATAGATAAATATAGCAATTTACAAGGGTCCAACATATTTATTGTGAAATTTTTTATTCTTAGCACATACCATATTAATACTTTTAAGCTATACAGATTTATATTAGAAAGAACTGGAAATATTTAATCAGGGTTTTTAATCTCATGAGCATCTTTTAAAACATCATGCAGAAATTTGATGGCAATGAGCTTTAAAAATGACTATCAGCAGTGAGGATTATTATAATATTAATTGAAGTCCCACTCCTTCAGCTTAATACAGTTCTAAGGGCAAAAAAAAGACCAAAGTCAGACCACAAAAGAAAAGAAATCACTGCTTGGTAATATTATTTCATAAGCCAGATAAAGATAGACTAAAAGACACGTTTATCTCCTGCCAAAGACAGCTTCTTCGGCCTGTTCACACCCTAATCTGAATTCTGCCTCCGTAGGTGAGGATTTCCATTAAAAGCCAGGCTGGTTCACATACACTAGTTGATGCTGTAGCTGAGAACCAGATTGGCCTTCTAATATGTTTCTGTGCTACTAGTCTCTGGTTGATAAAGGCAGCAACCCACAGGAATTACTGGTCATGCATCCCTGTCCTTTGTGTTTTTTCTTTGTCTTCTTGTCTCCTAAGCAGGAGTGGCAGCTGATGTTTTGTTTTAGCTTGTATCATAGCCTGAGAACCCTTAGAATATTGCATCCTCAATGGGCAGCACACCAGGGAGAGTATTGCAAATCAATTAGATTTATTTCATATCTGAATTAAGTTACCTGATTTCCAACATGTTTTCTGTCCTCGAAGAATGATGCATTTATTTTCTTGGTTATTTGGCAGAAATTGAAAACTGGGATTGAAGACTGTTTTCTGACTCTCAAGAATTAATCTGTCTTAGCAACTGAAACTGCTTTATAGTCTAGCCCCAGAGCCAAAGGCCCTGCTTTTCCCTGCTCTATATTATGCAGGAGTGTTGTGGATTTTTCACTGCATTTATACAAACTCCATACTGTGTGTAAGGTACATATAAATAAGTAAATATCTTACTAAAGCTGCTATCAGGCTTTGGGGAAGGGTGAGTGGAGATAAAACTATAAGAAAGATGATTTTAAAAATATATTAATCTGTCTTTGTATTATTGTCATGTTGAAATGTAGAGCTTGAAATCCACCTTATTCTCCTGAAGTTTGCATTTGGGTGCAAAAGTAGCATTGACCTAGCACTGCACACTCTGTCTCAGAGATTTTATAGACCTGGTACAAAATGTGTATTTCTGAATATGTTAAAATGGGAAGAAATTACATAAGTGGTTGCAGACTATGACAAAGACTGCATTCAGACAGCAAAAAAATACGTTAAAATGGATCTGTGAGCTGAACCTTTGGTCAATACAGAAAATGAATAATTTATTAAGCATTCTACTAATATCTATGGAGGCCTACTATGTAGAAAAGCACTCTACCAGGCACTGAGGAAGGGAACACTGAAGAAGGCCTGGGCTGTGCTCCTGTAATCTATACAGAAAGTTTATAAAACCAACCTATTTTGGAGTTTCCTAAACAGGAGGCCATTTCCCAAGTAAAAAATGGCAAACCGACTGTTAACATGCTTCTTGGTCTTGCCATCAGTTTTCTGTTAGCTTTTTTATTATCTTAGAAAACTCAGAAGACCCCAGTTACTGTGTATTTTATGTGACATATAGTTAAGATTTTTTGACCTCCAAAGTCAATCTGGATTCAGCAATGACTGACGAAGAAAAGGAATATTCCAGTAATCTAATCACCCTCTGCTTTTCCTCTGACTCAGGCACACAGTATTTTAACAAATGAGAGCAGTTCACTTATTAGTTTCTCAATATCCGGGCTTGATAATGTAGCTGGACCATTCGTGAAGTACTAAAGTACTCAGATGCACTTAAAATATTCTCAGTTTACATATTTGAATGTGAGCATCTGGAATATTCTCTCTAGTTAGAAACTTTGATTCCATTCTTCATGCTGAGGTGGGCCCAGAGCTCTTGTGCTTCAGAATTAGGGGTAATTGAGTTTCAGTCCATTTGTCTAGAAGTCAACCTTGCGATGGAGTGTCAAGAGTACTTAGCAATGCATTATGTCCCAAAGCCCAAAGCTATGTAGCCAGTGTTTTCTGGGCACAGAGGGGTACTTCTACCCATTAATAATATATACCACCACAGCACAGTAAGCTTCTACATCTCTTAGATGTTGACATTCGGGGATTGACTCTCTCCTTCCAGATTTTGCTGTTTTATTCTCCTGATTGCAAGAAAACAATATACCCATCTCTGAAACCTGTCATCTTGCCAGGGTCTAACCTGACAGAGCATTTCCTCATCAGGGAGGTAGAGGAAAGGGAATCAGCTCTATCTAGTCTCATCCACACTGGGGTTGGTAGAGCAGTAGAAGTCCAGACAGATTGATGACTAGGACAGTAGCCCTTGGAGAGCAGGATTCGGACAACAGTTGGTGGCACAGGTAGCAGGGCCTGTCGTCCTGTCGTCCTGTCATCCAAGCAGGAGCCTGGTAGAAGCCAGTAGGAATTAAACAAGAGTAAAATGTGGCAGAACTCAAGTCTTAAGAACTAGGTGAGCAGGACAGGAGGTGGGGCAGACCACAGCTTGGTGGACATGCAGATACCTTAAGGTTCACATCAGCATATCTGAATTAGGGCTTGTGACCTACTCCAGGCCCCAGTAAGCTGGTGCTGTTGAGGTTGCTGCCCCAATTGGAATGGGTCCAAGAATCATGTAGTACTGATCTTCTCAAGGGTAGATTCTTCAATGTTATGGTTGAAGGCAGAGGTTGTCATGCTCTCTCCAGCAGGGGGCACCAGTAAAATCACAAAAAGGGAGAATCTCAACTCTGCCTTGGGGCTTCCATGGTGGCTCAGAAGGTAAAGAATCTGCCTGTAGTGCAGGAGACCTGGGTCAGGAAGGATCCCTGGGTTAGGAAGATGCCCTGGAGAAGGGAATGTCTACCCTCTCTAGTATTCTTGCCTGGAGAATTCCATGGACAAAGGAGCTGGGGTTGCAAAGAGTTGGACATGACTGAGTGACTAACACACACACCAGCTCTGGCTAAGCTTCTCACTATGCTAGAATTTATGGGGCCAAAGCAGAGGAGCTCCAGAGAAGAAACCCTGCCTTATGGATGGATAAGTCCAGAAGCTGTAGAAAGTCTGGAGGAGTAAAAAGGGCTAGGCAGAGAAGTCAGATAGTGCAAAAAGAGCCCAGCTGGTGCTGAAGATACAAACAGGACTGAGGGTAGGACCAGGGAGGTGAGGTAAGGCAGGACATCTCAGGCATGTCTGAGAGCAGGCACATCTCATCCATCTTGAATTTTGGGTGTATAGCAAGTGAAAGAAAGGAGGAACAACGGGAAAATGGTCACTGAATAATAAGTAAATTAATAAGAAAGAAAAATAGGGACAAAAGTTAACAGAACCTGGCTGGAAATCAGTGATATTAGATTCTATTCTGCCTCTGTCACTAACCAAATGCTGGACTTTGAATAGAAATTACTTACATTTTGAGACCATAATTACTCCATCAATAAATCAGTGTGTTAGACTCCTGCTCAGTCACTTGTGCATGAGTGGCTGCTCAGTCATGTCCAACTCTTTGCAACCCTATGGACTGTAGTCAACCAAACTCCTCTGTCCATGAGATTTTCCCAGAAAGAATACTGGAGTGGGTAGCCATTTCCTCCTCCAGGGGATCTTGCCAACCCAGAGATCGAACCTATGTCTCTTGTGTATCCTGCATTGTCAGCTGGATTCTTTACAATTTGTGCCACTTGAAGCCCTGCGGAGAGGGAGGTGGGAGGGGGGTTCAGGATGGGGAACATGTGTATGTCTGCGGCGGATTCATGTTGATGTGAGGCAGAACAAATACAATATTGTAAAGTTATTGGCCTCCAATTAAAATAAATAAATTTAAATAAAAAAGATAGACTGTATGACAAATATTAATAATAGAGAACAAAAATATCAGTACTATTGAGGTTGAGAAACCCTCATCTATGTTGTTAAGGAAAAATATTAAAATTTTTATCTTGGAACTTCCCTAATTGTCCAGTGGTTAAGACCACACTTTCACTGCAGGGGGCATGGGTCTGACCCCTGTTAGGGAACTAAGATCTTGCAAACTGTGTGATGCAGTCAAAAAATAAATAAAAATAAAATTTTTATCCAAAAATAAAACAAGAAAGTTCGTTTTAGCAAACATTTTTTGCATGACTGCTAACTACAAAGCACTGAGTTTTGAAATAACTGAGATGATAGTAACCAGGAAATGCCAGAGTTCTGGCTGTAAAGGATGCCCTTTGTTCTCTGGTGAGTTCTGTAAGCCCTGTTAAGTGGGGGTGTTCCTGGACCACAAGTTGATTAAAGCCAGAAGTGAGAGATGTGGCCTTCTTTGAGATACAACAGATTGCATGGCACATGGCCTTTCACGATCAGAAGTATGATTGCAATTTCACAATGATCTCAACAACTCCACGCTCTGTCCCTACACTGTGCATTTATATTGTGTGGAAAGTATGAGTGAATGAACCACAACTGAGCACCTAGTGTATGCAAGAGGAAGAATTGAGTAATTTCACATAAATAATTTCATTTAACTCTTATGCAGCTTAGATATTATTTTCTTCATTCATTTTACAGGTGAGAAACTGAGACAGAGAAGTAAAATGGATTTGTCAAGGTCACTTTAATTCCAGATAGTTTGACTCCAAGGATAGAACCCTTTGGGGTGCACTATGGCACATCATAACATTAGCTTATTCTGAACAACATAACAGATAAACACACTCAAATAGCAGGCTTTTTCTGAAAACTAACCTTTGATGTAAAAGCATTTGGCAGAAAGTTCTGTTCATATGCACATTGAGACTGGCATCTTGTGGTGGATTCCTAGATTCAAATGGAGTTTTATGGGGTTGGGAAATCAGGACAATTTAATCATCATCATTATTATTATTATTATATATTCCTGTTTGACATGTACAGAAATTGATTTATATGTATAAATCAATTCCTATAAATACAGATGGAATGAAAACCACAATCACAAAAAACTAACCAAACTGATTACATGAACCACTGCCTTGTCTAGCTCTATGAAACTATGAGCCATGCTGTGTAGGGCCACCCAAGACGGACAGGTCATGGTGGAGAGTTCTGACAAAATGTGGTCCACTGGAGAAGGGAATGGCAAACCACTTCAGTATTCTTGCCTTGAGAACACTATGAACAGTATGAAAAAGCAAAAAGGTATGACACTGAAAGATGAACTCCCCAGGTGGGTGGGTGCCCAATATGCTACCGGAGAAGAATGGAGAAATAACTTCAGAAAGAATGAAGATACAAAGCCAAAACAAAAACAACACCCAGCTGTGGACGTGATGGGTGATGGAAGTAAAGTCCGATGCTGTAAAGAACGATATTGCATAGGAACCTGGAACGTTATGTCCATGAATCAAGACAAATTGGAAGTGGTCAAACAGGAGATGGCAAGAGTGAACATCAACATTTTAGGAATCAGTAAACTAAAATGGACTGGAATGGGTGAATTTAACTCAGATGACCATTATATCTACTACTGCGGGCAGGAATCCCTTGGAAGAAATGGAGTAGCCATCATAGTCAACAAAAGAGTCCAAAATGCAGCACTTGGATGCAATCTCAAAAAAGGACAGAATGATCTCTGTTCGTTTCCAAGGCAAACCTTTCAATATCACAGGAATCCAAGTCTATGCCCCAATCAGTAATGCTGAAGAAGCTGAAGTTGAACGGTTCTATGAAGACCTACAAGACCTTCTAGAACTAATGCCCAAAAAAGATGTCATCTTCGTTATAGGACACTGGAATGCAAAAGTAGAAAGTCAAGACATACCTGGAATAACAGGCAAATTTGGACTTGGAGTACAAAACAAAGCAGGTCAAAGGCTAACAGAGTTTTGCCAAGAGCATGCACTGGTCATAGCAAACACCCTCTTCCAACAACACAAGAGAAGACTCTACACATGGACATTAACCAGATGGTCAATACCGAAATCAGACTGATTATATTCTTCGCAGCCAAAGACAGAGAAGCTCTATACAGTCAGCAAAAACAAGAGTAGGAGCTGACTGTGGCTCAGATCATGAACTCCTTATTGCCAGATTCATACTTAAATTGAAGAAAGTAGGGAAAACCACTAGACAATTCAGGTATGATCTAAATCAAATCCCTTATGATTATACAGTGGAAGTGAGAAATAGATTCAAGGGATTAGATCTGATAGAGTGCCTGAAGAACTATGGACGGAGGTTTGTGACATTGTACAGAAGGCAGGGATCAAGACCTTGGGGATCAAGACATCCCCAAGAAAAAGAAATGCAAAAAGGCAAAATGGTTGTCTGATGAGGCCTTAAAAATAGCTGAGAAAAGAAGAGAAGCGAAAGGCAAGGAGAAAAGGAAAGATGTACCCATTTGAATGCAGAATTTCCAAGAATAGCAAGGAGAGATAAGAAAGTCTTCCTCAATGATCAATGCAAAGAAGCAGAGGAAAACAATAGAATGGGAAAGACTAGAGATCTCTTCAAGAAAATTAGAGATACCAAGGGAACATTTCAGGCAAAATGGGCTCGATAAAGGACAGAAATGGTATGGACCTAACAGAAGCAGAAGATATTAAGAGGTGGCAAGAATACACAGAACTATACAAAAAAGATCTTCACAACCCAGATAATCACAATGGTGTGATCACTCACCTAGAGCCAGACATTCTGGAATGGGAAGTCAAGTGGGCTTTAGGAAGCATCACTACAAAAAAAGCTAGTGGAGGTCATGGAATTCCAGTTGAGCTATTTCAAATCCTAACAGATGATGCTGTGAAAGTGCTGCATTCAATATGCCAGCAAATCTGGAAAACTCAACAGTGGCCACGGGACTGGGATTTTCATTCCAATCCCAAAGAAAGGCAATGCCAAAGAATGTTCAACCTACCGCACAATTGCACTCATCTCACACGCTAGCAAAGTAATGCTCAAAATTCTCCAAGTGAGGCTTCAACAGTACGTGAACCATGAACTTCCAGATGTTCAAGCTGGATTTAGAAAAGGAAGAGGATCCAGAGATTAAATTGCCAACATCTGCTTGATCATCGAAAAAGCAAGACAGTTCCAGAAAAACATGTTTTTGTTTCATTGACTACACTAAAGCCTTTGACTGTGTGGATCACAACAAACCGTGGAAAATTCTGAAAGAGATGGGAATACCAACCACCTGACCTGCCTCTTGAGAAACCTATATGCAGGTCAGGAAGCAACAATTAGAACTGGACATGGAACAACAGACTGGTTCCAAATCGGGAAAGGACTACATCAAGGCTGTATATTGTCATCCTGCTTATTTAACTTATATGCAGAGTACATCATGCAAAATGCCAAGCTGGATGAAGAACAAGGTGGAAACAAGATTTCCAGGAGAAGTATCAATAACCTCAGATATGCAGATGACACCACTCTTATGGCAGAAAGCGAAGAAGAGCCTCTCAATGCAAGTGAAAGAGGAGAGTGAAAAAGTTGGCTTAAAACTCAACATTCAGAAAACTAAGATCATGGCATCTGGTCCCATCATTTCATGGCAAATAGATGGGGAAACAATGGAAACAGTGAGAGACTTTATTTTGGGGGGCTCCAAAGTCACTGCAGATGTTGACTGCAGCCATGAAATTAAAGGACGCTTGCTCCTTGGAAGAAAAGCTATGACCAATCTAGACAGCATATTCAAAAGCAGAGACGTTACTTTACCAACAAAGGTCCGTCTAGTCAAGGCTATGGTTTTTCCAGTAGTCATGTATGGATGTGAGAGTTGGATTGTAAAGAAAGCTGAGTGCCAAAGAATTGATGCTTTTGAACTGTGGTGTTGGAGAAGATTCTTGGGAGTCCCTTGGACAGCAAGGAAATCCAACCAGTCCATCATAAAGGAAATCAGTCCTGAATATTCATTGGAAGGACTGATGGTGAAGCTGAAACTCCAGTACTTTGGCCCCCTGATGCAAAGAACCGACTCATTGGAAAAGACCCTGATGTTGGGAAAGATTGAAGGTGGGAGGAGAAGGGGATGACAGAGGATGAGATGGCTGGATGGCATCACTGACATGATGGACATGAGTTTGTGTAGGTTCCGGGAGTTGGTGATGGACAGGGAAGCCTGGCGTGCTGCAGTCCATGGGGTCACAGAGTCGGACACAACTGAGCGTCTGAACTGAACTGAAGTATATAGATATATAACATATATTTAAATAAATTGATATATATTTGGTTATATATATATATATATATATATATATATATATATATATCAGTTCAAATCCTGAAAGATGATGCTGTAAAAGTGCTGCACTCAATATGCCAGCAAATTTGGAAAACTCAGCAGTGGCCACAGAACTGGAAAAGGTCAGTTTTCATCCAATCCCAAAGAAAGGCAATGCCAAAGAATGCTGAAACTACCGCACAGTTGCACTCATCTCACATGCTAGTAAAGTAATGCTCAAAATTCTCCAAGCCAGGCTTCAGCAATATGTGAACTGTGAACTTCCTGATGTTCAAGCTGGTTTTAGAAAAGGCAGAGGAACCAGAGATCAAATTGCCAACATCTGCTGGATCATGGAAAAAAGCAAGAGAGTTCCAGAAAAGCATCTATTTCTGCTTTATTGACTATGCCAAAGCCTTTGACTGTGTGGATCACAATAAACTGTGGACAATTCTGAAAGAGATGGGAATACCAGACCACCTGATCTGCCTCTTGAGAAATTTGTATGCAGGTCAGGAAGCAACAGTTAGAACTGGACATGGAACAACAGACTGGTTCCAAATATGAAAAGGAGTTCGTCAAGGCTGTATATTGTCACCCTGCTTATTTAACTTATATGTAGAGTACATCATGAGAAACACTGGACTGGAAGAAACACAAACTGGAATCAAGATTGCGAGGAGAAATATCAATCACCTCAGATATGCAGATGACACCACCCTTATGGCAGAAAGTGAAGACGAACTGAAAAGCCTCTTGATGAAAGTGAAAGTGGAGAGTGAAAAAGTTGGCTTAAAACTCAACATTCAGAAAACGAAGATCATGGCATCCGGTCCCACCACTTCATGGGAAATAGATGGGGTAACAGTGGAAACAGTGTCAGACTTTATTTTTGGGGGCTCCAAAATCACTACAGATGGTGACTGCAGCCATGAAATTAAAAGACGCTTACTCCTTAGAAGGAAAGTTATGACCAACCTAATTGGCATATTCAAAAGCAGAGACATTACTTTGCCAACAAAGGTTCATCTAGTCAAGGCTATGGTTTTTCCTGTGGTCATGTATGGATGTGAGAGTTGGACTGTGAAGAAGGCTGAGTGCCAAAGAATTGATGCTTTTGAACTGTGGTGTTGGAGAAGACTCTTGAGAGTCCCTTGGACTGCAAGGAGATCCAACCAGTGCATTCTGAAGGAGATCAGCCCTGGGATTTCTTTGGAAGGAATGATGCTAAAGCTGAAACTCCAGTACTTTGGCCACCTCATGCGAAGAGTTGACTCATTGGAAAAGACTGATGCTGGGAGGGATTAGGGGCAGGAGGAGAAGGGGACAACAGAGCATGAGATGGCTGGATGGCATCACTGACTCGATGGATGTGGGTCTGAGTGAACTCCGGGAGTTGGTGATGGACAGGGAGGCCTGGAGTGCTGCAATTCATGGGGTCACAAAGAGTTGGACACAACTGAGCAACTGATCTGATCTGATCAGTTCATTAGTTTACTATTTATTTTGTGCTGCACTGAGTCTTCATTGCTTGACAAGGTTTTTCATTAGTTGTGGTACCTGGGCTTTTCATTGCAGTGACTTCTCTTGTTACCCCCGGGCTCTAGGGCATGAATACAGTAGATGTGGTACATGAGCTTTAGTTAGTCTGCAGCATGTGGAATCTTACCAGACCAGGGGTCGAACTCATGTCTCCAACATTGGCATGTAGATTCTTAACCACTGGACCACCAGAGAAGTCCAGTTCATTTGAATGACTATATAAGCAACAGACTTCAGCTTAAATTGGTTGAGCATTTCTAGCTGTGTGTATCAACCCATGTAACTCAGTCATGAGACATTCTAGGACTTCAGTTGACTGGTAAAGATATGAAGTGGAGCCAGAAATGGTGAGAACATGGGCTATGAGAATAAATTCACCTTTAGCACAGGTCCCCAAAGAGGGTGGCCAAATTCTCAAGTCGTAATTCCTAGGTGCGCTGCATGTGTGCTCAGTCGTGTCCAACTCTTTGCGACCCCATGGACTGTAGCCCACGAAGCTCCTCTCTGTCCATGGAAATCTTCCAGGCAAGAATACTAGAGCAGGTCACAATTTCCTCCTCCAGGGGATCTTCCCAACCCAGGGACTGAACTCGCATCTCTTGTGCCTTCTGCATTGGTAGGCAGATTCCTTACCACTGTACCACCTCGGAATTCCAAAATTCTTAGAGGGGTGATAAAATCTACATGCAAGCTGGGAAAGTCTTATCATCCATTGGGTCCAGACCAGTGGCAGAGGTAGGGCCACAGGACAGGCAACAGCAACGGCAATCTAAGTACTCAGCTGGGTGGAATCTGTGTAACACCAGGAGGACCACCTCACATAAATAAGAATTCCAGCTTATGGCAGAGTTCAGCTTTTGGGGGACCTACTAGGGTAAAAGGAGAGGTGGGATCTCAACAAGCCAGTCAGGGTTTCAGGACAGGCTTTTTGTCTCAATGGGCAAACTGGAGAGACAGTAGCAAGCTAAGTACAGGTCTGGTCCTATTGCCATGCAAAATATGGCAGTTTCGGCACAAGACTGACGTGTTACAGGCAGTGGGGGTTGCATCCCAGGCACACTCAGCTTAGGGCAACCAGATAGACTCTAGACCCACTGTCGTGGGTAAGGGTAAGAATGAGACTTCCAACATATTTTGACAAGTTTGCTTAGAATTGGCTCATATACAGAACTGTCCTGAGTGAAGACTATAAAGATTTTCAATACTTGCAGCTGAGTCTGGATCTAATATATCACAAGGGGTTTAATTTTATTTGCATCCATCTTATAACCAAGTGATGTATTCTTTGCATTTTATCTCAGGTATGATGAAGTCCCCAAAGAATTGCATTCATATTCTTTTATCATTATAATACTCAGTACTTATTGGATCTTTCTGGGTTTTTATATACTTTCATTAACATTATTACCATTGTAATGAAAACTCAATAAAACTGTAATATTGTTCTTGAATTGCTTTGTCAGCATCATTACAAAACCTAATGACAAAGTAATAACACTGTGATATTATGTATGTAGACTAATAAACTATGTTTTAGTTTTCACCAGAATATCAATTCAAAAAATATCAGTCAAAATTTAACCTTGACTTTACAGCATTTCAATAGGTTTCTATAAATGTCTGCTAAAGCTTTGCAATTTTATGTCCATGTATGCTCAAAGTTCACATTAGTATCAACTCAATCACGTAGCTAAAATAATCCCTTTTAGCTCTTGAAATTTATTTCATTGTGGCTCACTCATGACCTCACAACAAAGTTCATCACAGAGGAACAAGAGGAAACAAAAGTTTTCTAGGTATTTCAAAATATTCTTGGTCAAATCCACTTTGAGGAAAACCATGGTGAAAGTATTATGTGTAATGTACACCTAACCAAAAGAAAGTGACTACATTTGTAGTGTTCTAAAGCCATTCAATTGCTTTTACAAATGCTGATTCCCAGCTGCAAACAAATAATTGGCATATAACAGGGAGCTTCACTGCTTGTCTCACCATTAATTGCCCATTTCATCTATGATTAGAGGTATGACGATGACTGATTTTTCAATAAATTAACCAAAACCAGAAAAAGCCTTGCAGGTGTTTCAGTGTCTAATTGCATCCTCTTATACACAGAAGCTCAAGAAGAAACATTGGACTTATTTAAATGCTTCCCCTAACATAATAATTTAACTCTTTGGTGGGCACATTTGCTGACAGAATTCAGTCATCTAACAATAGAATTTTTTCCAGAAAAATCAGCCTGCCATGAACACAAGCTGTTGGGTCAGTCTGAGGGACTGAGCAACATCAGAGAGCCACCCTAACCTAAATCAGGACCCCAAATCTCAGGAGTCTGCATCTACTTCTGGAATCACTTCCTCATGTCATCTTTTAAAAAATGATACAAATTCAGGAGAGCATATTCTTAATCTTTGCCTTGGGGAATAGGACTAACACCTTCATTATGGTCATTTGCTTTATAACCATTTTTTTCTACTATACTATTCAGAAAACATTTCTTACCTATCAGCACAATATTAGACCCTGGAAATATGAAAATGAATGAAACAAGCCCTCTAATCCTCACAGAGGTAGTCTAAGATAGGGCTTGAGATTGTAGACTTCTCAATATGAATCCTGGTTCTATCATCTCCTGGTCGTGTGCTCTTGCCACAGTGATGCCACTAGCCTGCACTGTTTCTCCACATGTGAACTAGTATAGTACTAATACGACCCACCCACAAGGCTATTGGAGGTTACTATATACAAAGTGTTTACACAGTACTGGCTTAGCACAGGGTATTCACTGCTCACTATGTTAGCTATTAGCATTATGGAGTTCATATGTTCATAGGGAGACAGATCATATGTACTAAATATAGTTCAGTAAAGCCCTATAATGGAACTCTGAACAAAATGCCACAGAAGCTCTGATGAGAAAGAGAATCATGAATTTATCAATAATCAGTTTTATTTTGTGCTTTTTTTAAAGTAGTAATCATGGCTGACAGCAAGGCTGAGGGTCTCATAAGAGGTGACCTTTAAGCTGGTCCCTGAAGATTGAATTCACTAGTGGGGAAAAGGTGGACAGGATGTCCAGGGATCTGCAACATGAGGAGACAGTGTGGACAAAGGCTTAGCAGTGTGAGAGTGGGTGGTACATCCAAGGACCAGCAAGTGGTGTGGAAGGCACACAGAAGATGCCACCAGAAGGATAAGTCAGTGCCAATCATCACAGCAGCACCAGAGAACAATGTGATCAAATGTATGTTTTATAAAAATAACTTGGCTACTTCCTGGAGGATGAAATACATAAAAGAGAGACTGAAAGCAGTGAGCCTGTTACAAAATGATCATGGCAGCAAGAATGGAGAGGTGAGGACAGAATTCAGAGGGACCTGGAGAGAGAATAGAAAGCACTTAGTGACTGACTGGATGTGGGGGGCAGAGGAATGATTCAGGGGTGACTTCACATTCCCACATGACATAAGAAAAAAGGAAGAGATGCAAGTTTGGAAAGAGATAATGAGTTTGGTGCTATAAATATCAAGTTTCGGATATCTGCAGGAAGAATACCCAAGTAGGGAGTTTAAAATGTAATTCTGGAGAGCAAGAGAGACCCATCCATGATGATAAGAAGGGAAAGTAGAGTAACAGGGAGGAAGTAACACTTTAAAAAACTATATATCAGCTCAGTTCAGTCGCTCAGTCGTGTCCGACTCTGCGACCCCATGAATTGCAGCACGCCAGGCCTCCCTGTCCATCACCAACTCCCAGAGTTCACTCAAACTCATGTCCATCGAGTTGGTGATGCCATCCAGCCATCTCATCCTCTGTCGTCCCCTTCTCTTCCTGCCCCCAATCCCTCCCAGCATCAGAGTCTTTTCCAATGAGTCAACTCTTCTCATGAGGTGGCCAAAGTACTGGAGTTTCAGCTTTAGCATCAGTCCTTCCAAAGAACACCCAGGACTGATCTCCTTCAGAATGGACTGGCTGGATCTCCTTGCAGTCCAAGGGACTCTCAAGAGTCTTCTCCAACACCACAATTCAAAAGCATCAATTCTTCAGCGCTCAGCTATACACACACACACACACACACACACACACACACACACACACAGCTCAGCAGGTTCTATGGAGCAGAACCAGAACTGGACAGATTCTTTTCCAAAATAACCCATCTACACTAGCAAAATTGGTTCAGTCACAGTACCTTCATATGCCTTGTGCATTCACTCTGCCTTTTTACTCTCTTCCATCCAATATATACTGATTGAGCATCTATTATTGTGCCAGGTGCTGTTCTAGACTTTGGTGACTCAGAAGTGAAAAAGTCAAAACCCTGCCATCAGAGAGTTTATGTTTTACTGTAGGAGACAGTCAAAAAGCAAGTAATCAAATAGAGATAAAAGTCCAACTAAATAAGTGCAATAAGGAAAAAATAAAGTAGGTTAGAGAGTTACCAAGATGGGAGACGAAGGGGAACTCCTGAAATTGAGTAGCTGTCACCAAGGGAGTCAACTCTGATGAAATGACATTTTATTTATGCCCTCTCAATTGCTATTGCATATTTATATTAATTGTGCAATAGCACTGGTTGATTTTGATTTAGTGAATTTGATGGGATTAGAGGATTTGATAAATATCTACATGTGTATTATATCGCAAACATCAACATGCTTGTGTGTGCCGCGACACACACATGCCATGACACACACCACGCCACGACAGACATATGGCGCCTGTCAGGCCATCCCCGTGTCGCAACAGGACACGGGCTGTTGCAGCAAACCAGGCTCTGTCACAGGCCTCGGGTTTTGCCCTGCCATATCTCGCCGTACTTTTCGTGGCAGAACCCAACACTCATGGTGCGACTTTTTTGTCACAGGGCAGTGGGGGTCACGACATCCCAGGGTCCACCGGGACAGGAAGGGGCAGGCGCACTCTGGTTCTGTCCTCAGCGGGTCGCTGTTGCGACAGAAATGCCGTGTCGTGTGTCCCGGTCTCCATCCTGACACATCGGCTTCCTTGTTGTCTTGTTGAGATAGAAGCGTAAACGTGATCTTTTCCTTCTTGGAAACTGTGGTCTTCTTAAAGGCTTAGCTCCAGGCCCAACTCTGCCTGCTCGGGATGACCTGCCCTGAAAAGGAAAGCCAATTGCTTGAATGCAAAGTGGGTGGAGCTCAAACAGGAATTTACCAATAGCCCCCCAGAAAGGGCAAGAAAGACAGTGAACCCAGAGGGTTTCTCATTGTCTCGGATAGTCATCAGAAGTTTGCTTTGGATCCCCTCACTGCCACCAATCGACGAAGTAAATTTGAAGATCTTGTCTTTGTTAAATGATTCATGCATTGAGCAACATCTCATCTAGGAAGCAGAGAGATACACTGGTTCTGAAGAGACGTTTTAAATGGTGACCTAAAGTAATGGAGAAAGCCATATGAAAATTCAGAGAAACAGTGTTTCAGGCAGAGGGGAGAGCAAGTACAAAGACCCTAAGGTAGAAACCAGCTTGGTATGTTTGAGAGATAGCAAGGCAACCAAGTTGGCTAGAATAAACCAAATAGTCCCAGATGACACTTCTGGTACTGTTGTACTGTTGTCTTGTATTGCTAACTAAATACTGCTCCTAAGATTTTTTCCTGGATTTATATCCCATCTTTCTAACTCCACATGAGCCAACGGAAGGCAATATCTATGTTCCAACTTCATACTTCCACAGTACCTAGAACAGTGCTTTGTACACAGTAGGTACTCTTTCTCCATTCATTTATGCGTAATTGTAATTAGTGGTAGTCTCAAGGCCTGTCTTGTCCCACTCTTAAACTTTTCTGGGCTAATTCCAGGGGCTGCTAATATGTAGTAACCTGCTAATAAGCTATTTCTAGTACTGCCATGATCAGTAAGAAACTCCAGCTACCTTGAAAGCAACATGCTATGCTATGCTAAGTCACTTCAGTCGTGTCCGACTCTGTGTGACCCCATAGATGGCAGCCAACCAGGCTGCCCCATCCCTGGGATTCTCCAGGCAAGAACACTGGAGTGGGTTGCCATTTCCTTCTCCAATGCATGAAAGTGAAAAGTGAAAGCGAAGTCGCTCAGTCATGTCCGACTCTTATCGACCCCATGGACTGCAGCCTACCAGGCTCCTCCATCCATGGAATTTTCCAGGCAAAAGTACTGGAGTGGGGTGCCATTGCCTTCTCTGTGAAAGTAACATAGAAAGTCCAAATACCAAGATTTACCTTTGCTGCTTGTAAACTTGATGGTTTTACTTCCAACACTGAAGATGGAAATATAAGGAAATTCACATACTTGGAGAAGCTGTCGGTTTTGCCACAATTCTATGCACTTAAACATTATAGTAATATTATTATTATCCCACAGGGGTGTCATGAGGATTAATAAGACATTTTCAAATCACTTTGAGCTACTCCACTGGGGGGGGTACTATAAATAAATGGTATGTGTTCCTCGTGAAGTGCCATTTTCGACATTAATTTTTTGTGATGGGTTCTGGTGTCCAACAGGGCTGGAATTTGCCCACCAACTTATTTCCTATAAACAAGAGACTAGCCATCAGAAGGCAGTGATTTTCAGTTAAAATAAATATGAATTGAAGTGAACTAGTCAGCAATCAGAAGAAAATAGGCTGCTGTTAGAAATCTAGTATTTATTAAGCACTCACAGTGATTAACATAAGAGTTTCACAGTGTGATACAGTAGAGTGAACACTAGATTTGGAAATGATCCAAGATTTTAGGCCCAACTCTGCCACTAACCAGCTGTGTGAGCTTGAACAAACTGCTAAACTTCTCTGGACCTCAAATATAAAGTAAGGGCCATCCTAAGTCACTCATAAGCAGTCTTCCAAACACAGCAAATGGATAAAAGTAATGGAAATAGTCATTTCTAAAGGAGAGAGATCACAGCAGGGAGAAGTTGTGACCATTCATCATAGGACCATCCTCTGTTCTGCTGTTCCTTGCCATTGATTAATATTAATTTCAGGACTAATTCCTGCAAATGGAGAAATTAATCACTTTCTAAGTCAGACATAGAAGTGCATGAAACATTTGGTCTTTAAAAATAGGGTCTTTGCCTTTCTACGAGCCAACCTTGCAGTAAGTCATCTGTCTTATTCTTAAATATATGAATGATTGATTATACTGCTACCCAACTATATTACCAGTTCAAATACAGTGTTTTAGTTTTGTGAGAGAGTATTTTACATGGTTGTCTACTTTTAACATGTTACTGCCTGCAGTACTGACCTGGAAGTGACATGGAAGATAAAAAGACAGTAAAGAACAGGGGTACTATTTGTACTCAGAAGAGGCAGAGGTGGAAACCCTGTGGAGTAACTGAAGAATGTGCTGTACTGGGAGCTCAGTTTCTCCCCACCCCTCATCCCAGGAAACCCAGTGATCCTGGGCTCAGAGCAGATAGAAATACAAAGCATCACTTGTAGGGAAATTCAATATAACAAAGGTATCCTGAGTTCCTACTCTTTATCAGGGACTTTCATAGTTGCGAGGAATATAAAATTGGGTGAGATCTGGCAAAGAGCTGACTCATTTGAAAAGACCCTGATGCTGGGAAAGATTGAGAGCAGGAGGAGAAGGGGATGACAGAGGATGAGATGATTGGATGGCATCACCGACTCGATGGACATGGGTTTGGGTGAACTCCAGGAGTTGGTGATGGACAGGGAGGCCTGGCATGCTGCGATTCATGGGATCACCAAGAGTCGGACACAACTGAGCGACTGAACTGAATTGAAGATCTGGCTGTGCTCTAGAGCTAGAGAAACTCACAGTTGAGAATGATATGGAAAGCAATGACCACAAATCAGGCTTACTTCAAGTTGCATTGTCAGATGAGGGAACGGTCTACATAAGAGTTCCTCTTTTGTAAATGATTTGAATGATACCATGGAAAACACATTTTTAAACCTACGGTTGACTCTAAATTGAAGTTGCTGAAATGTCTAGAAACAGAAATTGTGTTCAGTGTGCCCACAACCATTTGGAGAAATAGTTTATGTTCAAAGGGGAGAACTGTAAGCTATTATCTCCAGGCTAAAATCAAGCAACAGAGATACACGTTGCGGAAAGGCTGCTGTCCTAGTTTAACAACTAGAGCGTGGCAAATTCCCCAGGCAGAGGGTCTGGCTCACGCCCCTCCCACTACAGACTTGAGATGTGAATTTCCTTTCTCTTTTTCCTCTCATATTCGCATGGATAGGAAATCTTACTGGATTGGAATGACCAGGCTGCCCTCACCAAACCTAATTTGGTCCTCGATTCTTCCTAATGGCTAAAATCTCAGCTACCAAAGGTAGTGTCAACTATTCACTGCAGAAGCAAAGTCTCCGAATGTCTTAATGACCATCTTCTTCTGACTCTGGGTGCGAAACTCCCATTACTCAGCTGCCCTTCTCAACCAAACAAAAGCTTAATTATCCCTCGCGGCCTGGAGCTCTTTCACCCTCAAGTGGGCACCTGGCTTACCTCTTGTCCTAGGCGCCCACCTGACCTACCACTCCATTCCTGGATAACGCGGCAGCCCCAGAGCAAGCCGCCGTCCTCCCCTCCCAACCTGCCTCCGCCTTTGACCACCTCGGCCCCGAGGAGCCTGCCTCCTCTCGCCCACCCAGGTGGCGCGTGCGGGGCGAAATGGGGAAGTCCCGAGATTGGGACACGGCCTCGGGGGAAAAGGGGTGCGGGAAAGGACTGCCTTGGCGGGGCGAGGGGCGTGCAAAATGTGAGCGCTCGTGTGACCCAGACCGGCGGGGAGGGGTTGGGCCGGGAGGCTCTCGGGGAGTGGGGCGCGCGCCCGCGCGGTGGGCCGGAATCCGGAGGGGACGCGGAGGGGCGGGAGCGCGCCCCGCGGGGGAGGGAGGAGGAGGGCTGAGGAGGCGTCTCCTCTGAGGAGCCGCGCGGACCGCGCCAGACCCAGACCGAGCCTCACGGCGGCGGCGGCGGCGGCTGCAGCTCAGCAACAGGCGGCGGGCTCGGCGGGAGGCGGAGGCGGTGAAGGGGCCGGGAGCGCGAGGAGAAGCGAGCCGGTCCCGCGCCGCCGCCGCCGCCGCCGCCTCTCCCCGCCGCATGGACGAGCACCTCAGCCTCCTGCGCTCGCCGCCGCAGCCCTCCGCCCGCCAGCGCGCCCACCCTCCGCAGCAGCCCGCGAGCGGCGGCGGCGCCCACACGCTGGTGAACCCCGGCTACACCGAGCCCGCCGCGGGCTCCGAGCTGCCGCCCGACATGACGGTGGTGCCCGGGGACCACCTGCTGGAGCCGGAGGCGGCCGACGGCGGCGGGGACCCGCCTCAGGGTGGCTGCGGTGGCGGCGGCGGCTGCGACCGCTACGAGCCGCTGCCTCCCGCGCTGCCGGCCGCCGGCGAGCAAGACTGCTGCGGGGAGCGAGTGGTCATCAACATCTCGGGGCTCCGCTTCGAGACGCAGCTCAAGACCCTCTGCCAGTTCCCGGAGACGCTGCTGGGCGACCCCAAGCGGCGCATGAGGTACTTCGACCCGCTCCGCAACGAGTACTTCTTCGACCGCAACCGGCCCAGCTTCGACGCCATCCTCTACTACTATCAGTCCGGGGGTCGAATCCGCCGGCCTGTCAATGTGCCCATCGACATCTTTTCCGAGGAGATCCGCTTCTACCAGCTGGGCGAGGAGGCCATGGAGAAGTTCCGCGAGGACGAGGGCTTCCTGCGGGAGGAAGAGCGGCCCCTGCCCCGCCGCGATTTCCAGCGCCAGGTGTGGCTGCTCTTCGAGTACCCGGAGAGCTCCGGGCCGGCCCGGGGCATCGCCATCGTGTCCGTGCTCGTCATCCTCATCTCCATCGTCATCTTCTGCCTGGAGACGCTGCCCGAGTTCCGCGACGAGAAGTACTACACCGCGTCGCCGTCGCAGGAGCAGTTCGAAGCGTCCAGTAACAGCACGTCGGGGGGCCCCACGGGAGCCTCCAGCTTCTCTGATCCCTTCTTCGTGGTGGAGACCTTGTGCATCATCTGGTTCTCCTTTGAGCTGCTGGTGCGGTTCTTCGCTTGCCCCAGCAAAGCTACCTTCTCGCGAAATATCATGAACCTGATAGACATCGTGGCCATCATCCCTTATTTCATCACTCTAGGCACCGAGCTAGCTGAGCGACAGGGCAATGGACAGCAAGCCATGTCCCTGGCCATCCTGAGAGTCATCCGCCTGGTGAGGGTCTTCCGCATCTTCAAGCTCTCCCGCCACTCAAAGGGGCTGCAGATCCTGGGGCAGACGCTAAAGGCTTCCATGCGGGAGCTGGGGCTGCTCATCTTCTTCCTCTTTATTGGTGTCATCCTCTTCTCCAGCGCTGTCTACTTTGCCGAGGCGGACGACCCCACTTCAGGTTTTAGCAGTATCCCGGATGCCTTCTGGTGGGCTGTGGTAACCATGACAACAGTAGGTTATGGTGACATGCACCCAGTGACCATAGGGGGCAAGATTGTGGGGTCCCTGTGTGCCATCGCAGGTGTCTTGACCATTGCTTTGCCAGTCCCTGTAATTGTTTCCAACTTCAATTACTTCTACCACCGGGAGACAGAAGGGGAAGAGCAAGCCCAGTGCTTGCACGTGGGAAGTTGCCAGCATCTCTCCCCTTCAGCTGAGGAGCTCCGGAAAGCAAGGAGTAACTCCACTCTGAGTAAGTCGGAGTATATGGTGATCGAAGAGGGGGGTATGAACCATAGCGCTTTCCCCCAGGCACCCTTCAAAACGGGCAATTCCACGGCCACCTGCACCACGAACAATAATCCCAACTCCTGTGTCAACATCAAAAAGATATTTACCGATGTTTAATATATGAAACAAGTGACATGCTGTGCTCAGTATTGTGTGGAACGTGCCCCCTTGGTCTGTGTAATGCCCTTGTTTTATACATTTTCAGACCATTCATCAAGGAAAGGACATGAAGAAGTGGAAAGCACACTTCATTCTCCCTCTCCCTACTGCTTCATACTGAAACAGGTGTCTGTTTTGCAAGTGGGCTGCATTCTCTCAGCTCTCCTTTCTTTAACCCCTCTCTCACTCTCTTAATATTTCAGCAACAAACTTACCTTAAACTTGATTTTTAGCACACGCTCTGTAAGAAAAAAGCAAAAACCAACCCCCCCCCCAAAAAAAAAAAAAAACTGTACATCCTGGGAGGAAATGAAACTGAAGAGCAGTTAGAATAACTGTTTAACCTCAGAATCAACAGGAGTTGTTTCTTTACTAAGTAAAGCGGGAATAGACTTAAAGGATGCTTCAGTTTGATGGACCCTTCAACATTGTTGAATATTTAGTTGAATTGCCAACACTGTGGATATTTGAATGAAAAGTCTATTTAGAACAATGACTTGTAAACCCACCATAAATTTAGTTGGTTTTCAACTGGAATTTCTATTTGGGCCCTCCCCCCTGGAATTTTAAGGATCTCTAGAACTTCGGACTAAGGGAAATGCCTAAAATGTCCTAATCTGACTAATTAGTTTAACTCTTTGGGGCTTGTTAAACCTTTTAAAAGTATTAAGAGTAACAGATTCCTGTGAAACTCTGTGCATTCCAGCTAGTATCTATCAAAGTCTAGAAACAGATGTTTTCAGCGCTGCTTAGAGAAACAAAAAATTTTTTCCTAATGTGTCTGAGAGATAAGCCTCTGCAGTATCACAAGAAGATTAAAGTGGCAGACACTCCTTCCAGCGGAAGTTACTAATTCGGACCCGGCTGATGCAGTTCCCATAGCAACCCTTGTTTCCCGGGAAACCCGAAAAAGGTCGTCATGGCATCTCTTGCTCTCTAGCCCCACCCCCTAGCCCCAGCCGTTTCCACAGTAACCTTTCCAGATGGTTCCTCCTTACATGATTTCACAAGGAAAACCACTGTTTGAATAAACCGCACAAATAAAGTTAAGTCTGAGGATTCGAGGCGGTGAAATGAATCACAAAATACTTTTTTATACAAAAATATTTTAAAAATCACTGACGTCATCCCATACTGACTGAATCGAAAAGGAAAATGTCGTCATTGGAATGTTACACATACACCACAATAGGCCGTGATTTGAATGAAATGCCAGTAATTGGGCAATCATTTTGAAAGATGCTTCTCTACTGTTTTCTTTCCCCAAGAAGTTTCAAGCCAACAAATGAAATTAAAAAGCAAATGTAAAAGCATTCTGCACATAAGCAAATGAAATGTTCAATCAGTATACCTGAAACTTTACTACAAGGAAACTTCAGACTTCCTCTTTTTAAAAAAAGTATCCAGATCCCACAACACTCACCATCACAGCCCTTGAAAAACTAAATATATTTGAAAAGTATAAAGGATGCATGCTTTTAACTGAGGGAATTGCAGATAATCAATGAAAAGGAGTCACAGGAAGTAACCAGACCTTGGGAAATACCTGCAAGTTTCAGCCATGTGCCAGGGGTGGCCAGAAGACAGACAGCATCAGGTGAGCACTGTGTGGGCTACTGGAGCACTCTCTTTTTCTACAGGGAACCAGGGGGATGCCATTCATATCTAGATTTGTGCTCACTTGCAAAATCAATAGGTTTATATTTATTACAGGCCAGGTGCCTTTTGAAGATCATTTATAATAGTTTTTCTGTTTGATGTCCAGATTGCCAACTATTGTTTGGTTTCTATTGTTTATTGCAAAAAAGTGGAGAAAAAAGTAATTTCTCTTCAGAATAACCTTCACCCAAACTGAGCTGAAAATGACTCTATTCCTTTTACTAACCTCCTTGGCTTCTGAACAAGCTGTTTCCCATGAAAAAAGGGTAAAAGGCAGACCTGCTGTTAGATTCTTGGTCTGATTTCATTTACATAATTATGTAGTAGTATGCAGTAGTACAGTTCTCAAAACAAAGATGGATAAAATTGCAACAAGGGTAACATTTTATTTTAACATGTTATTTTATATACATTATATAAATTATACATTATCCACAATTGCTTTTTGGATTGATAGGTTTAACTCTTTTATCCTAGGGTAAATGAGAGTAACCCTATTTTTAAAGCTCATAAAATATTTTCAGGTAGTCAGAAACCTACTTACTTTATTATTTTGCATTTGAGAGAGTGAAAAATAATGATTAAAACTATAAGAGGGAAAGAGAAGAGGAAAGACAAAAAAAAGAAAGAAAGCAGAAAATCTGTGTACCTGTCATAGAGTCATTGTTCTTGTCTATAAGCTTTGAAATAAGCTTTATCTAGTTCCCTTTGCTACTTATTTGAGCCTTTAACATTGATCCACCTTTTGACCAAACGTTTGGTATTTTTAATGACCAGAAATTCTTTTAAAGACCCATTTTGGTGGTGATATGTTAGACACACAACAGTCATTACATAAGAATAATTTTTGTGTCTGTTCTTAAAAGATGTAAGCATAAAGATAAATGAAGTGCAGTGACAATTTTATTCAGTTATTCAGAAGATATAGAAACCCTGATAGTTCTATAAGTAAATTATGGTTGTGCTATAATTTTGGAATTGTATGGTTTTTAAATAACAGTAATACAAAGAAGACTTTTTTTTAGCCAGAAAAATATTGCTTTTGAGTCATGACTTTAAGGTAGTATTATTGCTTCTGGTCGCCATATTGTAAACTCCTTGAAGGTTATAGGTTCCCTAGTCCTGACCAAGTTTTGGCCTCTAGTGCCCGCACCACATGTAGCATTGTGTTTGTATTCAGTACATATTTGACGAGTGAATGGCCATTATGTTACAATAATGTTGTTTTCAGGTTTTTAATGAAGTGATTTATAGCATAAGTTCTGCAGTCATATTGCCAGAGTTTGAATCCTGACTCTACTGTATGACCTTGATCAAATTATATAATCTCTCTGTGCCTCAGTTTCCTTATTTGTACAATAAATATAATAAATAATACCTCATAGGGTTGTTGTAAATATTAAATGTTAATACAGGTATATTGTGTCAGAGATTTTGCCAGAGATTATATTACATTATATTATTTTACATTATTACATTATTTGCTAAGAGATTACATTATTATTGGGATCATTACTCACAGGCCTTATACCTGTGAGCCTTGTGAATGGTGTAAAAAACATAATCAGAGTCTTACTATTTACTTTATATAATAACAATAATAATTACAATCTGTTAAGGGTCAATCACATCTAGAACACTTCTCAACTCTGCAAGGTAAGTGGTATTAACCCCATCTTAGGAGGGTAAAAAATAGATGGTTAAGGCTAAGTCATTTACCCAAGACTTTGCAGCTAGCAAGAGATCTAGCATGATTTAAAGCTAGTCACTGTGGCCCCAAAACCCATGTTCCTTTTACTGAATGACTTGAAAGAGACTGAGAAAATAAATAGCTTATACTTTCAGATTTGACTTCAGCCCATGTTACTAATTAATGAATTCATGGAAAGATCATAGCCCCAGAAACCTAATCATTCAGTGTACTGAAAATTAACCCTTTTTAAACCATCAGATATTTTTAACCATAGGAACCAAATATGGTATTTAAATCAGATGAAGAGATTGACTTTTCTAGTGATAAAAGATTATTTTCTTACCCGACTGATTTATCTAGATTTAATATTAATTTAATCAGTCTTGGTAGTGATACAATGGTTATTAGGACATTATCCAATGGATAATGGATATTTTTCAGGTTTAAGATTAATTTCCTATTTTTATGTGTTTTACTCTACAATAGATGATAGTATTATGCAGATTATTATTTTTCTATCTTCTCATTCTTTAATTGGACTACTGAAGAACCATGCCAGAAAGTAGTATAAACATTTTGACTCTCCCTTGTTAAGAAAGGGGAAATTACATAGAACAAATGCAGGGAAACCAGAAGGAGATTGCCATTTTAACTGAAATTTGACATTATTGCCTTACTTAACCACTCCATGACTCTTTAAGAACTTCTGTGCTGGGGGAAAAAAAAAAATCAGGATATAGCTGTGTCCTACATAATAATTGTAGCCCCTTCCTCAAGGTCCTAAGGCATTTAGAAAATGAAATTGGATAGTGAATTGGGCTTAGAGCAGGATACTAAGGAGCCTCAGTTTACACATGCTAGTTAACTTTGTTGAACCACAGACTTCACTGAGCTCAGTTGCATGTCCTGGATGTTGAAAGGTATACCTAGGTCTGTATGTACAAGAGATTCATGGGAGGAGATGTGACTTGGATCAGTGCATATCCATCAGCACCCTGGGAAAATATATATACCCTACAGCTGGAGAATCCAGAGATAAAAACAATAGCATTATTTTATTTTTTATATTGTGTTTTAAACAGATATTATAGCAAACTTAAATACCCACCAACTAAGGTGATATAATCACAAATGACTACACATAACAGGAGTGTTACATTAATTATTTCTCAACTTTGAAATAAAATTTTGGGATTGAAATTTTAAATGCACAGTATGAAGAAATTTAAAGTTATGGTTCATTTACATAAAACTTATTGTTTGCCTCTTTGGCATATAACATACTCAAGTAATTGCTTTGCTGATTGTACATAAATCCAATATATATACTATATACCAATAGTCTATTCTTTTGAGAACCATAACTATAATTTCCTGACTTCCTATACATTTAAAATTTCAACATTTTCTACAGCAGTTCCAAGATCTTCCCATCTCTCAGCTGTGAATAGAAGTGCTAATCCCTCACACTAAGAAATGCAAAGAAGCACATGTGTCCCCCAGTTTGAAGACTCATGCAAACACTGTGAGATAGAAGTGAGGAGCATAAGAATGGAGAAGAGGATATTTAGAGATTGCATTTTAGGGTGGGATTTTTTTTCTTCCTGTTTTGTATTTGGCCTTTTAAACTAAGGAAGATAAAACTACTGCTTTAAAACTAATTTCCTAATGCCATTTGCAGTGACATGGATAGTCCTAGAGAATGTCATGCTGAGTGAAGTCAGAGAGAGAAGAAGTATCATATGACATCCCTTATATGTGGAATCTGAAAAGAAATGATACAAATGAACTTATATACAAAATAGAAGCAGACTCACAGACTTAAAAACAAGATTTTGGTGGCCCAGGGGGAGGGACAGTTAGGGAGTTTGGGATGGGTAGGTACACACTGCCATATTTAACATGTGTAACCAACAAGGACCTGCTGTGTAGCAAATGGAACTGGGCTCGATATTATGGATGGGAATAGTCTGGATGGGAATGGGGTTTGGGGGAGAACGGATACATGTATATGTATGACTAAGTCCCTTCACTGTTCACCTGAAACTATCAGCTATACCCCAAAACAAAATTTAAAAAACTACTAATTTCCTACGTTTCATTTAGTAATTTTATATATAATAAATCACTTTTTTTAAAATAACCTGCTGTAAATGGTTGATAGTCTTTGAGAGAAAGCAAATCAGAGAAGACAGAAAGGAGAGAAAACCACGCAGAGCCCAAACCGTATGGTTGTGACTCAGCCCTAAGCCTCCTGCATGAAAATGGCAATTGCCATATACTAGATAATAGTATTCTTTAAATGATTTAGACAGGTTAGAGCATTTCAGATATTTGTCTTTGTTTTCAGTGATGCTATGAATGAATTTTGTCTTTGACATTGTAAAGAAAAAGCATTTTGCAAAAAAAAACTTTTCTGTGGTTTTTCTCTTCTCTTTTTTTTTGGTCGTGGATGTGTTTTTTCTTATATTTCAGATTTTGCACTATTAACCATCAAATGCTTTAAAGAAGTGATCTGAAAAAGAGGCTCCATCATTTTCTTGGGAGCCATTTTATTATTGCTGCAACCTAAACAGTGCAGAATAGGAACTCTTGTCCAAAAAATAAATCTTGGGATTTCTGATTGTTAGTCAGATAGCATTCAAGTGGACAAAAGATCACATTTCATCCTATCTAAAGAATGTTAGGAATAAATCTGTGTATGCAGGGCTCTGACTTTGCAGATTCAGGGATCATAGCCCCCATGGTGCTGGTAGGAAATGGAGAGATACTTTTTCCCTTCTGATGAGCCCCCAACCTCCCCTCACCTCTTCCTTGAGAGTATAAAGGCTCTGGGGAATCTCTATGGCGATTCCCCATTACCTCTTTAGAATGAAAGTCAGCATTGCGCCTGTGTGTTATAGGGCCATCAGCACAGCTCTTTCAGTTGTTTTCTGTTGTTTATTTTAAACTCCTTTCCTTTAAGAATCTTAAGGTTCTTATTTTTATACATTTAAACATTTCCTTAAATTAAAGCATTTAATTTGAAAGAGAAGCCCATGGGATTAATTTATTACATGCACACACTTCACCTTTTCATAAGTTATATCCTGTCCTATATGATTTTTATCTGTATATGCTTTTTATCTGTAGATCTAAAGTCTAATTCATTTTCTGACAATTAATGAATTTCCAAAATATTTGTTTTCATTCATATGTGCAGCATAAACATTTATAAATCATTTTAATTTTTTTAAAGCCTTTTAAAAGGAAGATTTATTGCCAAGTAGTCTCAGTGTATCAATATCTATTAATGTAGTAATTCAAAGAGAAGTGAATATATTCAGTCTATCACTGAGTTCTGTCATTTCACCTCCTAAATGTCTCTAAAAAAAACCCACTTTTCCATACTGCTGCCACCACCACTTTACTCCACATTCCTATCATCTCTATCCTGGATAAGTGTGAAGGTCTCTCATTTGGCCTTCCCACATTTCCTGGGGCCAATCTGACCCTTTCTCCACCTGGTAACCAAAATGATCTTTCTGAGACTCAAATCTAATTATATCACCTGCCTCTGCTTAAATTTTTTTCAAGATCTTTTTCTTGTTCTTAGGGTCTCATGTGTGTGCTCGGTCATGTCAGACCCTTTGTGACCCCATAGATTGTAGCCCATCAGGCTCCCAAAGGCTTAACATAGATATCAACGCCTCACATGATCTGGCTCAGCCCTCATATCTAGCCCTATCCTATACCTGTGTTCCTCCCCTCATTCTATTGTATTCCAACAACCCTGATCTTCCAGTTATAGAATAAGCTCTCGTTTTACCTTAAGCAGTAGGGATCTTTGCAAATGTTCCCACTGCTAGCCCCTTCCTTCCCTCCTCACCCCATTCACTTCTATCTTTACTTCAATACTTCCTCCAAGTTATCTCTCATGACTCTGGTCTTGTCTATTCGTCTGTTATGGTGTAGTTCATCAAATTTAAGCTGCTTTTTTTTACTAGAGCCAGCATTATTTTATATGCCACTAAAAAAAAAAAGAAGAAGAGAAAAACTGCCAGTTATAAGGGAAAGTACCAGAGATTTTGAGATACATCCCAATTTCATAGCTGCTCAAATCTGGAAAAGTGTGTCTTGGAATGAATTACTATAGTATATTATCTTGACATAGCTGTAGTTTTAAATTAATTTATGTTATATAATTAGTGTCTGTTTCCTGTATGAGTGGGGACTGTATCTCTCTTTGTTTACCATTGAATCCATTCCTGTTCTCTCCAGACAGGCTTTCACCCCTACCAGTTCACCAAAATCATACTATTTAGGGTCATGGTGACCTCCTGTAGCTGTATCCAGTGGCCGTTTCTCAGGACTCACTTCATTTGACCAATCAGAAGCATTTGGCCCTATAGAATACATCCCCACTCCTAGGAAGAAATGTTTCATCTAACTTTCAGGATACCACACTGAATTTTCTTCCTACCTCTCTGACCTCTCCTGTTCAGTCCCTTTTATTGGTTCTTCTTCATCCCTCCTGGGTCTTAATGTTGAAGAACCCCATGGGCCATGACTTAGTCCTTAGACCTCTTTTTCTTCTCCATTCAGTCTTATTCTCATAGCTTTAAATGACCTATACATAAATTTGTATCTCCCACTTGGCCTTCTCTCCTAAACTCCAGATTGAATTTCTGACTGTCCACTTGACATCTCCATTTGCATAACTAATAGATATCTCAAACTTAATATGTCCAAAACTGAGCTTCCTTCTCCTCCCCGACCCCTCCCACCGCCCCCTTCAAGCCCATGCCTCCTGCCTTCTTCCATACAGGACAAAACAAAATGCCTGGTGTATTTGAGGAAGAGCAATATGTATTTGAGGAAGTCACTAATCTACCTTTATAAAAAATTGTAATTAAAATCAGTCAAGAGTGACTATATGTCAGATTTCAAAATGTAGTAAGCAACTAAAAACCATAGACAGAAACAATTTCTCCAAGTAAAAACTGTGTTTGAATTGCTTTATTCCTAGATTCTATAAACCTTATACCTGCAAACATTTTAACTCATTATGAAAGGTCAATTTGTATTACTATGTAGCTATGTGCTTTGAGGAGATTTATTTTTAGTAGGCCTAAATACTCCTCTAAGTAGTATTGCTTACACCTCATGGCTCATTTTCTCATGACTTTCAGATTTTTGACAAAGTTCTACATCTTGGCACATTACCAGTTTTAATTACTGAGTTAAAACGTTTTTTGCTTGCCAAGACTATAATTTCCAAGAGGCCAATCAGAGAACTATACATAATTCAGCAAGAACTCTTTCTAGACTTTGGGGCTAATTCATGACCACTTAGTTGGTAGAATTTGTAGAGGTCGTTGATGTGCAGCCAACACCAAGTTATTTAGTGGATGTCAAAGTATAAACTCATGAAAACCAAGTTCCCATAAAACCATGTTACAGAAAGATTTCAAATTTTTCCTCATCAAACACAAATTGTTGTTGGTAAGTCACTTGTCGACCTGTGGACTGCAGCATTCCATCCTTCCCTGTCCTTCACTATCTCCTTGAGTTTGCTTAAACTCGTGTCCATTGAGTTGGTGATGCCATCCAACCATTTCATCCTCTGTCACCCCCTTCTCCTCCTGCCCTCAGTCTTTCCTAGCATCAGAGTCTTTTCCAGTGAGTCAGCTCTTTGCATCAGGTAGCCAAAGTATTAGAGCTTCAACTTCAGCATCAGTCCTTCCAATGAATATTTAGGATTGATTCCTTTAGGATTAACTGGTTTGATCTCCTTGTTGTCCAAGGGACTCGTAAGGGTCTTCTCCAGCACCACAGTTCAAAAACATCAATTCTTCAGTGCTCAGCCTTCTTTATGGTTCAACTCTCACATCCGTACATGACCACTGGAAAAACTATAGCTTTGACCATATGGACCTTTGTCAGCAAAGTGATGTCTCTGCTTTTTAATACACTGTCTAGATTTGCCATAACTTTTCTTCCAATGAAGAATTTGATTTCATGGCTTCAGTCACCATCCACAGCGATTTTGGAGCCCAAGAAAATAAAATCTGCCATTATTTCTATTTTTTCCCCTTCTATTTGACATGAAGTGATGGAACCAGATGCCATGCTCTTAGTTTTTTGAATGTTGAGTTTTAAGCCAGCTTTGTCACTCTCCTCTTTCACCCTCATTAAGAAGCTCTTTAGCTCCTCTTTGCTGCTTTCTCCCATTGGAGTGGTATTATGTTTATATCTGAGGTTGTTGGTATTTCTCCCAGAAATCTTGATTCCAGCTTGTGATTCATCTAGCCCAACATTTCGCATGATGTACTCTGTATATACATTAAATAAGCAGGATAACAAATACAGCCTTGACATATTCCTTTCCCAATTTTGAACCAGTCTGTTGTTCCATGTCAGGTTTTTACTGTTGCTTCTTGACCCACATACAGGTTTCTCAGGAGACAGGTAAGGTGGTCTGGAATTCCCATCTCTTTAAAACTTTTCCAGTTTGTTGTGATCCACACAGTCAGAAGCTTTAGCATAGTGAATGAAACAGAAGTAGATGGTTTTTTGGAATTCATTTTCTTTTTCTGTGATTTGACAGATGTTGAAAATTTGATCTCTGGTTCCTCTGCCTTTTCTGAATCCAGCTTGAACATCTGAAAGTTCTTGGTTCACATACTGTTGGAACTTACCTTGAAGGATTTTGAGTGTTGTTACCTTGCTAACATGTGAAATGAGCACAATTGTATAGTAGTTTGAGCATTCTTTGGCATTGCCTTTCTTCGGGATTGGAATGAAAACTGACCTTTTCCAGTCTTGTGGCACTGCTCAGTTTTCCAAATTTGCTGACATATTGAGTACAGCATTTTAACAGCATCATCTTTTAGTATATGAAATAGCTAAGCTGAAATTCCATCACCTCCACTAGCTTTATTCATAGTAATGCTTCCTAAAGGCCCACTTGACTTAACACTCCAGGATGTCTGGCTCTAGGTAAGTGACCACACCATCGTGGTTATCCGGGTCATTAAGACCTTTTTTGTATAGTTCTTCTGTGTAATCTTTCCACCTCTTCTTAATCTCTTCTGCTTCTGTTAGGTCCTTGCTGTTTCTCTTCTTCATTGTACCCATCTTTGTGTGAAATGTTCCCTTAGTATCTCCAGTTTTCTTGAAGAGATCTCTAGTCTTTCCCATTCTTTCCCATTGTTTTCCTCTGTTTCTTTGCATTGTTCATTTAAGAAGGTTTGATTATCTCTCCTTGCTATTCTCTGGAATTCTGCATTCAGTTGGGTATATCTTTCCCTTTCTCCTTTGCCTTTCACTTCTCTTCTTTTCTCAGCTATTTGTAAGGCTTCCTTAGACAACCACTTTCCTTCTTGCATTTCTTTTTCTTTGAAATAGTTTTGGTCACTACCTCCTATACAGTGTTATGAACCTGCATCCATAGTTCTTCAGGCACTCTGTCTGCCAGATCCAATCCCTTTAATCTATTCATCACCTCCACTGTATAATCATAAAGCATTTGATTTAGGTCATACATGAGTGGCCTAGTGGTTTTCCCTACTTTCTTCCATTTAAGCCTGAAGTTTACAATAAGGAGCTCATGATCTGAGCCAGTTAGCTCCAGATCTTGTTTCTGTTGACTGTGTAGAGCTTCTCCATCTTTGGCTGCAAAGAATATCATCAGTCTGATTTTTATATTGACCATCTGGTGATGTCCATGTGTAGGATCATCTCTTGTGTTGTTGGTAGAGTATGTTTGCTATGACCAGTGTGTTCTCTTGAACAAACTCTGTTAGCTTTGCCCTGCTTCATTTGGTAATGCAGGGCCAAACTTGCTGTTACTTCAGGAATCTCTTGACCTCCTACTTTTGCATTCGCATCACCTGTGATAAAAAGGACATCTTTTGGGGTGGGGGTGGGGGGTTATTTATAGAAGGTCTTGTCAGTCTTCATAGAACTGTTCAACTTAAGCTTCTTTGGCATTAGTGATTGGCCTTAGACTTGGATTACTGTGATGTTGAATGGTTTGCCTTGGAAATGAACTGAGATCATTCTGCTGTTTTTGAGATTGTCCCCAAGTACTGCCTTTCAGATTCTTTTCATGACTATGACGGCTACTCCATTTCTTCTAGGGGATTCTTGCCCACAGTAGTAGATATAATAGTCATCTGAATTAAATTCACCCATTCCTGTCCATTTTAGTTCACTAATTCCTACGATATTGACGTTCACTCTTGCCATCTGCTTAACCACATCCAATTTACCTTGATTCATGGACCTAACATTCCAGGTTCCTATGCAGTATTTTTCTTTATATTCCTATGCAGTATTTTTCTTTATATCATCAGACTTTATTTTTACCACCATACGCATCCACAACTGAGCATTGTTTGTCCTTTGGCCCTGCCACTTCATTCTTTCTGGAGCTATTTCTCTGCTCTTCCCCAGTAGCATATTGAACACCTACCGACCTGGGGGATTCATCTTCCAGTGTCATATCTTTTTGCCTTTTCATACTGTTCATGGGGTTCTTGAGGCAAGAATACTAAGTTTTCATTCAAGAATTCATTTAGGCCTGGGCAGAAGTCTTAATTACTTTGCACAGGCTTGATAGTGTTGCCAAAATTTGGCCTCTGTTCACGGTGCTGAATAGAAACTCAGAGATAGAGTTTTGGGTGAAGTGGAAGAGTAGATCTTATTGCTTTTCCATGTAAATGAGGACACAGCAGGCTAGTGCCCTCAAGTCTGTGTGACCCACCCCCGGGGGGTAGTAAGAAGTTTTATAGTGTTCAAGGAGCAGAGCATGATCAGCTCATGCACAGTTCTCGGATTGGTTGGCATCAGGTGAAGTTTCAAGCATCATCAGCTTTCTGGTTTCAACCAGTCTAGGGTCTGTGTTCTTGTGGTCAATGCTTTCATCTGGAGGGGGTCTGTGTCCTGTAAAAGCAACTTAGGAATGTGTATCAGGCTTCTATCTATATCTTTCAGGGAAATGAGTGTTCAAAGATTCTGCTATGTGGCAGAATTATAGTCTAAATTGTTACCAGTTTCCTGGCCCAAGGGCTGTTCTTCATTTCTACATCTTCACATTTCCCAATCATTAACTCTTTATTGAAATTTTCATTTATTTATTTAGGCTGTGCTGGGTCTTTGTTGCTGCACAGGATTTTCCCTAGCTGTGGTGAGCGGGGGCTGCTCTCTAGTTATTGTGCATGGGCTTCTTGTGGTAGCTTCTTTTGTTGTGGAGCACAGGCTGTAGGGCATGGGGGCTCCAGTAGTTGAAGCTCCTGGGCTCTAGAGCACAGGCTCAGTAGTTGTGGCACATTCTCTTAGTTGCTCCACAGCATGTCGGATCTTCCCAGATAAGGGATCGAACCTGTGTCTCCACATTGGCAGGTGGATTGTTTACCACTGAGCCACCAGTGAAACCCCCAATCATTAACTCTTGAGTCAGCATTTTACTTTAAAAGACAAGGACACAGGAGCTTGTACACCGTTTCAGTCGCTATTGAAATTTGACTGTTCTTATCCTGTTTTCTTGCTTTGTTTGTTAGAACATTTATTTGGTGAAATAGCTTCAATTATAAGTCACCATTTTTTATTATACTTCCTTTCTTTCTTTTGTAATTTTGATACGTAAGCCAAAGTCCATTTTTCTAAGTCCTTCAACCCATTTCTTAGCTCCTAATATAAACAATATAAGTGAAGTCACTCAGTCGTGTCCGACTCTTTGCGACCCCATGGACTGTAGCCCACTAGGCTCCTCCATCCATGGAATTTTCTAGGCAAGAGTACTGGAGTGGGTGGCTATTTCCTTCTCCAGGGGATCTTCCTGACCCAGGGATCGAACCCAGGTCTCCCACATTGTAGGCAGACACTTTACCATCTGAGCCACCAGGGAAGCCCTAAACAATATAATTACCATCTAAATATCACTTTTGCTTTTTATTGTTTTGTTTCTGTTGAATTACTACTCCTTCTACACCTGCAGATTTATTAATCCTAAGAGCCTTGAGGCAGGTATTAACTCATGAGCTTAAAGAAAGCCCCAGCCCCTTATATAAAAAGAGTGTGTCAAGAAAAGAATAGCTTAATCTCAAGATAGCCAAAGCTGCACTGGCATTGAGCAGAAGTTAGGCACTGAGGATATGAAAAGGTTATTATATCATCATGTTACTTTTCTTGTCATTAGTAGTCATCAGTAACTAGTAGACCATTGTAATTTCAAACTTTTATAATGAACATTAAGTGTACTGTGATGCAAGAATGTAGTCTTACTCTTTAACTAAAGACTAGTGTTAAAAAGAAGTTACTTGTTTAATGAAGGATGAGCACATATAATCCAGGCCAAAAAGAGAAGACTTTTCACTAGATAATTTCCCAGCATGGTAGGCATACAACATGTAGTTCAGTGAGTGAATGATTCTTCCATGAAAAGCATACTCAGATTCCAAATTGCCATCATTAAGCATTTATCACTGATTTTGAGATACTTGCTAAAACCAAGAGTACATATGGGAAACAGTCTTCTCTATGTATTATGATGGATAATATTCACATATTGAAACCTGAAGCTGAGTGTAGGATTTTCTGTTTTTGTCTTTCTAAGTTTCACAATAAATTATATATCGAATTTATACTGTACAAAGTAGTAGGGATTTATTCATTCACTCAGCATATAAAGTGTCTGTGTGCCAGACACTATTCTAGATTCTGAATGTAGCAGTGAATAAGACAGTTGTGCTGTTTTATGCTATTTTTAAGGAACACTTTACTGTCTGCATTTCCAAATAATTTTTTTGTAGTTGGTGAGAAGAAAACAATAAACTTGAACTTTTATTTCTTGGTTCTCCAGAAACCCTGGTTAAGTGGTTATTGTTGTCTTAATTTTTTATTTCTTAAAATATTATACAACTATGCAGAGTTCCCCCTGGAGAAGGAAAAGACAACCCACTCCAGTATTCTGGGGCAGAGTTCATATTTTAAAAGATCAGTAGATTTGAAAGCTATTTTTTAGTATTCTGGGGCAGAGTTCATATTTTAAAGGATCAGTAGATTTGAAAGCTATTTTTAATATTTGAAAGCTATTTGTAATAATTGGTCATACAGAGTATCTGTAGTTCTAGGTACTATGTCTCTAGTACCTAGAACATGGTTATCAAAACACTAATTTTGAAACTGTTTTGCTCTCTCCTTTTTTCCCTCTTCACAACATTTATCTGAGCATGACTTCAATTCACTTCAAAAGAGTTCTCAGATTACTACAGTGGAATGTACAGAAAAGAAGCAAGCCCTTGAAAATACATTGAGAAAATTGATACGTGTCTTTTTCTAAAAAGCAGTTGGCACTCGGTACATTTCAGATGGTTCTTAAGATGAATATAAATTTTCCTATTCAAAGAACAATCACATTGGTTTAGACTACATTTGGAGGTCAATATTAATAAGGGGGGGCGGGAGTCATAATTCTAGAATACTCTGAAACTTTTTCTGACATAAAAGCACTCAATATGTGGTTAATACATTTCGTAAATTAAATTGCTCAAACTTCTCAAGATAACATTAAATAGTTTTTAAGTGTAATGAATAGAATATTTTATATTGACCTAGTCTATATAATTTTTTAAAAAGTAAATTACAGTAAATTATTGTGTTTACTCTGTCCAACAGATACCAGAAGAGCCCCACATAAAGAACTGTAGAGCTGCACTGACCAGTAGAATGCTCTTTTTAAACTGCCTAGAACAATGAATACAGTGTTGATTATATTGCTGATGAGCAGTGATATGTCTGCCAACACATAGTTTCAGTTGACATTAAATAACATGTCTCTAAGAAATGCTTCATATAAAAGAAACAGCTCTGAAGCTGAAGGATTCTCTTCAAATTGTGTGCAGTTGAAAAGGTATTGACCAAGAGATAAAGAAGAACATTAAAAATATTAAAGTATCATTTGACATTTTGATGATATTTAATCATCCAAAAACTAATCAGTACCGCTGATAAAGAAAGCCTAAATGCTTGTTTCCAATAAGCCAACTTATTATACTGTTCTCTTCTTTCAGTTAATTACTGGACTGTGTTTAATCATGATATGTATTAATGTTATCTTCTATGTACAACTTTATTTGTGAAAGTATGTTTTGTACCAAAGGCTTTCATAGAAATTAGTCCATTATGTGTAAATAAGTGAAGTCTACACTGTGCCCAGATGAATGGTATTAAAGACAGACTTGCCTAAAAGAAATGTGCCTTGCTTGATTAAACATTCTTTTATTTTTTGATTCAAAATGATAGATTTGCAAATTAGTCTTGTAGGTAGGTTCTAGCTGAGCTTAACTTTAAAAAATATATTAGTACTTATTACATGTTTAAGTTATCTATCTTAATACTTTTCAACAGATCATATATAATATACTCATTTAATTTAGTTTTTATGCTGTGTTTGATGTAGCGAGACAAAGCACATTCTTAAAGATATATTCGATCTACTGTTTTTAGAATTTCCTTAAAAATCATAGCTGTAAAATGCTTCTTGACTCATTTTCTATTTTTATATTCTTTTAGAAATGGAACTTTTTCAGTTAAAAAAGAAAAGCAAAGTTTTATTTGGAAAAGTAACTTAGGATGTCATGAAAATGATTTCCCATTTGGGGACATTTCACTTTTGTGCCATTATTAATGTATTTACTGTGACATTTCAGCAGAATGGTAGCTATTTGTATATTATTTAATAAGCCTTATAGAAAGTCAAACTGTGAACATTTAATATAAAGAAGACTCTTTTCATTTCTAAAATATGGTGACCAAATACATAAAACTCCCATCTCCTGTTATTTAAATGCATAAGAATGCTAAGTTAAGAGCACTCGTAGAATTTCAATTACTATCAAAATATTGTGGTAGGGAAGGCAAAATTATAATACTTTATGATGTCCCATAGAAGGAAATATGGGTCAAGGATTTCATTGTTAACATATAAGAATCAGTAACTGAAACAATCTTATACCTACTAGCTGCAAAACAAACAGATAGGAGATACAATCCAGGTAACTTTCTTCTGAGGCAATGTCTACAATGATTTTGCACAATCTGCTGGTAATTTCTCTGGTCAAAACTTTAAGACCAGATCACTCTGGGAAAAACTGAAGTAAAAAATGACAACTATCTCAGATTTGAGCTATGTGCACCTCCAATCTGGATAATTTGTTATTAAGATGAAAATACAGCCACCAAGGTGTTTTTGTTCTGTGTTCGCTCATGTAGTAGAGACACTGGCACAGAGAACAGTCCATTTCCAACCGCCTTAGTAACTCATAACCAGTGATCACAGCCTGGTCACGTCAGCTATTGGGATGATTGAAACAAACCAATCAACCGTCCTAATAGGAGGTCTAAGACATGCAGATGTTTTAGTAAAGATCAATAGGTATTACCAAAATAAGACACAGGAGCTACCTTTATAAAATACCAACAACACAACCTTAAGCATTATAGTAGGTTTAATATCATATCCACATTATTATAGGCTACAGTTTCAAATAAAGATAAAATCTGGACTTTTAAGATCAAAGCACAGAATGGTACCAGATGAAGAAACTGTCCTAGCAAATACGTCTCACCAAATGGGTAGTAAAAATAGTATTACTCTAGAGACCAGAATTCTTACCACTTTCTGCCTGTGGGACCCTAGATGCATCACTTACCATTGCCAGGCTTCAGTTTCCTAATTGCAAATGGATGTTCTGGGTTAATCTCTAAGGCCTTTCCAGTCCCCAAACTCTCATTATATGCATTTGAAAAGTCTTGGAAGCAGACTTAAGTACTCAGATTTTCTTAGGTATTTTTGAAAGAATGAATAAATTGAAATGAGATTTAAGTCTTGAAAGTGTCATAAATATATCATTCTTCAAGTTGCTTGTGAGAAAGGATATGGGATTTTTTTTCTCCTCTAAGAATTGTCACTGGTCTCTAAATGGGATCATGAACAAATTAAAAACTCACTCTGCAGAATGGAAACAGATTAATGAAGTACCTGGAAAGGAGGGGAGGTTATTTTTTAAATTTAATTTGACATTTAAGGTGATTTGAAATCATACATGGAATGCTAAAACTGCAACAGACCTTTATCATACTCAACATTATAACCCTGGGAGTAGGAGAAGGTGGGAAAAGGTTGAAGGGATAGGAGTGTTTGCCTTACAATCTCTTGAGCATTTCCACATAAGCCGCAGTTTGGTAAAGCAGGTATCTCTGTGCTTTCATTTTGGCTCTACCAATAACTCTCATGTACCCTAGGAAAGTTCCTTTAACCTCTCTGAGCCCCAATTTCTTTTAGTAATCTGTATGTTTCTTTACATTTTTGAGAATTGTATATTGTTTTAGGATTGCTGTAATATACATGTCCATGTCGCTCCCTCCAGTCACTTAGATGCCACATCTCTACTCATGGACTGAACAGACTGCAAATCCAAATGTTAATATTTCCAATATTGCTAATAGACCTCAGCAAGACATAAGGCATGTAAATATTTTTTATTTTGACCATGGTTTAATTATTATGATTTATCATTTCATCCTTTAATGTTGCTAATTATCTAAATGAAATGTCTGTTCAAATGAACCTTATGAAAAAATTTTGTAGTTGAGTAAACACTTAGCAAGTCAGAATTGAATATGCTTCCCAGTGAACTGTAGCTGATTGTAAGGTGTGGTTTTGTCACATTTAAAAGTTGATTTCCTTTTGGCCCCAGAAACAATGGCTGTAATTTAAAATAATAGTCACAAAATTTTATAAATTTTTGTGAATACAAAGAGGCTTGATAGAGCCATATTGTAATTAATTTTGCTCAGGAGTGCGAAACAAAATTCAGGGATGAACCAATGCTTCTGTTTGGCTTTAGTGCATGATTGGGAAAATGAAAGGCTTATAGGTTTTGCACAACATAGCTAAGAAATAAGTATACCCACTGTAAAAGAAGACTATTCTGGTTGCTGGTTTATGGTAGAAAGAGATTAGGATAGAAAGACTAAAATATGGACACTAGGGAAATTGTTTAAATGATAGTCTATTTGAATAATACAGAAATATTTTGTCATACTGAGATTATCTGTCCAAAAATATAGTCTTATATCCTTCCATTCAGAAAAAGGGGCAGTTTTTAAAGGCCTCTATCATAATAGGAAATGTATGTTTTGATTAGTGGAACAATTCATTAAAACATTTAATCTGATCATTTTGGTTACATGAATCTGAATTTTCACTTTAGCTGAAACTGAGTCTTATATGTATGTGTTAGTAATCTTCGTAAGAAGTAATTTAACCATTTTTTTAAAGTTGATAAAATTTGCTAAGTGGTGATTCCAGCATATTGTGTTAATAGTGTATCTTACAATTTGTGAACTGACCATATGAAAACAAACCATAGTAGTATCTCTTCTGGTAAAATGTTTCCATGGTGTGATCTCTTATACTGGGTTTGGGGTGGGGAGGTTACGTATTTAGTTTATGTAAAACTAACTGTTGAACTGTTTTTCCTAAATGCCATAAAATTATATGATTATAAACCAAATAGGAATAGCCTATTAAAGGCACTGTATAGACTATTTTTGAAGTTATCCCATAAAATGACATCGTTTCTGTTAAAAAGTTTCTACACATACAAGGGAAAGCAAACAGTGTATGTATTATTTCTGTGTAATATGCTAAATGTTTTAGAATCCATTTTTCAATCTTATGCAGATAGAAAGTGATTTTGCAGATAACAGAGTAACAAATACAACTACAGCACTTCAGTTTTTTCACAGAGATGTCTCATACATGTTTATTATCTCATAGTTTGCAAAGATCATTCACATATCTTATTTAACCTTTAAAATATCCTTATACAGTAATAATACTATCTGAAGTTTAGAGATTAAACAACCAAGGCTTAGAAAGATCCTGACTTGTCCAAGATCATAAGGGCAGCAAATGATTTTACATTTCATGTTCTTTACACTTTTCAATCTCTGCCAAGTTTTTTCTTTCCTACCACTGCCATGATCTTTAAGACTTTAACTAAAATTTAATTCCAAATGATACACTGGGAAATTTCACAAGGCACTGTTGCTGTTATTGTCAGACCTTTCTAAATGCTTCTAAAATAGAGTCCTCCTACAGGGTGATAGCCAAACATTTTCCATCTAAAACATATTTAAGTCCTCACACTCTGACTACAGACATTAAATCCAGATGATATCAAAATGCTGGACTGAAAAATTATCTTCTCCACTGGTCTCCTTTCTAATTTCCTTTTTAAAAAGTCCATCATAATGACTAACTTATGAATAGTTCAAAGAAACAATAATCAACCCAAGAAACTGCAGACATTCTGATTCAGAGAAAGCATACTCTAAGACCCACCATACTGTCCATTTTTAAGCTTAATGTTTTTCATCAAATGTGTTCTGTGATTAGGGGAGGACAGGGAATGGGGACTGAGTAGAAAAACTGCCTTTCTTTTAAGAAAACCTCATTATTTCCTGTAACTATTCAAAAAGACTTGATATCAAGTATTAGACAACAGGACTATTAACATTTAGCCATAGTTCAAATATATGGTAAAGTTGATACACATATTTTAAAATTTGCTGAAGTAATTTCCTGGATAAAATTAAAATCTGATGACTTCTCAGTTTAAATATGGAGAACATTCATGTGTTAACCAATGGCATAATGCTACATTTTAATTCTTTTTTCAAATAACAGAGAGACACTGGAATTGCTTTCCCTTGTAAATCAACAGTCTGTGATACATTCTGTACTTTTACTGACTAGCAATGAAGTGTTACTGTGAATAATTAAATGAAATATAAACTATAGCATATCAGAATTTAACATTTTGTAACCTTAAGTTTAGTTCTCCTCCTCAAACAGATAAGTCAAACAAGTATTATTTTGTATGGAATGAAATAATAGTCATTCTTAAACAATGACATAATAAATAATGGAGTTCTGATAAAATATAAGATCAAAACACTTTATATTTTTCTACATTTGTCTTCCTTTGACATTGAGTTATGTTAATTTACCACATATTATTGTAAAGTTAAAATAAACTGTTATGTCATGTTCTGTAATGTTCCTGACATAGTAATTTTGGGCCTTCTGTTAACTAAATAACAGTAAATACCTGTGAGTTAATTGTGTGATATTTTCATATGATTTCTTTTATAAATCTGTCATTGGATTTAAAGTGTTTTCATTGGAAATGTTATGTGCAGAATTCAATAAAATACCAAAAAATCCTAATACTCATATTAATAATTAGCTCCAGATCCTTCTTCCTCCGTCTCTCCCTCCTTCCTTCCTTTTCTTTCTTTCTCTTTGTTTCATTTCTCTTTTTCTTTTTTTTTCAAAATAGGAAACACCAAAGCTGAGCTATTGCCAGCAGTTCAAGTGCCAGCTACCTTTGGACAGCTCTGCACACTGTCTTCTCACGTGGCTGTAGTGACACTCCTGTGCATCACACTCAGCCAGTCTTTTGAATGCCAACATTGTTTAGGTCTCCTTTATTGCTGCCAAGTGTACACTGTTGGGGGGCCCAGAAACATCTTAAGGGAGAAAAAAAATGTCATGTCTGTGCCTTGGCACATTCTGTCAGTTATATGAGAACAAGGTGAGAAAGCAAATGTACACCATTTCATCCAAAATATATATTAAGCATCAGTTATGTGCACCCCCCTGTTCAAAGCACTATGCTGCTGCTAAGTTGCGTCAGTCATGTCCGACTCTGTGCAACCCCATAGATGGCAGCCCACCAGGCTCCCCTATCCCTGGGATTCTCCAGGCAAGAACACTGGAGTGGGTTGCCATTTCCTTCTCCAATGCATGCAAGTGAAAAGTGAAAGTGAAGTTGCTCAGTCATGTCCGACTCTTAGCGACCCCATGGACTGCAGCCCACCAGGCTCCTCCATCCATGGGAGTTTCCAGGCAAGAGTACTGGAGTGGGTTGCCATTGCCTATGAGAGGATGTAAATGTGAATAAGAAGGTGACCCTGCTCTCAGAGAACTTCGAGTCTAGTGGGTAATGTATTCCTGCATTTATAGGTTAGGATTCTCATTATTTAGATCTAGAACTGTCAAGTGTTAAATAAGATCGTTTTGTTTTCTATAAGTATATAAGTTTCATGTATGTGAGTCCAATATTTTTTCCATGACACACTATAATTTCTCTGAGTCAGCATTTATATACCCATTGTTCTTATTTTGTACTTAGCCATGTTGATCCTAAATCTTTTTTCTAATAGCAGCTAATTATTCAAATGTGTTTGTGCTTTTGAAATGTCAACAAATGCTACGTCACCAATACAGAGACCCTCTTGTTTCCATCTGAAATTTTACTTTGTCTTAAAAAAATTACAGATTTATGCTGTCTTACACATGTAGTAATTAGCTATTAGAGAAAAGAACAAAACATATTTTTCTAAGACTCCAGCTGATATGAGAAATAGCTGTTTTTAAGCTTTCTGGCCATGCAGCTTTGGTTGTGGACTCCATGAGCCATAATTTGTAAGTATTTCATTTTAAGAAGCCAGATCTTAAAAGTCTTTTGCAAACATTTACAGGATGAATTAAGAAATGCAGGTGGTTTCCAATGGATTACAGCCATCCTCTATGAATCATGCCTTCATCCAGGAGAATTGTCACATTTCTGGTGGACTTCGACAGAAACAATTTGTGCATAGTTTTATAGCTGTACATCTCCTATAGATTAGGGCCCTCTCTTTTGTATTATAACCTTTATCAATACTGAGCTTTTCTCTCTCTTACATCCATTTATCATTTCTTTATAAGTTCCATTAATCACAGCCCAAATGGGTTACATTATTTTGTTTTTAAAACAATCCTTCTTTGTTCACTCCAAATGATATCTGATAACTTGAGTCATGGTAGGGAAAAAGGTAGGAGAAAAGGCCAAATGAAGAACTAAAACCTCTGGTGACAATACTGGCTTTTACAATTTAAGGTCAGTGAAGTCATTGTTTTGGAAATGAAGCCGCAGAGAAGGAACAAAACAAAGAACCCAGAAATCTGATTTCAAAACACACAATCGACAGGGAAATGCGTATACATGGCACAGTCCCTCACTCATGTCTGGTCCAGTTTGGCATAATAAATGCTTTTAGATGAAGACGAGGAACACAAATTGATTGACAAGCACTATCTCATTAACCTTTACAATGTTAGTGAGACGCAGCTGCCAGGTATTACTAGTTTAATTTGTATGCTTTCTGCCAGCCATGAAAACCAGCAGTTATTTCCACATGTTCTGAATCTACAAGCAATGATGGAAGTTACTCAGAGGACCTAAGAGGAATCCAGAAACTGAGCTAAAAGATGATAAATATAGCTATGTCTTTAGTTTTCTTTCATTCCTATAGAGAAGCTGGGGAACTCTGCAGAGGGAAATGCTTGTGTTGTCTTTTGATTTATGGTGACGGAAATGGACATAATTAGGAGAGAGAAGGAAGTGGCATTCATAATGCGGATGTAAAGTTTGAGGCAGAGTTAATTTTTGCCTTGCAATTTCTGGAGGCAATTTATAAAGCTGTTTGAATTTTATGTGTCCTAATCTTGAGAAAGTAATGAGTTTGTGATTTTAATATGCTTCTCCTTCCAGGCACTTTCTGTGCCAGCAGGAATGCTCTACACTCTCAGTCAGGCCAAGCTCTCAATATGTGTAGCAGCCAAGAAGGAACCTGGCGCACAGTCCTGTATGCTTAGAATTAGCTCCACGGGGACTCTGCACAAGCAAGCTACACTCTCAGAATGCCTGGAGTATAAATTAATGGGGCCTTATAGCTGCACTGCTTTACAATATTTATAATACATACACATAGATGTATGTTTGAAAGCATTTTGTGAAATGTGTACTCTAAAGTGAGCAGAGAAGGTCACATCACATACTTGTTACAAATAAAGAAACTAGATACATAGTTACACAATTTGTGTAAGCTCACGTGGTCAGTAAATTTCAGAAAGTGGCTAGAATCTAGGGTTTCCTGACCCCTGGCAACCCACTCCAGTGTTCTTGCCTGGAGAATCCCAGGGATGGGGGACCCTGGTGGGAGGCCGTCTATGGGGTCGCACAGAGTCGGACACGACTGAAGCAACTTAGCAGCAGCAGCAGCAGCAAACCAAGGTTGTTTTTCACAACCATAATCCCTAGTCCTCACCGTCCCTGCTATCCCAAGTTTTGGCTTCCTTAAGAAGTGAGGTAACTGAAGGTGTTGCCATCAGGTATCTTTTTTCTTTCTTTATTCTTAACAGAAGAATAAATGCCTTACAGTATTGTGTTGGTTTCTGCCAAACATCAGCATGAATCAGCCATAGGTATACATATGCCCCCTCCCTCTTGAACCTCCCCCACACCTCCCTCCATTGGGGTATCTTGAAGAACAGGAGAAAGGCCTTTCCACTGTGTTTGTCTTACTCAGCATTCAAGCTGGCAAGCCAAGCCCTACCTCAGCCTGCCTTTACCACCCAATTCTCTTGCCTTAAAGTGAAACCCCAGAGAAATGGAATCCAAAGTTCTGCAAACTGGCTCAATCACCACTCCACGCATCTATTCATTTATTATTCAAGAATAGTTGCTGACTACCCCCTTATATGGGCTTCCCTGGTGGCTCAGAGGTTAAAGCGTCTGCCTGGAATGCAGGAGACTCGGGTTCGATCCCTGGGTCGGGAAGATCCCCTGGAGAAGGAAATGGCAACCCACTCTAGTACTCTTGCCTGGAGAATCCCATGGAGGGAGGAGCCTGGTAGGCTACTGTCCATGGGGTCGCAAAGAGTCGGACACGACTGGGCAACTTTACTTCACCCCATTATGTAGTCAGTAACACACACAGCACAGCCCCTGATATGCCATTTCCCCTGTCACTTTGGTGGAAAACTGTCCCAATCTCTGGAGCTCCAGTTCATCTTATTCAACCCCCTCCCGACTTGCCTTCATCAAATATTGACTGTCTTGGCTCTGTCCTGTTATCTCCCCAGCCCAGAATCTGGGGAGATTTGATTAGTATGTAAAAGTTTCCTGGACCATAAATCCATCTTCAGCCTTATTTTCCCCATTCTGTTCAAAGCCAAATTTTTTTAAAAAGATTGTCTCTACTCCTTCACCTCTCATTTATTTGACTTTCTACTCATGTCATCCCATCGTAATCTGGCTTCTATCTCCGCCTCTCACTGGATATGTCCTCACTACTAGTTTCCTTGCCATTCTTCCGTTCTCATCTTACTCAGCCTCTGTAGGGTTGGACCCTGTTGGTCTCTTCCTCTTTCTTAGTTTTTTTAGCACTACCCTTCTTTTCTTTGTCTCTATCACTAACTTATCTTCCTGTCGTTGCTTCTTAAACACTGCTGTTCCCCAAGGTTCTTTTTTCAGTCTTGATCTTTTCTTAGAGTCTAAACTTTCCCAGGTAATATCAACCAATACTTTGGTTTTAACTACTTCCCCAAATCTTTATCTCCAGCTCAGACTTATGTGGGCTTCCCTGGTGGATCAGATGGTAAAGAATCTGCCATCAATGCATGAGACCAGGGTTCAATCCCTGAGTCAGGAAGATCCCCTGAAGAAGGGAATGGCAACCCACTCCAGTATTCTTGCCTGTAGAATTCCATGGCGGGCTACAGTCCATGGAGTCACAGAGTCAGACACAGAGTGACTAACACTTTCAAACTTATGTACTGAATACTCTTCTCACTGGACTCCAGCCAGGCGCCTGTTTTCTCAGCCCATCATTTCCTACCTGCTCACATTCCATTCTTAGAATCCACAGTCTAGAAGGGACAGCACTAGGACACACATAAGCCCATCCTCTGTCCACATGTGGTCACCTAACCCATAGCGAGCCAATCAGATTCTCTCTCGCTGGAATTCATAACTGAGACTTGGAGACTTAGAGGTAGAAACAAGTAGGCAGAGATCTAAGTCATATGGAGTTGAGCCAAGGTCAGCCTCTTGACAACCCTAGATCCATGTAATCCATGTTCTGGAGAAGCAATAACTAAGCCTGCTAGAGAAGCTTAGAGAATGAAGCAGAAATGAAGCAGAACAACCACACTGCCTCGGTGAAAGAGGAACAGTAGCTACAGACAAATTTCTAGTATGTGGGAGCCTCAACTCTACCCCCTGCTGTTGAGATCTATGAGATTCTTCCATAACCTTCCAAAAAGTCAGGATTTTGTTAGCCAGCTTCACAGAATTTCCTGACCACATGGACAATTCATATTTTGCATAACAATCTCCTCGCTAGAAACATCATATTAGGTGATCTTGAGACTATCCAAGGTACTTCAAACTCAACATGGCCTACCAGAATGACTCATTTCCTGCACTCTGCACCACATCCTACCCAAACTGTTATTTCTTATTTGAGAGAAAGGAACCATTTCTCCTTAATACTACCATTTAGAAATCTGGAAATCTTCTAATCTCAGACTTCTCTTTCTCACTCCTCATGACCAATAAATCTTGAAACAACTTCCTTTCCCGCCACCTCCTCTGAATTGTTTCAATCTCTTGTCGTTTCTTGCCTATTTTGCTGCAGTAGCCTTGGAAACTTTTGTACTACTGCAAAAATGATCTATGTAAACCACAAATATGCTAGTGATTTTCCTGGCTAAAATACTTCTGTGATTCCTCCTTTATCCTTTAAGAATTAAGCCTAAACTTTTTAGTATGACATCCAAAGCCTTTCATAATCTAGCTCTGTTGACCTTTCTAACTTCATCCCTTGTCACTCTCCAATAGGTAAGCTCTGTTCCAGTCACGTTGAATTATTATGAATTCCTTGTATGTAACATGCTCTCTCTCCTACATACCTTCACATTTGCTTGCTTCCTCTGTCCACACCTTTTTTTTTTTTTTTGCCCCCTTCTCCACCCATCCACATTTTTCTCCTTAGCTGGGTAATGGCTAAATATTCAAGTTTAGATGATGTCTCCTCAAGGTAGACACCAGCTAAGTATCACTCTGATGCATCTTAAATAATAGCCCTTTGTCAAAGAAAATATAACAAAATATAACTGTCTACTCTTCTGTCTCCTTTGAAAAACTGTGAGCAACTTGAGCGCTGCCCTAGTCATTATTGTAGTTATAATACAGTTCCCAGTTTATAGTGGAAGCTCAATAACCATTTGTTGAATAAATAGGACACCAAAAAGATGTAACTTCTGCACTCAAAGACCTTATGCTGCTGCTGCTGCTAAGTCGCTTCAGTCATGTCCAACTCTGTGCTACCCCATAGACGGCGGCCCACCAGGCTCCCCTGTCCCTGGGATTCTCCAGGCAAGAACACTGGAGTGGGTTGCCATTTCCTTCTCCAATGCATGAAAGGGAAAAGTGAAAGTGAAGTCGCTCAGTCGTGTCCAACTCTTCGCGACCCCATGGTCTGCAGCCCACCAGGCTCCTCCGTCCATGGGATTTTCCAGGCAAGAGCACTGGAGTGGGGTGCCATTGCCTTATAGAAGTAGTGGAAAATGAGAAAGCCTATGTATATGGCATGGTATCAAATTCTGCACCAAGTAGACATGGGGTGCTACGACAAAGTTCAAAAGAATAATTGGCTCTGTCCAAGGACCTTCAGGAAATAAGACAGGAATTTCTCCTTTCTCATCAAGCCTGAATGCCTGTTTTATTTCCTGAAGGCTGTTGAGCCACTTGTAGCCAGTGCCAGCCTACTTATCTTTCACAAGTTGCAAAAGCTGCTACATGTTGATGTACCACAGTTTAAAGGCTCTTAATAGTAGATTCATAAAACAAATTTACTCCAAGGAAACTAGATAGCTGTCTTAGCAGTGGAAAACCTTAAAAAACTTTTCAAGCTACTGGAGTACTTAAAAATATTTTGGATTCAATAAAACCCCAAATATGTCTCACTCTTGGAAATTTTCCCTCTTAATTTTGAAACATATGAGTAGTGTTGAAGAAATTAATCTGCACTTTCAAGTTAACCACACTCATCTCATCCAGTTGCTGTTTTAGAAGATCTGTGTATTATTCCAGGAAACTCCAGGGTCCTTATTGGAAGCTTTTAGACTTAGAAACAGGAAATCAGATTTTATCTTCAATGTAATTTTAACCTCAGTATTTAAACATTTCCAGTAATTTTTAGGTTTCATCAAAGGGTTACTTCAATCTCCAATCCTTTGAAGTATTATGTTTGGACAAAAGTTCTTGTGTTTAAATTGCACAGAATTTGCCTGTTGATATCTCTATAAATCCTCAGTCAAAATGACTCCCAGTTCAAAAATTTGCATACATTCTCTTATCCTTGTGGAATCTGTGAGAAATTAGCCTACAAGAGATACCAAACTTTAGATCATTATAATTGCCAAGAACCATTGACTAATGTAGGGTAAGATTTTGGTTACTGGTAATTCTAAGAAAACTCCTTAACAAAAATTGAAAATATGGATTTTTCTACCTGCAATAAGAGGGAAAGAATATAGATTTATTAGAAAATAAAATACTGAGTCTAAAAGTTGCAAATGGCTCTTAATTCATATTAATCATTGCAATTCTTTCAGGTCTATTAAAAAGGAATTTAGGGAGCCAAAGAAGAAGGTATAATTAATGTCACCTGGTGACTTATTCAATTACGAACGATAAGGCTGCTACTGTAAACGGTTCCCATTAGCTTAGAAGGAACGGAGCTCTTCTCCTTTAAGGATGAGAGCCATTGTCAGATAAACCTCATTCCATTTTTCCCAGAAGTTATCTGCCAGCTGAGGAGAACTTAATCTGGAATCCTACTGTGTGCTTTTCTTTGAAAAGACTTTTAACATCCAATGCTGCTTAAAAACTTTGTATTTTGAAATATATATTCTTTTTTTTAATTTAAATTTATTTATTTTAATTGGAGGCTAAGTACTTTACAATATTATATATATATTTGCTTGTCCATCTATGCCGTATTTGTCCATCTCGAATCTGAGTTGTTACTAGTTGATTGAATAGGCAAGTTGCCACTAAAAAGCCAAATTCCCCTTAACTGGTATCAGTGTATCTTGATCTGTGGGCCTTTTTGAGAATGATGCAGACCTCATTTAATAACCTAGGAGAAATGACTGTCTGCTGTAGGATACAAAACTGCCTTGCAGTAAAGGGGGGATATTAAATGACTAGAAGCCTGAATCCAACTGAGACATCTTTTCTAATGAAATGAGCATACAGAGATGTCTTATCATGCTCTTTCGAATCATGGTCAGTCTAGAATTTAAAGTATATTTCCCGTTTCTTTTTCTAACATCACATTCCTTTGAAGATTGCCCATTCTCCAAAAAGAAGCTCACAACTACTGGGATTTTTAAATCACACAACTTGTAATTGTGAGTCACTGGCTGATCCATCTTATAAAGTCGTTAAACCCCTCGTCTTATAACACGGGCCTCTAATCCCTCCACTGGTAATTCAGGTGTGAGCTTGCAGCTGTTATATGTCACCACTGCTCTTAGTTGTTAAAAACATGTCAAGAGTTTTGTTTTGAGGTGTTGGGGGTTTTTTGTTTGTTTGTTTAGACTGAAATAAGACATTGCCAGAAAGCAATACTTTTAAGCAAGAGTTAAATTTTCAAGTTAATATTTTAATAGTTGTGTCTTTATTTGCCTCAATTTCACTTGAGATTTGGTCCAACAATCATCTCTTCAAAATATCCTGAATAAATCAAATACTGAAAAGAGAATCCTAAAAATGATGTGCTTTATCGAATTCTGAAAACACTTCAAGAAAAAAAAAGAAAACACTAATAATCACACACTTGTAAAGCAAGAGAAAGCCCCTTACAAAATTCAGCCAGGCAAAAAGCCTAACAGTTGAACATAGCTTTACCTGACTTCCTTTGTCAGAAAGGCCTCCAAAAAAAAGAGGCTTCAAGCTTCCATTGGTTACTCTCAATCTCTTTGCCACATGAGGGCCCAGTTCTGTTATTATTGGGTAATTCCAGCTTTGTATCTGAATAGAAAATGGAAGAACCCTTTCCTCTAAACCCACACCTTGGTTTCAAGGTGTCTTGGAAGAGCTGGCCTCAAAAATCTCACTATTTTGCTACATACTGGTCTCCAGGTAGCTGCAGCATCAGCATCACCTAAGAGCTTGTTAGAAATGCTGAATCTCGGGCTCTACCCAAACCTACTAAATTCGAATCTGAATTTTAATAAAATCCTCAAGTGATTCACATACCCATGAAAGTTTCAGAAGCAGTATTATCAGTACTACCAGATAATCTCACTGAGACATTGCAGCTGTGAACTATCAGAATGGATAAACAGTATCTTCAGTTCAAATTAGACTTAAGCTAAACTAGCTCATCTTGTACCTATATAAATTTATTTTTTTAAGTCCAAAAGTAACATGGCAAAGAACGAGTCATCATTACTGAATTCTAAGTATTGGAGAGCTACTACATTTTTCTGTTTAGAATCAGATTCTACTTCTCAATGAAGTCAAAACATTTTATTTTGTTACAAAATGAATCCTACCAAAGCTCTCCACCAAGCCTGTCCCTCAAAGGCTGTTAATCCTTGGTAAAACCCAGGTTTGAGCTAGTCTTGGACCTTGATAAACTGGTAAAATAGTAGTTCTCATTTATCAAATGACAAGAACAAATGACAACAGCTTCATCAGGCGTAGTTCTAAGCTGTTACCTATTTAGCTTATTGAATCCTCAAAACCACCCTAAAATGTAGGTTCTATCATTATAATCCCTGTTTTAGAGATCAGGAAACTGAGGCATACAGAGATTGAGTAATCTATCTCTGGTCATAAAATCACACAGTGTCAGAGCTGGCATCTGAGGCCCCTTCCAGAGCCTAGACACCTAATCCTGAGGCTATAATACCACTGAACGCCAGGTGTATGTATTCTCTGCCCCTCACAACAGCTCTACAGCGTACATAGTGTGAGAACACCAAGATCGCATAGACTAGGATGTGATGAAGCCCTTGTGTTCTCCCCTCAGTTCATGCTACCTCCCGGCTCTTCCTAACAGGCTGGCCCAGGAGTTCAGTTCCCTCTGTCAAGATAACAAAGGTAAGAACACCTCACTTCATGCCTCCTCCCCTCCAGCCATATCCAATGTGTATTTTATACGTTTCCAGCGTGGTATATTTTCCAAGGATGGGTTTGCAGCCCTGTCAACTGTGATCCTTCATGTTTACAAGTCAAACCCTGATCCTGAACACAAATGATCCTGAACACAAACACAAATCTGATCACTCTGTAGGGCCTCCTTGCAGCCTCACTGGAAAGCCAGGTTTTAGTCATCATTAGTATTCTGGTCCGGCGAAGGTAATGGCACCCCACTCCAGTACTCTTGCCTAGAAAATCCCATGGATGGAGGAGCCTGGTAGGCTGCAGTCCATGGGGTCGCTAAGAGTCAGATACGACTGAGCGACTTCGCTTTCACTTTTCACTTTCATGTGTTGGAGAAAGAAATGGCAACCCACTCCAGTGTTCTTGCCTGGAGAATCCCAGGTACGGGGAAGCCTGGTGGGCTGCCATCTATGGGGTCACACAGAGTCGGACACGACTGAAGTGACTTAGCAGCAGTAGCAGCAGTATTCTGGTAAGAAAGGAAACCTCCCTTGAAGAGTTGCAGTGGAGGGGAATGAAGCTTTGCACACCATAAATAGTGATTTTATTAAAATGTAGAAAAATCGTTGAGAAACAGAGAAGTGGTGGGGGTAGGAGGTTGCCAGGGCAACTCAACCATTCCCTCAGTTTTCAAAGATTGGGGAAGACCAAGGAATAGTAAATAAAGAAAAGGGAATAGAGGGAGTCTGGATGACATGTGATCACAAATGGAATGAGAGCTCAGAAGGACGACTTTCAAATCGAGTGATGAGCTGGGAAGCAGAACTGGGCTTCAAATGGTATTGCCCTTCCTCAAAGATTAAGGAACCTGGTGAAGGCAAATCTTAGTCATCAGCTTTGCAGTGTGGCTGAGCCATAGAGGCCACCAAACAATGTCACTCTCGATTTATGGATAGACAACTCTCACAAGGAGGCAGAGATTCTCCTGGCATGCTCCTGGGAATTATCCACCATGATCTCTGTGTATATTTTAATATATTGCTTCTGGGATCACTATTATTCATGCCCACCCCTCACTTTAGCATTGCTGATTGATTCTGGGCAGATCAAGAAATGTCTAGACCATTCAGAATGCTACTACCCACTCATACCTACTCTTTGTGACCCCGTAGACTATAGCCCACCAAAGCTCCTCTGGCCATGGAATTCTCCAGGCAAGAATACTGGAGTGGGTTGCCATTTCCTTCTTCAGGGGATCTTTCTGACCCAGGGATTGAACCAGATCTCCTGCATTTCAGGCAGATTCTTTACCATATGAGCCACCAGGGAAGTTTCTATAATACCTTAGATGAATTCATATATAACAAATTCAAAATATTAAGGGAAACTAGGGTGAAAGGATAACCCTTATTCAGCACTTTAAAAGACACCAAGTATACCTGCATTATCTCATTTGATACATGGGGGCAGCTTCAGCAAGCTGGGACTACCCAACCCTGCCACAGCTCACAAAACCTGGTGTGCAACTGAGACTGAAGTAAAGTAATCAAGCTCCCCTGCATGCAAGAATTTTCCATCTCTCCTGGAGAATGGAATTAACGCTGATGGTTTACAGCATTTTCGGTACCTTCATCACACATTGTGACAGCTTGAACAATGCTCTATCCCCATTAATTAACACTTATGCTTTTTGAAATTTGTCTGTGAGTATGTTTGTGTGGTGAGAAAGAAAAGAGAGAGAGACATGTACATGCAGATACACATAGCACTTGACACTATTTCTGCTAACAGAGGAGAGTCATGCTGGAGAAAAACAGAAGACTATCCAAAAATAAGTTTAGGACTTTGTAATGCATGACATAGGCTTCCCAGGTGGCTCAATGCTAAAGAATCTGCCTGCCAAGCAGGAAACACGATTCAACTCCTGGATCAGGAAGATCCCCTGGAGAAGGAAATGGCAACCCACCACAGTATTCTTGCCTGGGAAATCACATGGACAGAGGAGTTTGGCGGGCTACAGTCCACAGGGTCACAAAGAGTCGGACACGACTTAGCAAATGAGCACAAGCACAAATGCATGACATATATTGTAGTAGAGGCCACTAGCAGATATTTGAGATAATTTTTAAGTCAGACTGCATTTCCCCCCATGCCCTCTGCAAAAGATAGCAATGGGAAGTTGGTTAGGAGGGAAAGCATTAGTCGCTCAGTCGTGTCGAACTCTTTGCGACCACATGGACTATAGCCCACCAGGCTCCTCTGTCCATGGGATTTTCCAGGCAAGAATACTGGAGTTGGTTGCCATTTCCTTCTCCAGGGGATCTTCCTGACACAGGAATAGAACCCAGGTCTCCTGCATTGCAGGCAGATTCTTTACCATCTGAACTACCAGGGAAGTACAGGGTTAGGAGGAAAGCAGGCAGGAATTTAAAACTGGCCCCAGATAATCCACTGATCACCTGGCAGAATACTGAGCCATAACACATACATCTGGAGTACATTATCAGCCTCCCCACTGGTCAGATCTCAAGCACAAGCCTCGTAAGCCTTGGGCAGGGCTCAAGAAAGCTGACATGGTGGCTGAAGAGAAAAGTATTTCCAGAGAGAAACTGCCCTCCAGGCAGAGTCAGGGCCTCCTCAGAATGGAAAAACATGATGGACGAGAGAGAAGGTTCTCAGTGAGATAAAGACACACTTGATCGTCATGTTCCAGGATGCTCTTCCTGGAGAGCTGAACACTTGGGGAAGTAAGTTCAGTAAGGCCATAGGCATTCAACATGGTACGTATCAGGTCTTTGTCCAGAGGATAGAACTGATGGCCTACAGTGAATGAAGATTTAACTTTGGGACCAGGGACCAGGCTCGATCACTCAGAACTTTTGTGTGGCAGAAGCTTTATTACAGTGAAAAAGGACAGAGAAAGGTTCTGACAGACATCAGAAGGGGGCGGGAGAGTGCCCCACTCACTAGCCTTATCGAGGCCTTAATGTACTTTTACCAAACCCACTTCCACAACATATATATTAAATTAACAGGATTAGAACTAACAATAGGAAGGTCTTACCAGACCCACTCCCACAACATACCTCTTAAGATAACAAGATTAATCAGAAGGTTCCTGTTAAGAAGGAGAAGCATGTCCTCAAGCAAGATACATTTGTTATTATATAAGCATTAGTACAGAGCTTAAGGAAAAACATACCCTGGATCAAAATGAGTTGTTGTGTTGTGTAATCATTAGCTCTGGGCTTAAAGAAAATAATGTCTAATGTGACTAAGAGGAAACAAAGTAGGAAAAAAAAAATGCTTGTCCATTTCTCCTCCTGGAGAGCCCCAGACCCCTTTCTCCTCCTTGGGGACCCTGGACTTCTTTTCAACCTATCTAAGAATTAACTTTCTCAGAACTAAGACTCAAAGACAGTAGACCGTGAGTTTGAACTGTGCCCCCAATCTTTTGCTTCTCTCAATATTCCTCACATTTCTTGCAGTGGCAGTTGCAGCGGTAGGGGTGAGGGGCAGCATAGAAACTCATTAATTATGTAGACATGGTTGAAAAGTCAAATTCAGAGAAATCTGTGGTTCACAGGTTCAGCTGGGGAAGTTGATGAAGAACACCGACATTCACAACTTCAAGTTATGAAGCCGTAAGCAGTGGGTTTCCTGTACTAAGTCAACTATGAAATGGTTGAAATGATCCGTTACTTTTTTTCCGTTTTCTTTCTTTAAACTTTTTATTTTGTATTGGGGTATAACTGATTAACAAACAACGTTGTGATAGTTTCAGATGAACATCAAAGGGACTCAAGCATACATATACATGTATCAATTCTCCCCCAAACCCCCCTCCCATCCAGGCTGCCACATAACATTGAGCAGAGTTCCATTTGCTATACAGTAGGTCCTTGTTGGTTATCCATTTTAAGTATAGCAGTGTGGACATGTCCATCTCAAACTCCCTAACTATCCCTTCCCCTCCAGCAATCATAAACTAGTTCTTCCAGTCTGTGAGTCTGTTTCTGCTTTGTAAATAAGCTCATTTATATCATTAAGTGATCCATTTCTACCAGACATAAAATGCTGCTTAAAATACTCCCTAGTCTTATCATCTCTCGCTACAAACACACACACACACACACTCACACAATGTATTCTGTTATTTCCCAAATCTCTCCTTTCTCTTCCCTTTTATCTTTTGTTTAGTCCCACACAGTCTTTCACTTCTTCATCAGCTGCATTTTTTAATCCAGGGCAAGTGTTTGAGCATCTTACCAGCTAAATCTCAGGGCTGCAACTGCCAAACTGCTCCCTCCAAGACTGCAGTAACTAACAGACTGCCAAGAAAAGCTCACAGTAACAATAACTAATATTTACTGAGCACCTACTTAGCATGTGCAAGGCACAGGGATAATAGTTCTCATGCATTCAGATTCCTCAATAACTCCTTCAGTCCCTACTTAGGCAGCCATTTGGGAAGTGTCACTGTCCCTCCTACAGACGTGAGACCCTGAGCCAAAGAGGGCGGTGACTCACAGAAACTCACAGAGCTGGTAAACAGTGGGGTTAGGGAAACATGAACTGCTTTCCTCTGCCTCCCCAACACTGAAGATATCTCTGACGTTGTCCAAGTTATTTTCCTTCAGAATAAATGTTTCCTAGTACATTGGTGGATGCCAGGGGCTGCTGGCGGAGGTGGAAAGGGGCAACGGGGACTTCGTGATTAACGAAGACAGAGATTCAGTTCTGCTTGCTCATCTGCTTCAGTTATGTCTGACTCTTTGCGACCCCACGGACTGTAGCCCACCAGGCTCCTCCATCCGTGGGAGTTTACAGGCAAGAATACTGGAGTGGGTTGCCATTTTCTTCTCGAGTTTCACTTTAGGAAACTGAAAATTCAGGAGATGGATGATGCGGAAAGTTGCTCACAATGTGAATGTACTTAGTGCGACTGAACTGGACAGTTAAAAGTGGTCAAAATAGTATGTTTTATGTTATGTGACTTTTACCACAAAAAAAGAACATTAAAAAACATTAAAAAAAAACACTTTCATATGAAAGTGTTTAACTGATTTAACATTTGGTTCATAATCAAGCTAATCTGTTTTGTGTCATGTTTGTTTTCTCGCTGATAGTTGACATACGCCCTCTCTCCATTTCTGCCACTAACATCCACTAACATGAGCTTCTTAATACTTTGGCATCTGGCAACCACTTGGCATCTTGCTCTGGTTCTCTTCTCTGATCTTAACTTTGCATGTTGGGAAGGTAGGCAGGACTGAATGAGCCAGCAGCTTATCTCTTCCTTTAGTTCCACGAAGGCTCTCCAGTTTCCGCTCTGCCCTGCCTCTTCTCCAGACTCTATCCTCTCATTCTCCTCGCTTTCCCTCATTCTTCAGTCTCTTTTTCCTTCAATAACCAAAAACTACTTAGACCCTCAATAGTGCACTGTCCCGGAACCCCACATAGATGGTGCTCAAGGGTCACCACAGCTTTCAAGTAGCTTACTCCCAAGGCCTTGCCCTCCTGATGGCTCCATCTTTTGGTTTCCGCAACACTGAGCTGCCTTGCTTCCCTTGATGCTAATCACTCCTCTTTTATCCTCCTCGTGGTCCTTTTCATCTGCCTTTCCCTTCAGTGCTATATCTCCAAGGTTCAGCCCTCAGTCCTCTTCTCTTCTCCTCCAATCCCTTCCTGGATCATCAAATTCATTCCAGGGGTTTACTCTCTTTGGACTAACTCCCTAATCCATATCTCTATCCTTAGCCTCACTCTTAAGCTCCTCCACTTCCAACAGTCTGCCGGGAGTGGCCCCTGGAATGACTCACTGGCGCTTCCAATCCCACCTGTCCAGGTAAAGCATCCACCATCTCTCACTGAATCAGCCCCTTCTGTCCTCCTTATTTCTAGGAAATACCACCTTCAGTTACCCAGCTAGGAAAATGTGTTGTAATTTCTCCATCTTCTTCACCCATGGTATTCTATTAGTTTTAAAGTATGAAGAAGATTCTCCTTACATCTCTCTCATTACTACTCTATTCAAAAACCCTCAGGGGTCCTCTGCTGCCTGTTGATGAAGAGCCGGCTCTCACACTGTCTGCACATTTCATCTCTCCATCGGTAGCCCAAACCAATCCTTCTTACCACAGTTTGCTCCCACCAAACTAGCCACTACCCTCTTCTCAAACACATCCCAAGCCTTCCTGCCTCCCTGTTCTGACGCCTGCTGTTCCTGATACTTGCAACATCTCCTCCAACACATGTGAGGTCTTTCCCAACTCCCTTCAGTTCAGTTCAGTCACTCAGTCATGTCCGACTCTGCGACCCCATGAACCACAGCACGCCAGGCCTCCCTGTCCATCACTCCCGGAGTTTACCCAAATTCATGTCCATTGAGTCAGTGATGCCATCCAACCATCTCATCCTCTGTTGTCCCCTTCTCCTCTGGCCTTCAATCTTTCCCAGCATCACGGTCTTTTCAAATGAGTCAGCTCTTCGCATCAGGTGGCCAAAGTATTGGAGTTGCAGCTTCAACATCAGTCCTTCCAATGAACACCCATGACTGATCTCCTTTAGGAGGGACTGGTTGGATCTCCTTGCAGTCCAAGGGACTCTCAAGAGTCTTCTCCAACACCACAGTTCAAAAGCATCAATTCTTTGGCCCTCAGCTTTCTTTATAGTCCAACTCTCACATCCATATATGACTACTAAAAAACCATAGCCTTGACTAGACGGACCTTTGTTGGCAAAGTAATGTCTCTGCTTTTTAATATGCTGTCCAGGTCGGAGAAGGCAATGGCACCCCACTCCAGTACTCTTGTCTGGAAAATCTCATGGACGGAGGAGCCTGGTAGGCGGCAGTCCATGGGGTCGCTAAGAGTCAGACACGACTGAGCGACTTCACTTTCACTTTTCACTTTCATGCACTGGAGAAGGAAATGGCAAGCCACTCCAGTGTTCTTGCCTGGAGAATCCCAGGGACGGGGCAGCCTGGTGGGCTGCCGTCTATGGGGTCGCACAGAGTTGGACACAACTGAAGTGACTTAGCAGCAGTAGCAGGTTGGTCATAACTTTTCTGCCAAGGAGTAAGTATCTTTTAATTTCATGGCTGCAATCACCATCTGCAGTGATTTTGGAGCCCCCAAAAATAAAGTCAGCCACTGTTTCCACAGTTTCCCCATCTAGTTGCCATGAAGTGATGGGACCAGATGCCATGATCTTAGTTTTCTGAATGTTGAGCTTTAAGCCAACTTTTTCACTCTCCTCTTTCACTTGCATCAAGAGGCTTTTTAGTTCCTCTTCACTTTCTGCCATAAGGGTGGTGTCATCTGCATATCTGAGGTTATTGATATTTCTCCCGGGAATCTTGATTCCAACCCCCTTCCTGACAACTTAATGAGGCTTCTTAAATTTTTGAGCTATCTATCATGTTCTCCTCTTTGTTTCTGCCCTTCATGGATCACAGCCTTGTGGGTACTTGGGCAACTGAGTGAAGCTATGAGCCATGCTGTGCAGGGCCACCCGAGATGGATGGGTCACAGTGAAGAATTCTGACAAAATGTGGTCCATTGGAGAAGGAAATGGCAACCCACTCCAGTATTCTTACCTGGATAACCCCATGAACAGAGACATCACATTGCAGACAAAGGTCTGTACAGCCAAAGCTATGGTTTTTCCAGTAGTCATGTACCGATGTGAGAGTTGGATTGTAAAGAAGGCTGAGTGCTGAAAAATTGATGCTTTCAAATTGTGGTGCTGCAGAAGACTTTTGAGAGTCCCTTGGACAGCAGGGAGATCAAACCGGTCAATCCTAAAGGAAATCAACCCTGAATATTCATTGGAAGGACTGATACTGAATGAAGCTGAAGCTCCAATATTTTGGCCACCTAATTCAAAGAGCCAACTTATTGGAAAAGACTCTAATGCTGGGAAAGATTGAAGGCAAAAGGAGAAGGGGACAGCAGAGGATGAGATGGTTAGCCATCCTCTGCAAGCAGTGAGATCTTTGGAATAACGGTCATAGCTTGTGAGCACTGCCACATATTTGTTTAACTGTTTAAACCTCTTAGCAACCCTGCAAAGTTGGCACTGTAATTCCTGTTTCACAGATGAGGAAACTGAAACACAGACAGGTTCAATGGCATATTTAAGCTCACAAAGCTAGAATGGGGGCACCCGGATTCTCACCCCAACCCTCTGGTTCCAAATCCCATGCTCTGACCACAATGGTGTAATGAAATGCAGATTCTAGATGGTGAGAGTTTACTCCTAGGTTTTCAGATCAGATCAGATCAGTCACTCAGTCATGTCTGACTCTTTGCGACCCCATGAGTCCCAGCACACCAGGCCTCCCTGTCCATCACCAACTCCCGGAGTTCACTCAGACACGTCCATTGAGTCAGTGATACCATCCAGCCATCTCATCCTCTGTTGTCCCCTTCTCCTCCTGCCCCCAATCCCTCCCAGCATCAGAGTCTTTTCCAATAAGTCAACTCTTCACATGAGGTGGCCAAAGTACTGGAGTTTCAGCTTTAGCATCATTCCTTCCAAAGAAATCCCAGGGCTGATCTCCTTCAGAATGCACTGGTTGGATCTCCTTGCGGTCCAAGGGACGCGAAAGAGTCTTCTCCAACACCATAGTTCAAAAGCATCAATTCTTCAGCGCTCAGCCTTCTTCACAGTCCAACTCTCACATCCATACATGACCACAGGAAAAACCATAGCCTTGACTAGATGGACCTTTGTTGGCAAAGTAATATCTCTGCTTTTGAATATGCTATCTAGGTTGGTCATAACTTTCCTTCCAAGGAGTAAGCATCTTTTAATTTCATGGCTGCAGTCACCATCTGCAGTGATTTTGGAGCCCCCAAAAATAAAGTCTCATACTGTTTCCACTGTTTCCCCATCTATTTCCCATGAAGCGATGGGACCGGATGCCATGATCTTCGTTTTCTGAATGTTGAGCTTTAAGCCAACTTTTTCACTCTCCACTTTCACTTTCATCAAGAGGCTTTTGAGTTCCTCTTCACTTTCTGCCATAAGGGTGGTGTCATCTGCATATCTGAGGTTATTGATATTTCTCCCGGCAATCTTGATTCCAGCTTGTGTTTCTTCCAGTCCAGTGTTTCTCATGATGTACTCTGCATATAAGTTAAATAAACAGGGTGACAATATACAGCCTTGACAAACTCCTTTTCCTATTTGGAGCCAGTCTGTTGTTCCATGTCCAGTTCTAACTGTTGCTTCCTGACCTGCATACAAATTTCTCAAGAGGCAGATCAGGTGGTCTGGTATTCCCATCTCTTTCAGAATTGTCCACAGTTTATTGTGATCCACACAGTCAAAGGCTTTGGCATAGTCAATAAAGCAGAAATAGATGCTTTTCTGGAACTCTCTTGCTTTTTCCATGATCCAGCGGATGTTGGCAATTTGATCTCTGGTTCCTCTGCCTTTTCTAAAACCTGCTTGAACATCAGGAAGTTCATGGTTCACATATTGCTGAAGCCTGGCTTGGAGAATTTTGAGCACTACTTTACTAGTGTGTGAGATGTGTGCAATTGTGCGGTAGTTTGAGCATTCTTTGGAGGGTCATGGTGGAGAGATCTGACAGAATGTGGTCCACTGAAGAAGGGAATGGCAAACCACTTTAGTATTCTTGCCTTGAGAACCCCATGAACAGTATGAAAAGGCAAAATGATAGGATACTGAAAGAGAAACTCCCCAGGTCAATAGGTGCCCAATATGCTACTAAAGATCAGTGGAGAAATAACTCCAGAAAGAATGAAGGGATGGAGCCAAAGCAAAAAGAATACCCAGCTGTGGATGTGACTGGTGATAGAAGCAAGGTCCGATGCTATAAAGAGCAATATTGCATAGGAACCTGGAATGTCAGGTCCATGAATCAAGGCAAATTGGAAGTGGTCAAACAAGAGATGCAAGAGTGAATGTCGACATTCTAGGAATCAGAGAACTGAAATGGACTGGAATGGATGAATTTAACTCAGATGACCATTTTATCTAGTACTGTGGACAGGAATCCCTCAGAAGAAATGGAGTGGCCATCATGGTCAACAAAAGAGTCTGAAATGCAGTACTTGGATGCAATCTCAAAATCGACAGAATGATCTCTGTTCGTTTCCAACGTAAACCATTCAATATCACAGTAATCCAAGTCTATGCCCCAACCAGTAACGCTGAAGAAGCTGAAGTTGAATGGTTCTATGAAGACCTACAAGACCTTTTAGAACTAACACCCAAAAAAGATGTCCTTTTCATTATAGGGGACTGGAATGCAAAAGTAGGAAGTCAATAAATACCTGGAGTAACAGGCAAATTTGGCCTTGGGATACGGAATGAAGCAGGGCAAAGACTAATAGAGTTCTGCCAAGAAAATGCACTGGTCATAACAAACACCCTCTTCCAACAACACAAGAGAAGACTCTATACATGGACATCATCAGATGGTCAACACCAAAATCAGATTGATTATATTCTTTGCAGCCAAAGATGGAGAAGCTCTCTACAGTCAGCAAAAACAAGACCAGGAGCTGACTGTGGCTCAGACCATGAACTCCTTATTGCCAAATTCAGACTGAAATTGAAGAAAGTAGGGAAAACCACTAGACCATTCAGGTATGATCTAAATCAAATCCCTTATGATTATACAGTGGAAGTGAGAAATAGATTTAAGGGCCTAGATCTGATAGACAGAGTGCCTGATGAACTATGGAATGAGGTTCGTGACATTGTACAGGAGACACGAATCAAGACCATTCCCATGGAAAAGAAATGCAAAAAAGCAAAATGGCTGTCTGGGGAGGCCTTACAAATAGCTGTGAAAAGAAGAGAAGCAAAAAGCAAAGGAGAAAAGGAAAGATATAAACATCTGAATGCAGAGTTCCAAAGAATAGCAAGAAGAGATAAGAAAGCCTTCTTCAGCAATCAATGTAAAGAAATAGAGGAAAACAACAGAATGGGAAAGACTAGGGATCTCTTCAAGAAAATCAGAGATTCCAAAGGAACATTTCATGCAAAGATGGGCTCGATAAAGGACAGAAATGGTATGGACCTAACAGAAGCAGAAGATATTAAGAAGAGATGGCAAGAATACACAGAAGAACTGTACAAAAAAGATCTTCATGACCCAGATAATCACGATGGTATGACCACTGACCTAGAGCCAGACATACTGGAATATGAAGTCAAGTGGGCCTTAGAAAGCATCACTACGAACAAAGCTAGTGGAGGTGATGGAATTCCAGTTGAGCTATTTCAAATCCTGAAAGATGATGCTATGAAAGTGCTACACTCAATATGCCAGCAAATTTGGAAAACTCAGCAGTGGCCACAGGACTGGAAAAGGTCAGTTTTAATTCCAATCCCAAAGAAAGGCAATGCCAAAGAATGCTGAAACTACCACACAATTGCACTCATCTCACACGCTAGTAAAGTAATGCTCAAAATTCTCCAATCCAGGCTTCAGCAATATGTGAACCATGAACTTCCTGATGTTCAAGCTGGTTTTAGAAAAGGCAGAGGAACCAGAGATCAAATTGCCAACATCCACTGGATCATGGAAAAAGCAAGAGAGTTCCAGAAAAACGTCTATTTCCTAGGTTTTAATGGCGAAAATAAAATGTTGCAAAATGTGTGTTTTGCAACCACATCCTGGTCTGATCTTCACAGGTACAACCTGACATGCACAGATGTGTATTTGATTGTGATTGGATTTTGAGTGTATAAGCCATGCAATGGGGGAGCAGGGTTGCATTCTGCACTTTAGCTGGTGTTTGTATATCTGTTATTTCTTCCCCAACACAAGCTTCCAGAGAGGAGGCAGTACTCTCCATGATTTTATTCTGCCTCTGGAGTCTAATCTAGGGCTTATCATACAGTAGATGACCCACAATTTTAGAACTGAAATGTGTTTTCATGTGTAAAGTCAGTTCTCAAGCTACACACCTCCTTTAAAGCTTCTGTTGTTTGCCCCAGCTTCTCCTAGCCTCCTGACGCACACCTACTCTCTCACAGAACAGGTGCAGTTCAGTAGAATGTAAGCAAATCAGCTACGAATGTCAAAACAGGATTTAATCAATTATTAATTTGGGAGAACCAGGAGAACAAAAAGTAAATACCCCAATGAGGTCATGCTATGAAAAATGTGAAAGTCTCTTAGACCTAATATTTAATTTAGATTTACTGTCTGAGTTACTTCCCAGCTTCCCAGATGCAAGCCAGAGGCCATCAGGCAAGACTTGTGATGATACTCAGCAGCCATAGAGGCCCAATGTAAAGGCCAAAGAGGAACCACTCCCTTGGGACAAGTTCCCAGAGGGCAGAGGCTGCAAAGCTTCTCCAAAGAGACCAATTAGCTCAAGTGTAGGAACCAAAGATCCTGAGCCCTGACATCTGGATAAGTCAGCCTGCCAAGTCAGGGCTTGGTCTGATTCTGTAGGAGGCTGGGCTTTGAACCAGCATCAGCATCAGACTCGTACTGCTCCATTCTCTCCAGGCCAGCCAGAAGGGGTAGGAAGCATGGGCTGAGGCGAGAGGGCTGAGGCTGTAACAGTATTTAGGTGTCAGGGCCACAGCGAATGCCAAAGGGGAGAGGGAATGGAGGATGGAGGAGTGGAAGGGCAGTGAAGGAAGCAGATTCAGAGCATGAGTTTCCCAGCTCACTCAATTCACTTCACTTCCCCTGCTAGTTCTTGCCACCCATGTCATCTTAGCCGCTGTCCCTGATCCCAAAAAACTGCCTTCCTATAGCCTCCCAATGATTTCTCTCTCTCTCTCTCTCTCTCTCTCTCTCGCTCTCGCTCTCGCTCTCGCTCTCGCTCTCGCTCTCGCTCTCGCTCTCTCTCTGTCTCCCATGCTTCTGCCCAGGGACCTTCCTCCCTTGTTCTGTGCTCACAGCCTCTAGACCCAATTTCCTCTCCTCTGATCCCTCTCTGAGAAGGATGTGTCCACTCCTTGCTCAGCATCCCAAATCCATAAAGCAGACTCAGCTCTCAGGGCCAGGAAATCCATGGCGGTTTAGGGTACAGAACAGAATCTCTTAGTTATTTAATGATGCTCTAACAGGGGACTTCTCAGAGCCCAGTGGGAACCAGTTACCAAAGTGTCTCTTATCAGGCTGGGTCCAGACCTCCAGAAGGGCATCACACCAACCAGACCCAACCTGGGATGCAGTGGGGTGGGGTGGGGGGTGGTGGCGGTGTGGGGAGAATCAAAGTCCAGGCAGGTCCTAATGTACCAATGCTCTATCATGGAGTTGAGGGATGGTGATGGGTCCAGCTGCCTGCAGAGCTCACTGATAAGCTGCTACCCAGGGAGGAAGTGCTGCCAGTGAGCACAGAGCAGCTCTGCAACAGAAAAGGAAGTGGCAGGAAGACACTCCCACCTGCCAGTCAGTTGGGGCTGGAACCCCCGCCTCACTGAGCACACTACAGCCTCCCAAGTGGGTGTAAGCTACTTTAAGTGACACATTCTTTCCTACTCCTCACATTTTTTGCCCCAGATCAAATATGATATCAATGAGCATCCAGGACAGCCCTAAACCAACACCATTGACTTGGTCACTGGGAAAGGTCCAAGAAGAACTGGTGCATGGCCCATTCATGTCATAGATTCTCGGGTGGTGGGGTGCAGGGGGGGAGCCTTTCCATCCTCTGCAGTCCCTGGATTCTGCAAGGCTGGTGTTGGTGATGGAGCCCCCAAATCTTTGTGAGACTGACCCTCTCCACTGGTGGACAGTTCCCAAGCAGCTCAGAGTTGGTGAGCTCTAGCTGTATGCCACACTCTGGGCCAGCTGCTTTCCAGGAGTTCTCTAAGTCTCCCAGGTAAGTACTGTTATGATTCCCAGATTCATATAATGAAGCTCTGGCTTACAAAAGAGGACTTCCTTGTCTAAAATCACACTAGCTCAAAAGTGGCCAGACCAAGACTCACACTCTGAGTTCTTAACTAGAACAAGGTTGTGAACTATCATCCCTGCCTGGAGATCAGTGAAATTACACAGGAGGAAAGGTGGAGGGAGGTGGGACCTGTGATGGTCTGGGGTGTATTTATCTTATTCAGAGGAGGCAGCTGCCACCCAAGTTCCATTTCTTGTTCCATGAGAGAATATGAACCTAGGTGACCAGATCTTCAGATCTGAGGTTATAAGTATAGATTTATAAACATAATCTCCCAATTGCATTTGGTTATTGACACAATTTTTTTTTTAAAATCACAGTGCAGACCAACACTGAATAGGTCTCATAACCACATCTGAAAGCAGGCTCCTGATGGTGCTCACTGTAATGCTATTCTCAAGCCCAGGGTCTTGGCCACTGGGATTTGCTGTCTTCAAATGACCGTATAGGTCTAGCTCTGGTGACTTGGAATTTTTCTTCTTGTTATTTCATCTATGGCCTCAGTTCTGACATCAGGAGCAGCAGGGATTCCAAATCACTCTTCTCCTATCCTCTTCACTAGACTAAATACCCCAACCTTTTTAAGTATCCTCTTTTGTCTGGTTGGCAGGACCTTTGTCATGCTGACCCCAGACTCACCCCTGCCCACTCCCGTGACTCCCTAAATCCACTGCTTGGAACTGAGCCCTACCTTCCCTGAATGGTCTTTGCCATGTAGAGCAAGGCCGGCTCTCTGCCCCACCAAGATTCATCCAAGAATGGAACCCAAAGTCACTTGACTTCTTTGGCGGTTGACAATTCGCCTCATGTTTAGTGAAGGGTTCCTAGCCCCCTCCCCAGTGTTCATTGTCTCTCTTGTGGGTAGTGTCACCCCCAGCCACCAGCCCTTCACCAGATGGCCCTGAACAATCACTCCAGTCCTTACAGGGACTGCCCCTGGGCTAGCCCTCTAACACCCATGGCTGTGAAACCCACGCTTGGCTACACTTCCCTTCAGAGAAGAGAGCCCTTGGGACCAATAATCCAGCTTGTTGAGTAGTGAAACAAACCCCGCCCTCCTCCATGCCTCTGTCCCAGTGTTTGGGGGACTTTTCTATGATTCATTATATTCAAAGATTCTCCCCATTGCCTGATATTCATTGTCCAAATATACGCACAGACTAAAAGCCTGGCTGGGTCACCATGGGTCAGAAGCCAAAGGGATGTGTCAAAGGTGAAAACTCAGAGGGTCAGAGGGAACAAACCATCCATACTTGACAGCTGTGGGCTTCACCATCTGCTGCAATGAGGGGCCTCTTTTAGTTCCAGTCCTGCCTGCCAACTTCCCTTATGAAACGGGGAAATGTAGATCTGATGAGCTGAGCTGGAAACTGAGAAAAGCAAAGCAGCCCATTTTCTGCTCTCACTCTGCCTCCTGGTTCTTCCCCATGACCACTGGGGCTGGGACTGAGCCGAGCAGCTGGATTCTCCCCTGAGCAGACTCACAGATGTCGTATCTCTGGCACAGACTCTCAGAAAGGTCCCAGCTGGGGAGGTTTCCTGGTGGCCAAGTGATCCCTCACAGCTGCTAGCCCAGCGGCAAGGGATTCCAGCTGGTGCAACAGGGTGACAAAATACAGACCCAGGCTTTGTCCTTTGGCTGTGGAACCTGTGTGCCCCAGTCACTAGACTCAGGATGTAATTTATCAGCAAGGTAACTATGGGGAACCTGAGCCCTTGGCCCATCAAACCACTTTAGTAAAAGCAGATTTCTGAGATAACATCACAAGTACCACCAAAGAGCATAAGCTTTTCACTGAGCAGAGAGGTCCTGAAGCTGCCCATGCACCCTGCAAGTGCTTAGGCATACACACGGATGGGGCTTGCATATAGGGACACAGCACCACGGACGTGACTTACAGCACAATGGCATCAGGCTCGTGCAGCGTCAGCATTAGGAAAGACCATGAATTCTAACAGTTTTAGTAGCTGAACCCTCAGTCCAAACACAATCCTATGCAGAACCAAGGTCCAAGAGCGGCCGCTCAGGTGGAAACCCAGGTAGAGCCAGAACCATGCCAACTCAGACTCTCCCAACGTCTACCCATAGGGGTCCCTTAGCCTCTTCTGCCGAGTCCTGGGCTCCACCTGACACAGCTGACAACCCACCACACTGGTTCAATCCCTCATTGTTCAGAGGGAGAAACAGGCCCAGAGCATGTGTCATGCATTTTCCTTACTATGTATGGTGAACACATAGTACAGATTTAGCAGAATAAAAGGACTTGTAAACTGGGCCTTCAGTGAACCAAAACATCTGTACAAATGGTAGCTCCAGCAGGTAAGAAGAGTAAGAGAATCTGCACACAAGATGAATTTTAATTTTGTCTTTGCCACTTTGCAGCTGCCTGTACTCAGACCAGCCCCCCATCTCAACTGGCTTAAGGCTGGGGCTAGTCCAGAAGCTCCTTGAGGACTCTCCTGATCAAACTTCAGCATCTAGAAAATGACAAGGACTCAGAGGAACAGAGCTGCCAGTGAGTGGAGAACAGGGTTCCAGACAAAAGGGCATGCCCAGGAGGCAGGCGCTGTGGCTAGCCCCTCCACCATGCCCCCCGCACACCGAGGGTTCAGCATTTCTGTTGCAATTCTTAGTCACTGTGGCTGTCGTCAGGCCACAGACAGGTGCTCTGCTCTGGTTGCAGGAGTGGAGAATGAAGAAAAAGCAGAGGAGAGGAGGGAGGAGGAGGCAGAATCCTGGGAGGAAATGCAGCCCCCCAGGGCTTCCACCTGCAACCAGGTTCTGCTCATCCTTCTCTCACCCCATGTCTGCCCCTCTCCTGTCTCCCATAGCTCCCCCTGCACCTGGACCCTCAGCTGCCTGATGATGCTCCTGCACTCCTCACCTTAGGGACCCCTCGTCACTTCTGATGGCACTTAGTTGCTGCCCTTTCAAATGGTAAAGGCTAGTGTTCCCCACGCCCCTCTCCCGAGTCATGGCCCACGGCCCTCCTGTTACAACCCTGCTCTTGGGAGCTCCTGGACCTAGCACCAGATTCCCTTGCTTTTTGACCATCTGTCAACAATCTGTCCCTCCCCAGTCCTCGCGAGCCTTGGCACCTGCCCCACAGGCTTCCCCTCGAGTCTAGGCGTCACCCTGACGTCCAGGCTCCTGGGCATCATCATTGCTCACTGACCTCTTCCTTTCTTCCTTCAGCCTATCTGTGACTATGAAGGGCTCTTAAGGGTACAGACTTGGAGAAGGGCATGGCAACCGACTCCAGTATTCTTGCCTGGAGAATCCCGTGGACAGAGGAGCCCGGCGTGCTACAGTCCTTAGGGTCGCAAAGAGTCAGACACGACTGAAGCAACTTAACCTGTACACGGGGGTACAGACTAGGCAGAGAGAAGGGACTTGTTTTTCTTTTAAGAGAAAGACCCATTCTTCCCCCTCCCTTGCTAGGTTACAGGAAACACCTGAAGATTGCTGATAAAGCATTATGTAAACCCAAACCTGAAACCCAGAGAGTAGTTACCAAAAAAGGAAGTGCTGATGGAGTGCACCGAAGAGTAAACCATCATCCGGTGTCAATCTGGAAGATTTCCTAAAAGTAAACCTACGGCTCAGTTTCCAAGGAGGTGGGAGAAAAGAAGTGGGACAGCGAATATGAGCATGGATATTATTCACCCACTCCAGTACTCTTCCCCGGAGAATTCCATGGACAGAGGAGCCTGGCAGGCTACAGTCCATGGATTGCAGAGTCAGACATGAACACGACTGAGTGACCAACTTTTTTCGTTTTCAGACAAAGAATGATGTGAGCAAAGGCAGAGAGGATGGGAGCTGAATCGCAGGTCATGTTGAGGTGTATAACAAGACATGAGAAAGTGACGTTTGGTGGAGGCACCCCTTGAGAGCCAAACAGGCCGTTCTGAGTCTTCACAAAAGCAAGAGATCTGTAAGGGAACAGAGGTGAAAGGAAGGTGCTCTGAGAAGGAGTCTGACCAAGGACACTGCAGCTATGTGGTGACCCCAGGATGAAGGGCTAGACTCTGGGCGTTGGAAATGGAAAGGGAGGGGCAAATCCCAAAGCATTAACTATAACTCCAACCAGCATATCAAGGCCAGAGGGGCAGAGGTTGAGTCCCCTTCTCAGAGATCCTGCCCGGAGCTTTGACAGTGCCTGGCCTGCCACAGGCCCAGCTGTCCGTGGGCTTTGTGCTGCCATCTGGTGGTGGTGGAATGGAAGGCCAGTCTGAGTGATTCCAAGACTTGCAATTCGAGGTGCGGCCAGGGAGGGTGTTGTGATTAGCTGTTGGAGTTGGCTGAGGCTCTTAGGGAGAGGTGGTGACACTGGGGTCCTCAAATCCTTCGTTTTTCTAAAAGGGGCAGTTTCCTTGCCCTTTTGTCATCCCTTGTATGGCCACCATTTAGCACAGGGTTTGGCACAGAGTAGGCACTTAGTATTTATTGTTTTTTCTAACAGTAACACGTTAACAATTGTTGGATGCCTACGATGCAGCAGGTGCTTATGTATATTATCTAAGCTATATCTCATAACAACCTTGAGGTGAAAAATAGTATGATTTTTTTAATGTAAGAGGGAACTGAAACTGAACAATGCACTGAATCACTCAGTGAGTATTTGCTGAGCATTCGCTGCGTGTCATATGGTTCTAGACGCTGGGGACGGGAAGGGGAAGGCCAGGAGTGGGAACTCTTCTAGAGTTCCCTGTGAGAAGAGAGGGGTGATGCAAATAACTCCATAGTAATTAGTGGGTTTTAATTGTAATAAATACCCTAAAAGTATTCATTCAGGAGGAAAAGTACAGAGTACTTACAGATGCTATTGTGTGCTCCATGCTCAGCCATGTCCGACCCTTGCAACACCATGGAGCCCATCAGGCTCTTCTGCCCATGGAATTTTCCAGGGAAGAATATCAGAGTGGATTGCCATTTCCTTCTCCAGGGGATCGATCTTAACTTTCAAGTCCTTCTGATGAAAAACATTTGATTCTCCAGGCCTGACTAACTTACCACCTTCCCTCCTTTTGTTTCTGTCTCTTCATGGGATCTATTCTCTTTTCCTTCTTTCTGATCAATTACTCTTCTCTGCCAATGCAATAACTTTCTGTGTGTCATTATCAGCATCTGGTGAATACACGCTTACATAAATGAATGAATGAATCAATGAATGAATGAATGGATTCATGGACACATTTATGTCACAAACGTATGTCACTTATTCACCATGGTCCAGACAGTGTGCTTAAGAAGACATAGCTGCTGTTCTCGAGTTACTCATGGGAAGGGAGAAATATGGCAACAAATATTCAAATGTTGAATAAGCACACAAGGAAAGAGAGAACAATTGTGCTAAGAGGAGGTACCAAATGATGCCTACTGCTCAGGGTGATCTGCAAACATCAGCAGCATCTGGACAAGTCATGGCCATCACACCAGTTCTTTGACTCTTTAATAAATGTCTTCTGATGGGACCTCTATTTATGCTGTCTTGTTAAATTTAATTTTCTGGTTTACTGAGACTTATTCAATTTCAATAACAAAAATGCATTTCCCAAATAGGTAGTTCTAAAACTTATCAGCCCTTAGGATCGCCTGGGGATCTTTTAAAATCTCTGATGTCAGCTTCTCATCCCAGACACTTTGATTTAATTGATCTGAAATGTGACCTGGATACCAGGAACTTTAAAATCTCCCTCAGGAGGCTGACTCTGAGAACCACTCTTGAAGATCCTCAAGGATCTGGCTTGGAAGGTGCATGGAACCAAATGCAAGTTTGAGGAGAGCATGGGAGGTCCTGCAGCCAGGGACTTGCTCCTGAGTCTGAAGGGCAAGACCATGACCCTCAAGCAACCCTTGCTGAGCCCTAAGTCAATCAACAGTGTGTGAAGTTGTGTCCACTCACCCAGCAATCATCGAGCACTCACTTGTGCCTCCACTAAGCACAAGTCAGCTAATCTGTGGTCTCAAGGATCTGCTTAGGGAGATGGGTCTAAAATGTTCAAGAGAATCTTGTGTGATTGACAATAAGATGTGGGAGGCCCAGGGTGTGAAAAAAGCACTCCAGTGGGACATCATATCTGGCCTCCTTTACCCTTTTAAGTCCTCTCCTCTTCTGCAGTCCTCCACAGAGAGAACTAGACCAATATAAACCCACAGGGCACCCATTATATGCCAGGCACAAGGCGCCAGGCACTGGGTGAAGCCCCTTGAGGTAGTACAGAGATGAGCGAGATGGAGCCCTACTCTCAAAGGGTTCACAAATTCAGGGCTATGGAGTCTTTCTCTCTCATTTTTCTCATACAAAACAGTGTGGGGTGAACCCTGTCTCCGAGTAGAAACCAGTGCTGTAGGAATACGGAGGATGATCAAGTCAGCCCTCACGCAGTGGGGGCGGGGACCCTTCCCAGCAAACCTTAACAGATGGTGGGATTCAGAAGGGGAACGTGGAGGATGGGGAAAGCATTTTCTCCTCCCCTATTTTGCTAGGCCCTTTTCCCTTTTCTCTCTCTCCTTTAAAGCCCATGGATCAAACCTGAGATGCCAGCTCCCACTCAGGACAGGCCCATTGTGGAGAACAGAGATGGCGATTGCCTCTTGGCCTTTGTGTGACCCACACCAACTAACGCTGTGGCTGCACACTGCCTTTCCCCTTATCAGGGTGCATGTGCAACCTGGGACCAGTTAAAATCCCTTCAACCATCACCATCAGCTCCAAACAGTAAGGTTTTGTTGGTTAAGGCACTTGGGAACTAATAGTGAATTTTTCATCTCATTTCAATCATCCTTGTGGTACTGAATTCAAGATAAGGGGTAACTCAGTGTTGCCCAAGAGCCATCCTTCTAAATATAAACGTTTGCCCCAAGGCATTCCACTACTTTCTATACCCTCTTTTCCCATTCCTGTCCTTGTTGTTGACTTCCTGTTCACCTCACAGAAGTTTCTGCCTCTCTCATTTCTTCTCTACCCCAAGCCTGGCACTAACATTTTATATAATTAAATGAGTCTTTAGATGTCTCCAGTTTTATCTTCATTTTCTTATCTCACCATTTTTCTTTTCTTTCCCTACTCTCCTTTTTCAGATTTAATGAATTATTAAACACTTAATTGAGCATCTACGAAGTGCTGGCTTCAGTCATGGAGTATAGAGAAACCCAGGAGCTAGTCCTGGGCCTTATAATCTAACAGATGAGATAAGGACAAGAATAAGTAGATCAAGATAGCATGGCATTGAAAAAGAATGAAATAATGCCATTTCCAGCAGCATGAAAGGACCTAGAGATTGTCATACTGAATGAAGCAACTCAGACAGAGAAGGATATCATATGATATCCATTGCATGCAGAATCTAAAAATAAATGATGCAAATGAGCTTCTGACAAAACAGACTCACAGACTCAGAGAACAAACTTATGATTTCCAGGGTTGGTGAAGGATGGAAGGAAGGGATAGTTAGGGAATTTGAGATCGACATATACACACTGCTGTGTTCAAAATGAATAACCAACAAGGTGCTACTATATAGCACATGAAACTGTGCTCAGTGTTATGTGGCAGCCTGGATGGGAGGGGAGTTTGGGGGAGAATGGATACATGTATATGTATGGCTCAGTCCCTTCCTGTCCACCTGAAAATATCACAACATTGTTAAAAGACTATACTCCAGTATAAAATAAAAAGTTTAAAACAAAAAACATGGCTTTAGCCAGCAAACTCTTGTTGATATAAACAGGAGGTTTAGGTGGTTAGGACTTGACATTTCAAGGGAAGGAGGCTTTAACTTGGGCCAGTAGATGGAATATGGATCTGCAAGGTCTTTGTGACTGGCCATTAACTGAACACCTACTACGTGCCAAGCACTGTGCTTTCTTTCCAGTATCTCATTTAATCCTTAACAACTCCTTGAAGTAGTTTTAATTATTCATGTTTTACTGATAATTAAATTAAAGTTTCTGTAGACTACATAACTTTCCAAAGTCACAGAGCCAGGCAAGAGCTGAGTTGGGAGTCTCGCCCAGGCCTATGCGACCCCAGTCATCAAGGTTTGGGCCAAGGGCTGCACCACCTCCAGAGTCGGTTTCCTGTGTGTGAAATAGGGACAGCAATTTCTCCTTCACACGGCTGGTGGGAATAGTAAATGAGATGTAGTAAAGAACTGACTTGGAGAAGGCAATGGCACCCCATTTCAGTACTCTTGCCTGGAAAATCCCATGGATAACGGAGCCTGGTAGGCTGTAGTCCATGGGATTGCTAAGAGTCGGACGTGACTGAGCGACTTCCTTTCACTTTTCACTTTCATGCATTGGAGAAGGAAATGGCAACCCACTCCAGAGTTCTTGCCTGGAGAATCCCAGGGACGGGGGAGCCTGGTGGGCTTCTGTCTATGGGGTCGCACAGAGTCGGACACGACTGAAGCAACTTAGCAGCAGCAGCAGCAGCAAAGAACTGACTGAAAATGGACCCAGTAAGCAATAGCCATTTCCACCATTTTCATCATCATCCTTGTAACAGTCTTATTTAAGCTTCACAGGGGAAGCAGAAAGTGAATGATGGATTTTTTTTTTTTTTAATGTGGAAGGGATTGGCATTCCATCCAGGTAGGTGAAAAGAACAAAGACACAGGCCCCAGAGTGCATGGTATTCTCAGAGACTCAGGACCAAGCTGGTTTAGCTAGAGCCTGAGGTGTGGGCAGGGCTGAGGGGTGAGGGAAAGCTGGGAAACAGACTGTCAAAAGCAGGCTTGAGAGTTTGTACTTAAGCAGAGACATTACTTTGCCAACAAAGGTCTGTATAGTCAAGACTACAGTCTTTTCAGTAGTCATGTATGGATGTGAGAACTAGACTATAAAGAAGGCTGAGTGCCTAAGAATTGATTCTTTCAAACTGTGGTGCTGGAGAAGATTCTTGAGAGTCCTTGGACAGCAAGATCAAACCAGTCAATCTTAAAGGAAATCAACCCTGAATACTCAAAGAAAGGACTGATGCTGAAGTTCCAATACTTGGCCACCTAATGCAAACAGCCAACTCACTGGTAAAGACCCTGATGCTGGGAAAGATTGAAAGCAGGAGAAGAGGGCGACAGAGGATGAGATGGTTGCATGGGATCACTGATTCAATGGACATGAACTTGGGAAAATTCCAGGAGATTGCGGGGGACAGGGAAGGCTGGTGTGCTGCAGTCCATGGGGTCTCGAAGAGTTGGACACGATTTGGTGACTGAACAACATCAGCAGACTGTGAACACTAGTGTCCTAGTGATGGACACTTGGCATTGTCCAGGCTTTTGCTACTACAGGTCATTCTGCCACGACTGACCTTGTGCATATGTCATTTTGATAAACTCAGGTACACCCATAGGATAAATCCCTAAGATGGAATTGCTGGGTCAAAGCATAAATGCATTTGTCATTTTGAAAACAATCGCCAAAGTGCCCTGCGCAGGAGTCAAATCAATTAACACTCCCACTGACAATGAACCAATGAGAGTGCCTGTTTCTCCAGAGCCTAGAAGGTGAAGATGTAGTCCTATTTTTGAGTTATTGTCAAATTGATAGGTTAAAAAATGATATCTTAGTGTAGTATAAATATCAGTTATCCTAATTATAAGTGAGAGAATGTATCTTTTCACCCTTCGAGGGACATTTGCATTTCTTTGCCTGTGGACTGATTATTCATGGTCATTTCCCATTTTTTATTGTGTGGCTTGTCTTTCTCTGTATTGATTTCTTTCAGTTATTTATTTATGAAGGAGATTAGCCCTTTGTCTGGATTATGAGTTGCAAATATTCTTCCTAATTTGTCATTTGTCTTTTGAATTTGCTTACTGTATTTTTTACTATGTACAACTGTATTTTTATTGTTGTTGAGTTTATCATTTTTTATGTTATTGCTCTGATATTTTGAGAAAATGCCAGTAAACAATTTTGAGTCATATATAGAAAGAAATTCTCTACCTTATGATCATAAAACATTGCCCCATGATTTCTTCTAGTATTACATTTCACTTTTTACATTTGGAGTTTTGTTATTGTTCAGTTAAGTTGTGTCCGACTCTTTGAGACCCCATGGACTGCAGCACACCAGGCTTCTCTGTCCTTCGTTATCTCCAGCAATTTGCTCAAACTCATGTCCATTGAGTCAGTGATGCTATCCAACCAACCCATCCTCTGTCATCCCCCTTCTCCTGCCCTCAATCTTTCCCAGCATTAGGGTCTTTTCTAACTTTCTAATGAGTCAGTTCTTCGCATCAGGTGGCCAAAGTATTGGAGCTTCAGCTTCCAGTGAATATTCAGGGTTGCTTTCCTTTAGAATCGACTGGTTTGATCTCCTTAACGTTTTACACTGGGAAAGGGTATGAGGTCGGATCCAACTTTTCGTTCAGATGACTCCTCAATAATTATTATACCGTTTATTAAGATGCCAGCCCTGCCCCTTTTGTGCTGTGTCAGCTTCATCATATATAAATTCATATGGACACTCAGGCTATTTCTGAAATTGCTGTTCTAATCCATTGGCCCATTTATTCACGATCCAAGACCACCACATTGTTCTAAATATTGAGGTTTTACAATGTGGCATGAAATGGCAACCCACTCCAGTGTTCTTGTCTGGAGAATTCCATGGAAAGAGGAGCCTGGTGGGCCACAGCCCATGCAGTCACAAAGAGTCAGACACAACTGAGCGACTAACACTTTTCACTTTTTTGATGATTAGTGGGGCTTTTCTCCCCTCATTAAAAGAGTGTGTTTAGATTATTGGTGGATTCAAGAAATTGCAGAAAAATCCCAAGGACAGAGTAGCCTGGCAGGCTACAGTCCATAGGGTCACAGAGAGTCAGACACAACTGAGCAACTGAGCAGAGACAGAAGCAGACCCGTTGGAATGTTTCTTCAGTGGTCCAAGGGTTGAGTGGATCCGAATGGTCAAAGAAGCAGAAGCTCCACCACTCTAAAGGAAGAACTGCCAGGGCTTGGAGATGAAGTCTTAACAAATGAAGGAGGAATGAGAAGTCAGAATGACTCCAAGGTTTCTGGATTGGTAGCCCCAGCTCTTTGGGTTGCCTTGCCCCTGAAAGGCTCTGAGGCCTAGAAAGAGTTTTCCCTACCAGATCTTTCTCCAATTTCAACCCCCACTTCCAAGACTTGCCACTATGCCCAGCTTTATAGGTAGTCCCAGATTCACTTTTGCTTAAATGCTTACATTTTCCCTTATAAATGTAATACAGACTATTGAAAATGTAGAAAGGAAAGAAAAAAAAAAAAAAAACGCTCATAATAGAATCTCCAAACAACCATTTTTGATACATTGGTATATTATTTTCAGTCTTTTTTGGGGCCTATGTAGTAGTTGTTGTTCTTGTGCATTTTGAACAGCTTTATTAAGATATAATTAACACACTATAAATCATACTCGTTTTAAGCCTAAAATTCAATGATATTGTAATAGATTTAGAGAATTATACAGCCATCACAACAAAAAGTTCACTCCTGCCTTTTAACAGTCAGCCTTCACACCCCTCCCCGACCCAAGCCCCAGCAACGATTGATCTGTTTTATTTCTCAATAGACATATCTTTTCTGGAAACTTAGCATGAGTGGAATCATGCAATATGTGGTTTTTTGTGTTTAACTTCACTTAGCATGCTTTGTGGAGAAGGCAATGGCACCTCACTCCAGCACTCTTGCCTGGAAAATCCCATGGATGGAGGAGCCTGGTGGGCTGCAGTCCATGGGGTCGCTAAGAGTCGGACATGACTGAGCGACTTCACTTTCACTTTTCACTTTCATGCATTGGAGAAGGAAATGGCAACCCACTCCAGTGTTCTTGCCTGGAGAATCCCAGGGATGGGGGAGCCTGGTGGGCCGCCGCCTACGGGGGTCGCACAGAGTCGGACACGACTGAAGCGACTTAGCAGCAGTAGCAGCAGCTGCATGCTTTGAGGCACCCTTGTAGCAAATATACCAACAGTCCATTCATTTTTTACTGCTAAATAATATTCTATTGTACAGATGGCTTCCCAGGTAGCCAGAGGTAAAGGATCTGCCTGCAATGCAGAAGACCCGGGTTTGATCCATGGTGGGAAGATCCCCTGGAGAAGGGAATGGCAACCCACTCCAGTATTCTTGCCTGCAAACTCCCATGGATGGAGGAGCCTGGTGGGCTATAGTCTGTGAGTCTGTGGGTCGTGGGGTTGCAAAAAGTCGGACATGACTGAGCGACTAACATATACGTTGTACAGATATACTACATCTTGTTTGCCTATTAGTCAGTTGGTGGATATTTAGATTGTTTCTACTTTGTGGCTATTCTGAGTAGTGCTGCTATGAACATTCTCATATAAGTCACTGGATGCACATATGCTTTTATTTCTCTTGAATGAATATGTAGAATTGCATTACTAGTATGATAATAGGTGTATGCTTATTTTTAAAAGAAGCTGCAAACTATTTACTGAAGTGGATTTACCATTTTTCACTGCTACCAACAGTGTATGGGATTTCAGTTTCTCCACATCATCAAAAATTGGTATTGTCAGTATTATTTTATTATAGTTGATAGTGTGTGGTGGTTTCTCAATGTGATTTTAATTTGTATTTCCTGATAACTAATGATGTCAAGCATCTTTTCATGTGCTTATTTGCCATTTGTATATGTTCTTTGCTAAGACGTCTTTTCAAATCTCTTGCCCATTTTTAAATTGGGTTATTTTTATTATTATTGACTTGTAGATATGTTTTAAATTAAGAAAAAAATTACTTAAAGCAGCATCAAAAGAATAAAATACTCAGGAATAAATCTAATCTAATAAATGCTCAAGAATAAATGTAGGAATTCTTTATACATTCTGGATGTGAGTCCTTTATCAGATGTAGGATTTGCAAATATTTTCTCCCATCCTGACTCTCTTTTTACTTTCTTAATGATATCTTCGAAGAGCAAATGTTTTTAATTTTGGTGAAGTAGATTATGCTTTGTCAATCTTTTTCTTTTATAGGTCATGTTTTTTTAGTCATATCTAAGAAGTTCCCAATAACACAAGGTCACAAAAATTTTCTACATGTCTTCAAGCAGTAATTCAGCTTTAGCTCTTTCACTTACGTCTATGATCCATTTTGAGGTTGATTTCTGTCTATGGTATTGGGAAAGGCCTAAGTTCACACGTTTATGTACAGCTCTTCAGTTTGTTCCAGCCTTATTTCTTAAA